>NC_090266.1:496311548-496621548 GCF_040414725.1 Anabrus simplex
TGTCTTCAGCAAGAATGGGGCGCTCACGCCCCAGTTCCTGGGCGTTTGTTACGCTACTACCACGACTCTCGATCCGTTAGAGTTCTTGGACGTCCAGACCCTCGCACATTCGCCGTAGATCTTGTTCGTTTGTATTTGTTCACAACATACTGGACAGCAGCATGCGAAAGGTTGTCTTTTAGCAATATTTCGGTACCAAGTCCCTCTTGCCATAAGAAAACTAGTTTCTTTCCTTCACACCAGTCTTCATCTCACCCAATCGACGTCCCATTCCTGTACACCATTGGTTCCAGGCACTAATACTCTGTTATTCTCGGTACACAATGATTTGTTTTCAGCCGTACTACTACTACTACTACTACTACTACTACTACTACTACTGAATAATTTCATTCTTCCCTTGAATGGGGAGGCGGGACTCCTTGCTGGTGACGCTGTCTCTCAGGCCAGGAGATTGATACCGGAGGAGATGTGCGGAGAAAGCGAGAGGGTTGGCGGCGGTCGTGGCCTACACTAAGAACTGCCCTGGCATTCGCCTTAGTAAAGGAGAATGGAAAAACACAGAAAACCACTGTCGGGACATCCGACGGTGGGGACCAGTCCCTCTCCCGAATACAGAGCAGTTTCTGTTTGTCTTTCTTCAAGTTTTCATTCCCCACCCAGAAAGGGTCGGGCGGGCCATCTAGAGGGTGTCGCCTTCTCCCTAACCAGGGGATTGGACGGGGATCTTAAGGATTGGAGGAAGAGGAAAATGATCATTGGTTTTGAGGATGTGTTGAAGGACTGGATGGTCTTGAGGCTATGGTACGATTACTCTTTATTAGATAGTTCAGGCATCGGAGGAACGGGTTTTTGTGCTTATTTACTTTTATTTATTTTTTGTTTAATTTTGTATTTCTTCACCTAAAATATAGGGCATCTGGTTGACATACTGGCATTCTTCGAGCAGTTATTTTTACAGACATCATGGATAGTTGCAATATGAACTTCGTGATTAACAAAAATTAACACAGTATATATAAGGAGATACGAGGGAAAATATGTTCGCCATACTGGGGGAATATGGAATTAAGGTTAGATTATTAAAATCAATCAAAGGCATTTATGTTGACAATTGGGCGTCATTGAGAATTGATGGTAGAATGAGTTCTTGATTCAGGGTACTTACAAGGGGTTAGACAAGGATGAAATCTTTCAACTTTGTTGTTCGTAGTTTACATGGGTCATCTGCTGAAAGGTATAAAATGGCAGGGAGTGATTCAGGTAGGTGGAAATTTAGTAAGCTGTCTGGCCTATGCTGACGACTAGGTCTTAATGGCAAATTGTGCCGAAAGCCTGCAGTCAAATATCTTGGAATTTGAAAAGAGGTGCAATGAGTATAGTATGAAAATTAGCCTTTTGAAGACTAAATTGATGTCAGTAGGTAAGAAATTCAACATAAATGAATGTCAGATTGGCGATACAAAGCTAGAACAGGTAGATAATTCCAAGTATTTAGGTTGCGTATTCTACCAGAATGGTAATACAGTGAGATTGAAACAAGTTGTGGTAAAGTTAATGCAGTGAGCTCGCAGTTGCGATCAGCAGTATTCTGTAAGAAGGAAGTCAGCTCCCGGACGAAACTATCTTTACATCGGTCTGTTTTCAGACCAACTTTGCTTTACGGGAGCGAAAGATGGGTGGACTCAGGATATCTTATTCATAAGTTAGAAGTAACAGGCATGAAAGACGCGAGAATGGTTGCTGGTACAGACAGGTAGGAACAATGGCAGGAGGGTATTCGGAATGAGAAGATAAAGGCTAATTTAGGAATGAACTCGATGAAGCTGTACGCATAAACCGGCTTCGGTGGTGGGGTTATATGAAGGGAATGGAGGAGGATAGGTTATGTAGGAGAATAAAGGACTCTGTTATTGAGGGTAAGAGAATTAAAGGAGACGAGGACGACGATGGTTAGATTCAGTTTCTAACGATTTAAAGTTAAGAGGTATAGAACTAAATGAGGCCACAACACTAATTGCAAATAGAGGATTGTGGCGACGTTTAGTAAATTCACAGAGGCTCGTAGACTGAACGCTGAAAGGCATAACGGTCTATAATGATTATGTATGTATACCTTTTACATAGTTGGAACAGAATAAATTAATAATAAATTATAATTACGTACACAGATATTTATCTTTTCTTATGGGTACCTGTGAACATGAACAGATTATTAGTACATCTAGACAATTACCTTGATATTTAATATATAATAATAGAGTATAAGTGAAGTATAAATGATCTTACACACGCACCTGAGGTTAAAATACATAAACTTTACATTAGAAAACTGGATTTAGCTGAAGCATTTACGTATGACCTATATTGAATGTAGCCTACTTATTTTGAGGGACTGAATTATCACTACACTAAGTATAAATTGATACAAAAAAGTTGACATGTACAGATTGACTACTGTGTGGTAGGCAAAAGGGGTGACGTGGTAACGATATTGGTAATTCGTGATTGTAATGAATATGAGAAATTGCGCCTACACAGTCTCCACATGCTGTCCGGGCGGAGGGGCCGGGTGAAGGGATTTGAGGATATGGAGTGAAGTACGGATAAAAAGAAGTGTTGAGAGGGAATTGTAGAAGAAGGGGGAGGATGGGAATTTTACGGCCAAGGTAACGTTGGAAATAGCGGGTAGCGAGAAGAGGGAGGAATGAATATAGTTTGGAATTGGGAAGATGTTGTACAGGTCAGAGGTGTGAAAGAGTGGAGGAAGGCGGACAGCGATGCGGAATAGGCGGCGTTCTATGGGTAGGAATGGTTTAAGGAGGTTTAGGTGGGACTCGGCAAGGGCCAGCCAGGCGGTGAAACCATAGACGAAGGCAGAGCGGATGAAGGCGGTGTAGGTGAGCAGGAGAAGTTTTGAGTTGAGACCCCAGTTGGTCCCGGCAAACCGATGAACCAAGTGGGCTCGACGGGAGGATTTGGTTGAAAGGATCCGGAAATGCGGGCGGGAAGTGAGGAACTTGTCTATGGCTACACCGGGGTACTTGAAGTGTTGAGAGGTAAGTGAGGGAGCGAGTTGGCCGTACGCGTAGAGGTGCGCGGCTGTGAGCTTGCATCCGGGAGATAGTAGGTTCGAATCCCACTATCGGCAGCCCTGAAAATGGTTTTCCGTGGTTTCCCCATTTTCACACCAGGCAAATGCTGGGGCTGTACCTTAATTAAGGCCACGGCCGCTTCCTTCCAACTCCTAGGCCTTTCCTATCCCATCGTCGCCATAAGACCTATCTGTGTCGGTGTGACGTAAAGCCCCTAGCAAAAAAAAAAGAAAGGTAAGTGAGGTGTCACGGACAGTGAGACGGAGGAGGTTGGGATCTCGGGTCTCAGAGAAGCGATGGGGGGTTACGACAGGTGAGGATTAATTTGGTTTTGCAGGGTATTATAAGGAGATGCCACTTGCCACACCCGGATAGGAAGGAGTCAAGGTAAGTTTGCAGGAGGTTGTTCATGGTAGCGACGGAGGGAAGGGGTGCAAGGATTGCAGTATCTTCCGCGAATTGAAGTAACTCAGTGTGGGTGGGTGGTTGAGTAATATCTGCTACGAACAAGATGAAGAGTACGGGGGATTTTGAGGAGCCTTGAGGAATGCCGTAGGACATGGTAAATGAAGAGGAAAGTACACGATTAATGGATATCCTGGTGGATCGGTGGGAGAGGTAAGAGGCGACGAGGCGAATGTAGATACCGGGTAGGGCAAAAAACCGTGAAGTTTAAAGATGACGGCTGCGTGTCAAACAGAGTCAAACGCCCTGTTAAAATCGAAAGTAATGAGAAGGGCGGATTTTCCATGGCTGAGGTGGTTGGAAACAATTTGGATGACCTTAAGGAGTTGGTCGTGGTAAAATAAGCCGAGACGGAAACCTCCTTGGGATAGCGGGAGAAGGTAATGGGAGGACAGGTGGGAGTGGAGGCGGCGGACCAGGATTTTATCTGGAAATTTGGTTAGGACGGCAATGAGACCTATTGGTCAGGATGAGTAGAGTTCGGACAGGGGTTTCCTGGACTTGGGGAAACAGGAGGATGATGGATTTCTTCCAGGTGGACCGAGCAAGTGGCCGTGCGGTTAGGGTCGCGCACCTGTGAGCTTGCATTCGGAAGATAGTGGGTTCGAACCCCACTGTCGGCAGCCCAGAAGATGGTTTTCCATGGTTTCCTATTTTCACGCAGGCAAATGCTGGGGCTGTACCTTAAGGCCACGACCGCTTCCTTCCGACTCCTAGCCATTTCCTGTCCCGTCGTCGCCATAAGACCTATCTGTGTCGGTGCGACGTAAAGCAAACTGTAAAAAAAATTCCTCCAGGTGGTTGGGTAGAAGCCGGTATGGAGGATCAAAGTGAAAAGGGTGGCAAGAAGGGTGAAGAGGATGGAAGGGGCTTCACGGATAGGGCGGTAACGAATATTGTTGGGGCCGGGTGCGGTGTTGCGAGTTTCAGAGAGGGCGATATGAATATCGGTGGGGGTGATGGGAGAATTGAGGGGGTTAGGGGAGGGTGTGTGTGCAGCAGAGGGTATGAGTTTAGGAGAAGATTGAACGGTGTGATAGAGTGGTACATCAGCAAGGCAGCAATGCTCGGAGCTTTGGTTGTTAGAAGCGCCAAGTGAAGTGTTCAGAGAAGATCTTCAGCTTTTCCATGGTGTTAGCGGGAGCCTTTCCTTGGTGAATGATAAGATAGGTAGGACTGCTATGCCGGCTGAGGAGGCTGGAAAGATGACGTCAATATTGGGAGGGATGAACATGTAAGGAGTTGAGGGTTGTGCAGGTTTGGGACCACGAGCGACGTTCATGGGCGATAAGGTTGTTACGTACTCCGCGGAGGAGTTGGCGTGGCAGGCCAACTTCCTGAGCTGGAAATTTCTGGAGAGGGAGAATTTTGGCGGGAGGTGCGGTTTGGAGTAGGAATTTAAAGTATTGGTCGGTGAGTGGTGGGAATTTGCGAGCGTGTTGGTGAGGGCGGAGCGATATGAATTAAAATTGGCTCGAGCGAAATTGTGTACTGGTTTTGGGGATGATTGGTTTGAGGCGACGATGGGGTAGGGAAGGCCTAGGAGTGGGAAGGAAGCGGTCGTGGCCTTAATTAAGGCACAGACCCAGCATTTGCCTGGTGTGAAAATGGGAAACCACGCATAGCCATCTTCAGGGCTACCGACAGTGTGATTCGAACCCACTATCTCCCGGATGCAATCTCACAGCCGCGCGACTCTAACTCGGCCAACTCGCCCGTTGGTGCGTGGGGATTTGTTGAAGAATAAGGAGACGGTCACTGCCAATGCTGGAAAGGAGTGTAATATTGATGAGATGCGTGAGTGTTACGGGTGATGATTGCATCAGGTATGCAGAGCCGTTAGTCGGCGACGTTTACAAACCATACATGACGGCGATCTAATTGTATGAAAATTTATTTTGTGTGCCGTTAAAAAAATACTCTTTATAAACCAGAGAATATAGTGCGTACATCCAATGTACATCACAGTTAATTACGTCAACCATTAATGCATCTGTAGTGTTGGCATAAATCGGATACCGATAACTCCTGTTTGTGTACCGTTTGAAACCATATATGTATGAATACTTACCTTACCCACCGTATGTGTTGTACAAATTTACCCATACATTTAAGTGTGAAAGTGTAAAAAAATAACAAAATTGAGTTTCACTTACGTTCTTCTGAGCTGGAAGATTTTTGATTAAAACATACTATGCACAAAAATAGGTGTCTTCAGAGCGATGCAGTTGGTCAGTCTCCGTGATAGATTGTAGAACTGGATGGCGCTACATATCAACGGCTCAAATAATGCAATGTGGAAAATACCGCTCCGAGTCAAGTGGCCGTTGGGAATATGAGGACTAATGCTTAGTACATTTTTCGACCTTTTGAGCAGGAGGTAAGAGGGTAAAATATTACAATGTGCTGGCTCCTACTTGTAGGCAGGAACAGGTCCGTACGCGTTATTTAATGCATACAGACATAAATGGAAGTCCATTTTTTGATGTTTGGTATCAAAACACCAATCTCCTGTTAGCACGATTTCCTCTAGCCCCTTACTAGTAGCACGCGGTAAGGAGTGCACGTAAGGGAGTTTCACATAACTCCATTATAAGGAATGTAGTTCGTTTTTCTTACCACATAAAGTCGCGGTCAGTTCTGTTCTGATAACTACCTATCATAGTGTGAAGTATTACTACAAATACTCAATTTACACATTTATTTCCATCCTCATTATTATGAAGTAAATGTTTATTTTAAAATATAATTTTTCCATATGTAGAATGTAAAGGCATCTACAGAACGCATTCCTAATTACATATGACCCATTAAAACGTTAAATATATAATTCTAAGATTACCAACTACTTTAACTAAAAACGAAAATCATAAAAAATAGGTAAAGTATTTATGAAGTCTACATACATGCGAAATACCACCCACTCATCAAGATTTCTGAAGAAACAGCAAACTGACGTGAGTGAAACATATTTGACAATACAGGTCGTAAGTAACTGCCAATAACGTTTTTGAAAAGCTTCGCCTCAAAGGGGTAAAATGTAACGATGTAAAACGTGAAAAATAGATGTTTCGAGGCGATGGGCCGCGTGCTATTATCGTACTTTATTATTATGCAACTTGGTGGCGTTCTCTTTTGCCGTTGCTTTCTGTATCGCTACAAGAAGACCATACTTTTTTGAGTATGAGCAGTTCGCAATTCTGTTTCTTGTTTTGTATCATGATTGAAAGTGAAAGATTCTACATATCTGATATCGAAGGAAATGTGACAATACGTTACTTGAATTTGCATTGTGTTAAATATACCCTGGGAATGTATGTTTGTTTATTCATGAGATAGGGGTACCGTGCTACATGGTGGCTATCAGGGGTTTTCTTTCATCCTCAGTATGTTTTCCATGACGACATAAGAATCAAGGAAACTTGATTATTTTATTTTTTACACACGTAAAAGGAACACAAAGTTTTATGAAGAGGAAAAACGTATGTGGAGAACGGGTGATTCCCATACTATGTACATAATTTAGAGCAGTTAAACTCTTTTGCTACTCTTCGAACTACAGCGGGAGAAGAATGGAGAGTTTGATTAAGGAAGGCAGTGATGTCTTTGAGCTGCCGTTCCAAATATTAATAGACGAAAAGCAAGCCCCAGAATGATGTTATAATTAATAAGATGAAGCGAAATGAACTCCGGGAGAGATGGTCGATCCATTTTACTCGTCAGGCACTTGTATGATATTCTACCATTCGCGCATTTATAACGTGAGTATAAGGATGCCATGACCTCTTAGATCATCTCATTCTCGGCGGAAGGGAGTGCAGTGGTAAAATACGAATAGCTGATTCACTTCCTGAACATCACTTGTCACTCTCATTTTTTTTAAAATGTATTGCTGCAACGGCAGCCGTACCCCGTAGCAGTATTCAAGTGATGACTTAATGAGGGAACAATATGTAACTTTCTTTTCGCTACAGTGGATGTAAATTCTAAATCGTTTCATTTTATAACACAAATTAGCATTGCTTCCATGGTAATGTGCTTATCAAATGAGTGCCTATCACTGTTCGAATTTATCATGTACAGTAGGCCTTCATTCACTATTCTATATAAAATAATTTATCGTAGTATCGTGCCAATCTGTGCTTAAATATTTTCCACTTGCATGAGAATAAAATAAGTGATACGTACATTTGAGTAATTTCTTCGAAGGATTTTATTTCCAAGTACGTCTGACATCACCCAAATCAAGCCGAGATAAATACATGAATGTACAATACTGATTGAATAAATTTATTTACGACAGGATAGAATTGAATTTTCTCCCTTGAATAATTGTAGTTGTTAAGTTTTTGTAGCTTTTATTTACAGGAAGAGCTGCATGGCATAGCTTGTTACTGGACAGTCCCGCAGTACATGTGGACCGTGGCATTCCGTGTCATAAATTCTCACAACGAGGAGACCAGCACACGCTACAAATAACAGTCTTGGCTTGAAGTTTAAACACTGTTTTATGCGGTCGAATACATCGAGAAACACTCACGGAAGATAGATTTTACCTGGCAGGGACAAAGCATCACCTTCGGTCTATATACTAATACAGTAATTTTCCCCGTATAAATCAAGCCAATATCATGAAAACTCATAGAGTATTGGAAAATAGAAGCCCTGATATTACGCGAACACCTCTGTTAGCTGTTGGAAATTTCCTTGCTTTATTGTTGTCTGAGTTTAATAATAGCCTTCAGTTCTACTTTCCATTTTACTGTAGGCCTCGTGAAACGTATTCCCTTGTTTAATTTGGTACCGAATGGCTAAGTAAATAAGTTACTTTTTCTCTGTTCTGTATTTAAAATCTTTCAAATTAATTTTTATAAAGGTGATGGTTTGGTGAGATATCAAATTATAAATCAATGGATTTCTTTATTTTCAGCTTGTGGAGGAGTCACAGCTCAGAATCATGAGGATGATCAAGGAGACTGTAGCAAAGATCAACTCATTCGCTGCTTAACCCCCCTAGAGATGATCACGGATGAAAACAAAGAGATAAGATTCGTGACCAACAAAGAAGAACTGGATCGAATGTGCCCGTGAGTATTTATTAGAGAAAGAAGTAATCGTTTCTGATCATTCTACTTTCCCTTGTCGTATAATAATTCCCAGTAATTCATAATACTTACCTAAGAGTGCTTCTATTTTTTTTTTACATTTCTTCAACTACTATTGAAATAAACGAATAGATGTCACACTCGTTGGCTGAACGGTCAGCGTACTGGCCTTCGGTTCAGAGGGTCCCGGGTTCGATTCCCGGCCGGGTCGGGTATTTTAACCTTAATTGGTTAATTCCAATGGCAAGGGGGCTGGGTGTATGTGTTGTCTTCATCATCATTTCATCCTCATCACGACGCGCAGGTCGCCTACGGGAGTCAAATAGAAAGACTTGCACCTGGCGAGCCGAACCCGTCCTGGGATATCCCGGCACTAAAATCCATACGCCATTTCATTTCAACGAATAGATGAACTGTTACGAAAATATAAATACGCCTTTCTTTTCCAAATGAACCTTGAAGTGTTGAAACTACAGTAAATGAGTGAATTTACTGTCTTGACCTTTAATATCTCTAAATAAAATTCGTTATTCAAGTAAATGCCGCCTTCTGGCTGCATAATGGAACTAAGCCCCAGTACTACCAACTGACAGTTTCTTTCAAATAGCAGCGGGCAATATACCTACTGCAATTTTATGTCGTCCGGCTGCATGCATAAATTGTTAGCATGCTGGCCTTTCGTCCAAGGTTTCAGGGAGTCCCAGGTTTGATTTCCGGTCGGGTCGGAGATTTTAACTTTCATTATTTAATTCATGTGGCTCGGGGACTGGGTATTCGTGCCGTCTTGAGCATTACTGTAGACTTCATCTTAAGTAGGGCCTCATCCTTACACACGTGCAGGTCACCTATACGGCGTCAACTCTAAAGACCTGCACCAGACCTCCCCGGGGGCCACATGTCATTATTATAAATTGATGTGAAAGGTAAAAAATGTATTATATTAGCTTTAAAACAACGGAAAAATATTTTTATTATAATACTAATAATAATAATAATAATAATAATAATAATAATAATAATAATAATAATAATAATAATAATAATAAACCTCGGTCTCTTTCATTCACCAGCCATTATTCTTCCCCTGTGGGTTTGGGTGGCAGAATAACATCCACAGTACGAGCCCCTGCCTGTCGTAAGGGAAGCAGGAGTCACCGCGCACCTCATCCCTCCTGCGGTCATCGCAAGCACCTGCTGTCCGGAGTCGTGCGTGAATTTTGAGACTAATTAGAATGTTTACTTTAGCTACCAGTTTGTAGTCGTGAGTTCTGATACTATTTGTAACTAATTTTAGCCCCTGAGTTTTGAAACTCGTGAGTTTTGAGACGTAACCGAGTTACGAAGCTCCATTTATATCTAAACCGAAGATCAAATTCAGTTAAGAATGTAACAGTTTCTCAATAAAACTCGGTCACTTCATACCCCTTGCTATATCATGGCCTCATCAACCTGCGACGCAACGCATATTCTAGGCACATTACAGCAATATATACAGGGTGGTTGACTAAAATGTTTCTACCAGGAAATCATGGACTAGCGTTCTAAATCTGCCGCCGTGATCCGAGTATTTCTTAGTTTTTCTCTTTTTTCACATTAAAGTCGCTTAGTTGCGTTATAATTTGCCACAACAAACAGTGAAAGTACCCCTCCTCCATGTCGTCTACAGTCTGTTGTTTCTGAAAGTGGAAAGGCATCACAGTAGCCAGTCACGTAAATTTATGGAGAATGTGCATACTGATATGTTAGAGTATCAATTCTAATTAATTACGGCTAAGATTTGTGAGCCGGTCGCTATGAAGTTCGGAGTACGGCATTTATTATGATTGGTGATGAGAAAGTGAGGGACAACCTTTCAAAGGTGACCAATGCTAAGATGAAACTCGTCTTCCGAGTTCAATAGCATTCAGGATCTGCTGGCCGGGTTGTGTAAGAAGCGCCAGAATAATATTTCTATGGCTCCCATGCCATGTGGTGTGATAGTACATATATCACACCCCCGAATTATATGTAGAAGTTAGAGATATTATTGTCAGTATTCAATTTATTATTATTATTATTATTATTATTATTAATATTATTATTATTATTATTATCAGTATATCATTTGTATATTTTGCCATTTATATTTTTAAGCTGGAAGATATCCACATGTGTAGGTATGAGTAATTTGTTTTGCACGAGTGGGAAAAACATTGCTTTAATAACTCTGGTAATGTGGTTCAGTCATATGGCTACCCCAGTGTTTGTTGTGATGTACTTGTGTCGGGTAATTCCATGAGTCATATATATATCCAAGCCTGATGAGATGAGCTTGTCGTTGTACCAGGGAAATTTGATGATTCATGTAAAACTCCCGAGTGTTTGTTTATAACTTGGGAGAAAGAAGAGGTTCACTCATGATTGGCTGGCAAGCACCAATCAAGATGTATCATGTGAGAGGAGGGGGATGTTGATGTCTATAGGCTAAAGGTTGATCATACGGCGGCAACGGAGACATTGTAAAGGTGATTGTAAAGGAACGAGAAGGAAGATAACTACAACCAGTGACACTGTATAAGAGAACTACAACTGACGCACTGTACGGGAAGGAAGTGGTGCTGATACACGGTACTGGAGTGACACGGCTGCAATGGACTGGACTTCACACGTTCGTGGAGCGTAGTCTTGTTATGTTCGTGGAAAGTGGCTGATTGTGGAGAGTGCTTGCACATTAAGTATTGTAGCACTTGTGGCGGCCTGGCATTATATGTTGGTGAAAGTTATCTCAGACTTTCCATAATTTATGTTGAGGATTGACAGACGTCTGTATATATCTTTACAATAAGTGTTAAAATATGTGAACACAGTATTACAAGATACAGTATCTGTGTGATGTCATAACTGCCGATTATGAGAATCGGTAAGTCGAATTGATATAGAGACAGTGAAGGGTATTCATCTTCATACATGTACATTGTTCATCGGACTATCTACAAATGGTAGCTTAGTTCTCGCTTTCGTTTTCCCACTGTTTTCATTATTGTTGTTATTGTAAATATGGAGTCTTCCAGCAATATTTTGTGTGTGTATTATATGTATAATGTTGTATGTTGATGAGGTGCTCATGCACAGAATTTGTTGAGAATATAGTTAGCTATTTTAGAATCAGTGTTATTGATGAACCTAGGTGCAGTTCCTACCTATTTAGTCGTTTTCAGGAGGTTAGGTAAGGCCTGCAGCAGATGTACCAGTACGCAGCATTATGTACACGCCCTGGGATATACAGTTTATCATGCTCTTATCTAAATTCGAGGGATTCATTCTGGTGAACTCTGGCGCCCATACTACGGATATTTCGGTTAATCATGTTTATTAATTTTATGAAATTTTTGAGTAATTTTATTTATATATTTTTATTCATGATTTTATTTATCAGTATTCATCACAAATATTACAGTGGGTACCGTGGGAAACTAATTAGCTGATAAAGCACATTGTCCCCGTTACCTTACAAGGTTCCAGTTAGCGATATTCGTTCCCAGCTGAGGAATTTACATATGGATCACGGGGGGGGGGGGTGTAGTGGGGGGAGTAGCAGGCCATCCCTCTTATAGCAAGATGCGAAAAGATGAAAGACAACCAAGGTATAGGAAGAAGACCAGTGGTCTTACGCAGTCTTTGGGTCGGCCAATAGTACTGTATAGCCACGCACTCTCTCTTTCTGAAAAGAGAAGGCCTCCTGGTGTGTAATTACGGTGTACATTTTACCGTAGTACACACCTCATGAATGCAAGGACCTGACCGATCTCAGCCGGGCTCTAAAATTACCTTGCACCAGATGTCGAATAATCAGTAACCTCGTCATCCCTTTTATGACGGATAGTGGTATGTTTTATCGTTTGACAACAGCAATATTTTATTTCTAAATTAAATTTATTTTAGTAATCCTTTTAACTTAAATTAAGCCTTCGACTGTCATCTACTAGTTATATATATATATATATATATATATATATATATATATATATATATATTTTATTTTTATTTTTTGCCTTTGAACAGTATAGATGAGTTTAACTCTTTCTGACGCAGTGATTTATATTTGAATCAAGTTTTCCTTTTTATTTGAGGTATAGTGATGCATATTATGCCTGATTCATGGTTTGGTATTACTGCCATGTGATGCAACGCGTAAATACCAAACTCGATAGCAGCAGTCGCTTAAGTGCGGTCAGTATTCAGTATTCGGGAGATAGTGGGTTCGAACCCGACTATCGGCAGCTCTGAAGACAGTTTTCCGTTGTTTCCCATTTTCACACCAGGCAAATACTGGTTGTACCTAAAGGCCACGGCCGCTTCCTTCCCACTCCTAGCCCTTTCCCATACCATTGTCGCCATAAGACCTATCTGTGTCGGTGCGACGTAAAACAATTTGTAAAAATAAAAGCAACGCGTAAATCACTTATTCGTCGTAGTTGTGAAGTTCTCTAACATTTGCCATTTGAGTGCTTACTCCGATATATGCACTTAGAGGCAAATAACCGAGGTCTGAACACTACTGCGTTGTGTTACCAATGTACAGGAAAGAGTTAAATCATTGCCTTACGGAATGTTACTGAATGTTATTCATTTTACGAAAAATAAAGCATTGTGAATGAGATCTACTGATTTTATATTCATAATCATATACATCCTAGTCAGTGGGTAAATTTTAAATTATCATTTCGCCTCCTACCATAAAGGGCCGATGACCTAGGTATTAGGCCTTTTGAAACCACCACCATCATCATCATCATCATCATCATCAACAGTAGTCTTCTGTAAATTTGCTTTGTTTCAAATAGACTGTACTAACTGGATGAAAGGTGCGAGTTTAGAGGGTCCCACGACGGTTCAATTCTGTGATCACAAGGTAAAGTTTAGTTGACATTAATATTACATGCTCGTGCCAGGTGAGCGCGAGATTTATCCATCTCTGGAGACTCTATATATTGACTTTTCGAGAGTCTGTGGCAGGCTATTGAAATCTGGGCTTTAAGTGCCAAAAATTCGTTATATATTCCGCTGAAGATGAGAACACACAGTATGTTATATTTTACAAATTGCTCTATGTCGCTCAGACACACAAAGGCCTTATGGCGACGATGGATAGGAAAGTGCTAGGAATGGGAAAGAAGTCACCATGGTCTCAATTAATTTGGGTCACCTAACTGTCAGCAAGGGCAGTGTGTATGCGAGGATCTACAGAAGGCAGAAGTATTCATTCACAGTATGCAAAGATTGTTGGTTACAAGGATAATGTCCAGATAAAGGAAGTGACAAATACTAAAGAAGTATTTACACTTAACTACGATAACAAAGATTTACAATAAGATACAAAGGATGAAAATAAGAAAAGTAGCTGGAATTGATAAGATTTTTGGGGATATACTAATTACAATGGGTTGGGATATAGTACCATATCTTAAATACTCATTTGATTGCTGTTTGCATGAAGGAGCTATACCAAACAAATGGAGAGTAGCTGCCCCTGTGTATAAAGTAAAATATGATAGACATAAAGCAGACTACATGCACGACTACCGGAAATTTTGAAAAGTGTGTCAACAATGGCGGTTTGTCTCCAGTCGTCTGCTACGGCGTTACTGCGATCACTAAGACATAATGCACGAGCTTCAAACGTATCCAAATGACAAGAAAATAAAAATCAAGAAAAGGCATCCCTAGCGACCCGTTCGACATTGAAGTACGTGTCCCATAAGTAACTGTTTCAACTTGAAAACGTTGCGCTCGTATCCTTTTAATACGAGTGAATTACTAGAAAATACCTGTCTGAAAGAACTCGACATAATAGACGACGAAACGAGGGAATTCAATTTAGTGCATGTAGATGGTCGATGCAGAGTTTAAAAATTCCTCACCATACACTGTATTTTTTAGCTGATCGCAAATCACAATATTTTACAAGGTTTACTACAGAGACATTGAAACCTTTTTTTAGGTGTTCGAATATGCAGATGGTGCAAAGATTTGTTTCTTTTATCCCAATATGCGGGGTGCACTAAACTAACTTCGTACATGGCGACAGGGGATACGGTCGAGAAATTGATAAACGCGCTCCTATATGCTAAGCGACACTTAAGTCGCTTGAAATTCCTTCACACCTTCACCGAGGATGATGCATTTGAGATGGAAAATGAAAGGTGCATGTGGCTCCTTTCCTTCTTCAAAAATCAATCCTTTAAACAAATAAGACTTGCAGATCAGTTGCTTGGAACCTCCTTATTACGAGCGCACCTGTGTAATAGATTGTCTCTCAACGTGTTGCCTGAATTTGACAAGTGTGCGACTGAATTCAGTGCATGAAGTTCCATTTTCGCTACGCACGTCTCGAAAGTTCTTCATTTGAAAAATCTGCAGTGTGCTAGGCTTTGACTCCGAGCATTTTACAGACACACATTAGGATTTTAGTCAATGGATATCGTTGTTACAGGACCTCGTTATTTGCAGAGAACGTGGACTCCCTACATGCCTATCTTCTAACAGATATGAACGTTCAACGAATGCTACAAAACCAAGTATACGCGTGAGAAAGCATATCCACGTTAGTGTTGACAACACAGTAGCAAGAATTGTAACTCACTGCTTACCGCACTCGTATGTTTACACAAAAGACATTTTTATTGTTTTTAAAAAACTGGGTATAAATATAAATGTTCTGTCTTTTGACACTATGAGCAACACTATGGAAACAATAACAGACACAGCAGTGCATCCGTTAGTGATGAAGCGTTTTAGTATCAGAGGCCGAACAACAACAATGACTGGTTCGACTGTTACATTTGTATGGAGCTCACTTCTACTGGTAGAAATACATTTTGGTTGAAAGGTGTGAACGTTGCCTCTTATTTAAGGTATAAAACGAGATGCTATACTGAATTACATACTCGAATAATATAAATGTACGTGGAAAGAGCTTCAAAAGAACTATTCCACAGGTTTTGCAAAGGGCGTCGGAAAATCCGAATCCATTGTTGAGCTGCCGCATAACTGGCAACCAATTATGTTAATGATATCAAAACATGGTTTATACGCTCTTGCGTTTCGCTCTAAACGTTCGACGGCTCAAATGTTTAACAGATGGGTGATCTACCTTGATGACACGTTACGACAAACTGGTACACACACGATGAACGGCAAGACAGTTGTACCAAACGAAACAGATAAAAAGTGGAAACTTAGCAATCATTTAGCGCAATCAAATTAGCAATTAACGCTAGTAAACGAAACACTTGTGCTGGAGCACAATGAAGCAGCAGAAGCGCGTAGAGAAGTAACTGCTCCAGCTAATAGGATGTCTGATATGGCACGAGACGTGGTCGCGAAACTGGCATAATTGCAACTGCGGCACACGCTTATAGTAACTGAGACTGTAAATGATGTCACAGAAGAACTTTCTGACGTTGAATTTTAATTTGTACGATAACTCAGAAACGTTTGACGGCCCGAGCACTCATTGTTGAATGCAAAGAACCGGGACGTGAAACACCTCTCTTTAGCTGTCTGCATGCCGAACGAAGAGACCGTTGTTAACTACCTGAACGAAACTCGGAAACGGACTAAAATTAGCTACACGGCTATGAACATCATCATTCGTCTGCTAGGCTCGTTGCGCAAAGTAGTAGTAATGGATTTGCTGACAGACATTTTAGAGACTAACAAAACAAAGAACTCTGTATAAATGCCTACTCGTTGAATGTAATTACAAAAGTTATGAATTCTTAACTACAGATTTGCTTTTTTGTGTAGTTTGATATTGCATTTTTGTAAATTGGTGCATGGTGCACATTAGGCCTGAATGTATTATAATCAAATAACAATTATGTTTAAGCTAAATTTGAAAGATTTAAATATTTTGTTTGTGTTTAAACGTCAACCCGCATTTTTCCTGTACAATAAACATATAATTGCAGTTAAAAACTGTTCCAAAGAGACCAGTAAAGGCAGCGCGTTTGACATTAGTTAGGTAATCACTTTTCAACTGTACATTTCATTGCAACAAAGAAATGTCAAGGGGAAATATTTTACACTACAATTTGAGGATATATGACGGGGCTGTTAAGTATGATCATTATTTTAGAAAACAATGAACATAGTTACAATCGACGGTTTGTAAGGCGAAATAATTCTGAACTCCTTCGATTATTTGGACGACGAGTACCCGAAAGTTACAGACGTGTGGTGTGAACGATGACGTTTCTTATTCAGGCATTTGCCACTGTTTCACTGCAATCACGAAATATCGTCAACGATTTTCAAATGTATCCTGATGCGAAAAAGGTATATAGTTGAATATCTGTCCGACATAACGCCGTTACGTTCGTTCTATCGTGTCCCAGTCTGCAAAATTTGAATATCGATTTGTCTGTAACTTTGGCCAAAAAATATATTTCGCACATTTTTGACCATTGTTCGTATATGAGAACGTTACGATCTCGTCCTTTCGATGCAAGAAAATTGCCAGAGAACAATTATCAGAAAACCGTTATTACAAACGCCGAAAACGAGCGAATTCGATGTACTCCACGTAGATGACCGATGCAAACGTTTAAAATGTCTCGGCATAGTTTGTGTTCGGTTAGCTGAACGCCAATTAGAATGTTTCAAATATTGTGTAAGTTTCAGGAAAGAAATGTTAAAATACTTTTCATTGGATGCTTGAGTAAGTAAGCGATGCATACATTTACTGCCCCTTTTATCGCAGTGTAGGGAATTAATAACGATAAAATTGTATCAGTCAATAATAGGTATGGAAAAGCAATTAGCGAACAATCTGTGCAAGTTTTGCAACGTGCAAATAAAAAATTTTCTATAATTTTTGATAAGATCTATTCGAAAGATAAAACAGTAAAAATAACATGAAAAGAATGCACGTTTCTATTTCAAAAGGTCAATCGCTTAAGCAATTAATAGTTGAAAATCAGTTACGTGTAGCATCTTTAATGTATAACGAGATTGCATACGACAGTATGTTTTGAAAATAATCTATTGACTTGTCCTAATTTGAAACGTTTTTACATGCTGTCTGTTTACGATTTCCCATTTTCGAATAACAAATTTTGTATTCTATTAATTAAACTAAAAATATTGCAAATGAATTCCTGTGTACCATTCCAGAAAATAAGGCGTTGTGAATCGGATCCACTGTTTGTTTTGGATTCATTGTGATTTTTTCATAATCATTCGTTTTAGATTCTAGTCAGTGGGTTATCGCTTCATTTCGTTGCACCTCGTATCATTAGAAGCCGATGACCTAGCTGTTAGTACCCTTAAACAACAAACATCATAATCATCATCAATTCTTGTTTGATCAAATGGGACGATTTACTGGCTCTTAACAAAGTATGGGAATGTAAAGCATTTCGACTTATCAAGAGTCTGCAGGAAGGTATTGAAGTTGTATTTCTCATTTTTCGAACGAAGTCATTCCCTCCATGGAACAATGGCAGCGTCTTGTTTTACACTACAGTACTACGCTACGCGCCTCTCGAACGTATGCCGTCTCACTTTGAAAATCTACAAAGTATCACTGTGGTAGGTTTCGACCCCGAGCATTTTACAGGCACGCCTTCTGACTTAATTCAACGGCAATCTTTGTTACAGGAGTCAAGGCCTAACCTCGTCATTTGCGAAGAACGTCGACGCCCTGCATACCAATGTTATGAGAGATAAATTCCAACAAAGAAGCTTTAAAATAACTTCTCCGAAGCATCAAGAAATATAGTGCATCCATCGAACTGCCGTATTGCTATAAACCAGATACTCTGATCTTACAACACAGCTTTCGTCCGCCCAGCGGTAAAGATTCATAATCACGCTGACCATGTTTCAGACAACAGTTTGAGGTTAGATATTGCGGAACTGTTAAATATGTTTATTAGCCTCTAAGGCATGAACGCTGTTACAATCGACGATTAGCCAGACGAAGTATTTCTGAACGTCTTCCACTATCAGCACGGCGACTACTTCCAAGTTCGAAGCATGTTTCAAAGATGGCGGTTCATGTCGAGTCATCTGCAACGGTATTACTGCCATCACGAAGACGTCGTCAACGGTCTTCAAACGTATCCAGGTGCAAAAAAATACACACCGCCGATACAGAATTGCTCAGGTGATAATTTTATCGTGTCCTAACCTGCAAGAGTTAAAAGTCGCTTCATATCGCACTTTGTCTACAGAATTCATTTCATGTTCATTTAGTAACCCCTTCCCATTCCTAGCCCTTTCCTGTCCCATCGTCGCCATAAGACCTATCTGTGTCGGTGCGACGTAGAGCAAGTAGCATTTAGTAACCGTTTGGACTTGAGAAAGTGCCACTCGTGTCCATTCGACACGAATGAATTGCCTGAGAACAATTGTCTCTAAGAACTCGTTGTAAACGACGAAACGGGTGAATTCATTTTAGTGCACATGGCTGACGGAAGCAGGCGTTTAAACCATTTTGTCGTACACCACATTTCATTATCTCAACGTCAGTTAAGGCATTTTAAATATTTTACCAACTTTAGCAACGAAACGTTGAAACACATTTCTTTGAATATTCGAATGTGTGAACAGTGTATAGATTTTTTACTCTTTGTCTCAATGCGCGGGACTAGCAAAATTCGTTTCGTACGCTCCGTTAAGGGACATGGACAGACGCTTGTCACGTGCATTTGTGCATGCTTGGCCTATACTTAACCGAATTAAAATATTTGGCATGCTTGGCATAGAAGATACGTTCGACATTGCAAATGTCGAGGATGGAAAACAAGACACTGTGCGTCGGTGTTGGACGCAGTGGATACGTAAGGGTACACACATTCTTTGGGAAGGCTCGTATCGACCCCGGTAGACCACCAGCAGGCAGGGTCATTTCATCGTGAAAAATGGTTTTCCGTGGTTTCCCATTTTCACACCAGGCGAATGCTGGGGCTGTAGCTTAATTAAGACCACGGCCGCTTCCTTCCCATTCCTAGGCCTTTCCTGTCCCATCGTCGCCATAAGACCTGTGTCGGTGCGACGTAAAGCAAATAGCAAAAAGTCATCGTGGACAAGGCTGCAAGCTTTCCACGAGCGTCACTTCACATCATCCCGAGACATGTAGCATCAGGGGATATGCCTGTGTCCACCGGTATTATATCCAGGTCGACACGGCGTCCCTTATGACTTCCACCATTACGACTTCTGCAGGAACGGACAGCGTGACAGTTTACGGATTGGCGAGGAGTGGTGTTGAGGGACGAGTACATACGATCGCTAAATTCGAGCCTAGACATGTCCTGACTTCATCGTACAGCTCCACGCTGCCCCAACGAGCGGTTTCATGATGTAGGGTGATATTTCCTACGATTCCCGCTCACCCACTGGTTGTGACTGAAGGGACCCTGATGGCGCTGCGATATGTCTACGAATTTCTGCTACCATATGTGGTTCACATCTCTGTGCAGCTCGACAACCCCATTTTCCAGCAGGTTAATGCCCGGGCTCACACAGGTATGGTATCTCCGGCTTAAATTCTTGATGTCAACATGTTTCCTAGGCTAGCATGTTCTGACTTCTCGTCCATCAAGAACGTTAGGGACTAAATTGTTCGGCAACTTCGACCAGCGGCAACTACGGCAGATTTGGAAGGCCCGTTTAAACAGCTGTGGCGGATCTTCCTCGGAAGATCGTCACACGTCTGCCTCCATGCGCGGTCGTACCGCCTCCGTATCTCAGTGCGGCAAATGGTCCAACACCGTTATTAAATGCATCCTGAGTTTGTGTAGTAATAAAGTATTTTAAAGTTAAGTTTGTACTGCCATGTCTTATTCCCGTATATACTTACGTGCCCCTGTAAAGGTTGCTTCATTTTCTAGTTTTTAAATTCATTAATTTCAAATACAAGTGTTTTTGTCAAAAACGAAAACATTTGTAATAACCAAGGCCAGGATCTAGATTACCTTAAGTTACTTATAGGACGACTTAAATGTTTTCAATAAATCACTGATAAAAAACAAGAAATTGAAAGAAGATATTAGTTTACTCAGAACTACATTTTATACACGTCTTGAAAATACCAGGTGGTTTCCGAACGCCGTACTTTCTACTTATAAATGTCCCGCATGCACAAATGATGAATGGGATATCTACCAACTGATTTTCACAGGTTACGTCAGAATATGAAGAGGTAACAACCGGACGGTCGCTCGCAGCATGTTACTCAGCGCTACGGGTCTAATGCACCCCTAGCATTAGTAAACCTAATTTTCCACCGCATAGTTCTAGGCTGGTGTAGGGTACAGCAGCACTATATTTGCTGTCTGCATATCGGCAATGGCTAGTGTGTTCAGCAGCGACGAATACACAGACATGTTAATCTGGACAACCTGGTCGGCATGCAGCTGAAGCTCCAAACAGATGTATGCCTTCTACACACGTATTTCGCCGAACAGTATTAGTTTCTGTTTCATACAAACAGCTCTTTTATCGAGTGGAATGTCTACACGTGTATAAATTAATGTTATTAAATTTCCTTTTCTGCATCTTTGGCGTTGTTACAAACAGTAGCGGCGAGTAGGGGGTGGGGCAAGGAGGGACAGTCGCCCCCCACTTTTTGGAGTAAAAATTACAATTTTATTCCACTTTAGCCAGCTGGTACTAGGAATTATAAAAAAAAAGCTATTTGTACAAGCCTTGCTGCCTTATCTGCTAGTTATTTCCTTTATTATCTTTAATTATTAACGTAATTATTGGCGGAAATACGCACAAAATGCCGTTCGTCGCGGCTAACCAATTTGTATAGCGCTACGGCAAGTAGTGGAGACTTCGCATGTGCTGTGAGGAAGGATAGTAGGGGTACATATTTTTTGCCAAGGTCGTGGACACTGAGTTATAATTCACTCGCTTGCCGCATGCAATAGTCAGTCTGGCAGTCTCTTTACTGTCTGTTAGTTTCTTTGTGTGTATTCAAATACGAAATGATTTTAATTGCATAATCATGTCGTACTTCTATTTAAATATACCGAGCAAGCTGGCCGTGGGGTTAGGGGCTCGCAGCTGTGAGCTTGCACCCGGGAGATAGTGGTTTCGAATCCCACTGTCGGCAGCCCAGAAGATTGTTTTCCGTGGTTTCACATTTTCATACCAGGAAAATGCTGGGACTGTACCTTCATTAAAGCCACGGCTGCTTCCTCCCAACGCCTAACCCTTTCCTGTCCCATCGTCACCGTAAGTCCTATCTGTGTGGGTGCGATGTAAAGTCAATTGTAAAGAAAACATATATTTAATTGTAATTGTAATTTCAACGGGAGATAATACCATCTTTACTTTCACCGGACTAAATTCTTTCGTTTGTGTTATTTATTATGTAAATGTAACTAACCTGCCCCGTGGTTTATTTGTAATAATAGTTTCTTTGAGATTTTGATTCAATGCTATAGAAAAAATTTCACATGTCTCCACATGAGCTTCGGCTGCATTCCGACCAGGTTGTCCAGATTAACATAATGTCTGTGTATTCGTCGCTGCTGAACACACTAGCCATTGCCGATATGCAGACAGCAAATGTAGTGCAACTGTACCATACACCAGCCTAGAAGTATGCGGTGGAAAACGAGGTTTACTAATGCAAGGGGTGCATTAGACCGGTAGCGCTGAGTAACATGCTGCGAGCGACCGTCCGCTTGCTACCTCTTCATATTCTGACGTAACCTGCCCGCTGGCAGTAGTGCGCCTGTGAAAATCAGTTGGTAGATATCCCATTCATCATTTGTGCATGCGGGACATTTATAAGTAGAACGTACGGCGTTCGGGAGCCACCTGGTATAAATAATATAATGGATTAATAATATTATTATTATTATAATTATAATAATTGTTATGGGGCTAACCGTGGACCAGCAGAGGTGAAAGAAGGTGGCGGGATGAATGGCTCTAACTACTATGTCAAGAAAGAAATTAAACTGAAGTGGAAGGTTACATTTTCAAAAAGCAACAAGTTAACAAATTTTCACTTAGTGAGATAACAATGACATATCAGGTACCATGACAAAGTTTAGACAAAGCAAGAAAATCTAAAATTTAGTGACTGTTTAGGGCTTCCAGCCCCTCGCTTCACAATTCTTGAGCACTCGGCTCAAATTTACAAAAAGAGCACAATTTTACAAGGGCAGAAATCCCCTAATACAATGGAGCACTAGCTCCGTAATTTACAATATCAAGCCTCCTACAGGCACTTTTACAACTATTGAAAAAGAGCTAACGTGCACTCAGTTTTCCAAGCCTATTCAAGGCGATATCAGAAAATTACAATCACTTGCCTTCAAGACACAACTTACAAATTTGAAACAGGGGTATCTAGTACCCAACCTATTGGGCTGTAGCGGGAAAGAACAGGTTAAGTAAATGTACCGAAACACAAATTGAATGGAGGCGTGTACTTGCACTCCTAATTATGCATTCTAAAAACCTAAGGGGCACTAGACCTATGAAACAGGGGCTATTCCCTAACTATGGAGGTGACTCGTATACGAAAGAAAATTTAAGACATCACGGAAAGGAAGAAAACTAGTTACAAAACGTAGTCAGCTCAAACCAATATGAAGGGGAGCTCGAGAGGGTACATCACTCTCTATCCCCGATTTACTGTTGAACTTTTATGAAGTTATTACAAAAGCCGGCAGAAGGTACATTTACAGAAATGTAGGTTACATTGTTAAGGTTTCGGACCTCTCCCTCGGGTTAAACTGTTGAGCTAGCAAGAAATAAAGATGTCAATTGCCTATTACCTTGCTGAAGAACTGCTGCCTGATGAACGAGGCGCCTCCCGCCTCCCGCTTGACACACACACACACACACACTAAGTCACATGACTATCAAATGGCCAAGAGACGTGAAAATCCGCAGTTTTTAAACCCTCGGGGAAAGTTCGAGACCTTTCATGAATAAACCAGCCACACCCTCTCACTTTATTGGTTAACATCAAAAGTGACACTCAAAATCGAGGAAGAAGCCTGTGAAAGGCAGAAAATTACAGAAATACATGATTGGCTAAATTAAAAACAGGCGGAAAGAAAAGATCAATATTCCCTACCCAAAAATGAATGAAAATCATTTAGTAAAAAAAAAAAGAACTTAGGAATTCAAAACTTCTTCAAATCAAAGTTCTTCCACTTTGCACCAGGGTGCATGATCATAGTTTTTTAGCAGTGACCTCTGTTAAAGAATGTCCTAACTTCTTGATAAATGGTAAACAAAACACGTAAAATTTCATACAGTACATGAAACTTCAAAATAACAAAATTTCATTAGATTTCTGTAGTGACATCTTCTGAGTAACGGTTTAAGTAGGTGTAGTTTCCAGTTCAAGATTCTCCAGAAGAGGAGTTCTTTTAGGCGCAAGATTTAAATGTGCGGCGTAGAGGTGTACCTCCTGGTACAATAATAATAATAATAATAATAATAATAATAATAATAATAATAATAATAATAATAATACACGACCACGAAAAAATAAGAAACGAGAATGTTACACTAGGAATGTCGATAACAAAACGTGAATAATGAATGCTGAAACACTTAACCACTGCAATATTTAAGTTGAAATTGACAAGGCATAAATCCCGATGACGCAGTGGATATTACTATTATTATTATTATTATTATTATTATTATTATTATTATTATTATTAGGTTGATTTCTGTGGTCCAGAGAGGGAAAGAAACGTGAGGTGTGAATGGCTGGACAAAGCAAGAATCAAAATTTTTCTTCAACACGATCTACTGGAAATGTTATTGTCTTTCTTTTCTTATTTGAGAATTCAGCAACAACCATAAACGTTTAACAAGAAGAATATTTCACAAAGGAACATAGAATCTCGGAAATTTACGACAGGGGAGCTTATGAGCTCAGAAAAATTACGTAATGGGGAGAATAACTCCCATCTAGAATAAGTTAAGAGGTTTCTGACCCGTAGATCTCATAAATTCACGCTTTACAAAAATAGGCTACCCTGTACATGACAATACACTAGTCAACACAGCTCAGAGAAAGAAGCCGTAGCTTCTAGAAACTACATCGGACGGGTCTCGAACCTTAGGTTTCAGTTTACAATATTACATTCACAAACGCTCTTTATTGGAACAGGAGATCACATTTATGGAAATTCTGACACTACAGACACTTGAAGCAGGGAATACTCTCTATTCCAATAAGTGAATAAGTTAATACCTTCGCTACCTTTATCATATAGGGGAGCCACACCCAAAGAAGGGTCGAAAGACGCAGATTAGAGGCCGAAGCCCATACTACACGACCACGGAAAAAATAAGAAACGAGAATGTTACACTAGGAAGGTCGATAACAAAACGTCAATAATGAATGCTGAAACACTTAACCACTCCAATATTTAAGTTGAAATGAAAACTAACAAGGCATAAAGCACGATGACGCAGTGGATAAGAAATTCTACTTCGTAACTAGGGAAGGCAAAACTAAAGTCCAAAATAAGGTAACAGAATTTGTAGGATGGAAAACTAGACGCTCGAAAGCAATTAGAAGGGAAACGTGTGTACACACTCGTGCGTCCTTACATTTTAGAAATTCGACATTAGGAGCGAGTCATT
This sequence comes from Anabrus simplex, assembly GCF_040414725.1. NCBI lineage: Eukaryota > Metazoa > Arthropoda > Insecta > Orthoptera > Tettigoniidae > Anabrus > Anabrus simplex. Next base: position 496,336,840 of record NC_090266.1, read on the forward strand.
TTAAGTCCTAAATCAGCCTCAGAAAACGAACATGTGAAGTTTAAATGGAAAGAGAAAGGAAAACAAATTAAAGTTCAAGTAAACACTGGTCGAAGTAACCATTACATACTAATGGAGAACGCTGGAATCTTCTCACTAATAACACGTTCTTAATTTTCACACGATTAAAGGATAATTTGGCCTTCACCTTTTTCCGGTAGCTCCTCATACCAGCCCCCGCCTTAACATCCCCGGAGTGAGGACACTTTAGTGCGTTGCACACTCAAGGTTTCACTGATTAGACCTCTTACGAGGGGAACCCGCCAAGTGCAATATTCGATTTCCCACAAACTTCGCTCAGCGAAAGAGAGGCCGAAATAAGCGAACACATATTTCGACTTATCCATAGACACCCGACCGTTTCCGAGAACATGACTGTCAAAGATTCCGATATTTCCGCTTTTTAAAGCGTAACAGGTTGGTCTGACGCGGTGACGCAGCGGTTATCGCCGCGGCTTCACACTTTTACGCCCCGTGTTCAAGTCCACATTATTTTTTGTTTCATTTATCTACTTATGTCCATTGACGTTTACTACAGGAATGTTTCTTTTCAAGTTAGTGGATACAAGGGCGTTATGTTGATTGTACAATTACAACTGGGTTTCACAATAAGTGTTTTATATTATTTATTAGGCCTCTATATATATTTTGTATATGGTATTTTTCAGGGATTACAGTGTTTTGTAAGTCGATTCCTAGATTAACGCTTCAGGGAGATACGGTGCATTCTCTCGGATTATACGGATCGTAGGAACATGCGAAATATGAAAATTTCGCACAACACGAGCATAGTGCGAAGGTAGGTTTGCCACAGTTACATTTCTGGGTGGGAATGTCACTTGAGAAGGAAACTTCGTTAACATTACTGAAGATTTCATGTGCTGAAGATAAGTTTGCGACAAACCACGCATAACGGATTATTTTTCCAAAAACTGGCGCTCGCAATTCATTATGAATCAATGTTTGGATTTTTATTGCTTCGCATCTAGTTGTTATATCCCTTTTCTGTGCAATGAGTGTAAAACAATTGATGTTTTAAATTTCATTTAAAAGGGAGAACATTAATGGACGAGAAGAAATGACAACGATATTTCAAAATACGTTGAATAAAACCGTTCGTGTAGTAATCGTCAATGAATAACAGTAAATCAATGATATAAAACAACAACAATTTGTTGGTCTTTGAACGCGGGGTGCAGAAGTGTGAGGTCGCGGCGGGAGCAATTGCGCCACCGCGTCAGTTGAACTTGCTACGCACTAACAGGCACGTAAGGCACTTCGAGCGTCTACGGATAAGCCGAAACACGTGTTCGCTTATTTCGGCCCCCACGAACCTGCTACGCAGGCGTAGCAGAGGAGAGGTGATACTCCCACGTGGCGCGTCCCAGGTGGCGGATAGGGGGGTCCTAACCGGCTTGCCGGCGGACTTGAGGGAAATAAAATACCTCTCGCGGACCAAACACACACCCCCTGTGGGTGGGGGAGGCAGACGAATAATACACCCACGGTATCCCCTGCCTGTCGTGAGAGGCGACTAAAAGGGGCGAGCAAGGGATGTTTAAATTGGAACCATGAAACTGCTTTTGATTCGTGCCATCACGCGGGGAACACCAAGGGTTGCTTTTACTTGTGCGTAGTACCACTACATTAGGTACGAAATTGGTTTGTGATTAGTAGCACACAGGAGCACCGCGCGGTCGGCTTTTGCAGTACCTGTGATTAGTACCACCATATGAGCAGGACCATGGGATGATACCTACCATGGTTCTGCCTTGCCTATGATTAGTACCCACTATATGCGGAACACCACGGGATAGGGAGAGGTCCCTGTGGTTAGTACTCTTCTGTGATGAACACCATAGGTTTGCGTTGCCTGTAAATGGCGCCGCAAAGTGGGAAAACATAGGTCTGTATTAAATGTCGAATTTCATAAGCTCTGAGTAGTACAATAATGTGTGGAATGCCGCAAGTCTCTGCTACTTTTGATTAGTACCGTAACAGGACAGCTACCATGGTTCTATTTTGATAGCGATCAGTACCGTTATGAGGGGCCGATAACTTCGATTTAGGACCCCCTTATGACTGCACGCATAATCGATTCAGTGTTATGCTATAGCAGTAGTCCCTTGGTCAGTAATACGATATTGTCACGTCCGTTTATGTGACTGTGCGACATTGCGGGTCGCAACCACTGATTGTTTTAAATTCATGTCCATCCATTCATTCTTCGTTGTCACATTTTTGAATTCTGGTCAGTGGAGAATTTTAGACTTTTAATATGTCATTCCATTTCGTCTCATTTCGTACCATTAGGGGCCGATGACCTATATGTTAGGCCCCTTTAAACAACAATCATCAATCATCATATTTCGGCCCCTCTTTCGCTGAGTGAAGTATCCAGCAAATCGGGTTGTTAAAAGCTTTGTGGGTTCCCCTCGTTATTTAAAAAATCTCGCAGGTTTTATATGGGGCTGGCAGATAGTTCCAGAACAATTGTCATAAGTTTTGGATTGGGTGAATAGACTTTTATATCAAACCTTTCGATAGTCGGGTAAATTTATTAACAGTGATGATAACCCCAAAATATTCAATAAATAATTGAATGGTGATAAATTTACCAAACCTCCAAACACAAACATTCGCGATAAATATAGTCCCTTAACAAAAGGTAGCAGTAGGATATAAAATACTTCAGTCAGTTCAGAATAGATACCACTATCAGAGATGCGGCGGCAGTTTAAACTTATGTAGAGGCCTAACTCATTGTATAGTAATTGTACCTCTATGCCGCACATTTAAATCTTGCGCCTAAAAGAACTCCTCTTCTGGAGAAATCTTGAACTGGAAACTACACGTACTTAAACCGTTACTCAGAAGATGTCACTACAGAAATCTAATGAAATTTTGTTATTTTGAAGTTTCATGTACTGTGTGAAATTCTACGTGTTTTGTTTACCATTTATCAAGAAGTTGGGACTTTCTTCAACAGAGGTCACTGCTAAAAAACTATGATCATGCGCCCTGGTGCGAAGTGGAAGAACTTTGATTTGAAGAAGTTTTGAATTCCTAAGTTATTGTTTTTACTAAATAATGTTCATTCGTTTTTGGGTAGGGAATATTGATCTTTCCTTTCCGCCGGTTTTTAATTTAGCCTATCATGAATTTCTGTAATTAATTTTCCGCCTATCACAGGCTTCTTTCTCGATCCTGAGTGTCACTTTTGATGTTAACCAATAAAGTGAGAGGCTGTGGCTGGTTTATTCATGAAAGGTCTCGAACTTTCCCCGAGGGTTTATAAACTGCGGATTTTCACGTCTCTTGGCCATTTGATCGTCATTTGACTTAGTGTGTGTGTGTGTGTGTGTGTGTGTGTGTGTGTGTGTGTGTGTGTGTCAGGCGGGAGGCGCCTCGTTCATCAGGCAGCAGTTCTTCAGCAAGGTAATAGGCAATTGACATCTTTATTTCTTGCTAGCTCAACAGTTTAACCCGAGGGAGAGGTCCGAAACCTTAACAATGTAACCTACATTTCTGTAAATGTACCTTCTGCCGGCTTTTGTAATAACTTCATAAAAGTTCAACTGTAAATCGGGGATAGAGAGTGATGTACCCTCTCGAGCTCCCCTTCATATTGGTTTGAGCTGACTACGTTTTGTAACTAGTTTTCTTCCTTTCCGTGATGTCTTAAATTTTCTTTCGTATACGAGTCACCTCCATAGTTAGGGAATAGCCCCTGTTTCATAGGTCTAGTGCCCCTTAGGTTTTTAGAATGCATAATTAGGAGTGCAAGTACACGCCTCCATTCAATTTGTGTTTCGGTACATTTACTTAACCTGTTCTTTCCCGCTACAGCCCAATAGGTTGGGTACTAGATACCCCTGTTTCAAATTTGTAAGTTGTGTCTTGAAGGCAAGTGATTGTAATTTTCTGATATCGCCTTGAATAGGCTTGGAAAACTGAGTGCACGTTAGCTCTTTTTCAATAGTTGTAAAAGTGCCTGTAGGAGAGGCTTGATATTGTAAATTACGGAGCTAGTGCTCCATTGTATTAGGGGATTTCTGCCCTTGTAAAATTGTGCTCTTTTTGTAAATTTGAGCCGAGTGCTCAAGAATTGTGAAGCGAGGGGCTGGAAGCCCTAAACAGTCACTAAATTTTAGATTTTCTTGCTTTGTCTAAACTTTGTCATGGTACCTGATATGTCATTGTTATCTCACTAAGTGAGAATTTGTTAACTTGTTGTTTTTTGAAAATATAACCTTCCACCTCAGTTTAATTTCTTTCTTGACATAGTAGTTAGACCAATTCACCCCAGCACCTTCTTTCACCTCTGCTGGACCATGGGTAGCTCCGTAACAATAATAATAAAAATAAAAATAAATAATAATAATAATAATAATAATAATAATAATAATAAAGCCAATATCCAGTATTCGGGAGATAGTAGGTTCGAACCCTACTATCGGCAGCCCTGATCATGGTTTTCCGTGGTTTCCCATTTTCACACCAGGCAAATGCTTGGGCTGTACCTTAATTAAGCCCACGGACACTTCGTTCCCACTCCTAGCCCTTTCCTCTCTCATCGTCGCCATGAGACCTATCTGTGTCGGAGCGACGTAAAGCAACTAGCAAAAAAAAAAATAATGAATTCCCAGTCCCTTATGTTTCCAATGAAATCACTGACTATCTGCATGATATTGTTACAATAGAAGTATATAAGAGAAAATGTCTGATAAAAATTCATCACCGGCTAACCTAATACAATATCGAAAAACAACGGTGTAAACTATGCAACTGTAGTGTTCATCCCATGACCATATGTGGTCCTCGTTTTGTCCTTACTTCATTCCGGATTGTGGTAGTCTAGGTGTGAGTCGCCATGTGCATGATTCCGAAGATCAAAGGCTGACGGTTGCTGTCAGAATATTCTTGTACATCTTCAGATGGTTTTACTTTTGTATTCCCTACACAAGGAAACACGAATAAGGAACAATCACTCTATACCTCTCTCTCTCTGTTTAACACACATGTAGGTATATCTGTCCTTACATTACGTATTTCAACAACCGCACTGAAGTGGGAATTTGAAAATAAGTGCACTGCGTTACACGTGATTCGTCGCTAAGACCTACTCTTTGCTTATCACTTAGTCGCCCAGATTACCTCCAGGTTCTCGTCACTTCTGAAATGTGGGTTTTCAAAGTAAACGTTAAGGGGTGTACAAAGGTACTTTAGAAGTTCCTCAACTAAATGTTGGAAGTTAAGACGTCGTTTAATTCAAAGATGCAATTATATTGGAATGAATCGATCGAACATCACTGTGCAAAACGCAAAATAAAGGAAAAAGACCTAAAATATCTTGTCAACATAATGTATTTAGGAAAATGACACAATAAAGACACAAAACCGTGCAAAGTGACCTAAAAATAAGAAATAGAAAAAATGACCAAAATTGATTTTATAATTAAGCTTTTCTATAATCTAGGTATCATAATATAAGTTTCCATGCAAGTTAGCAATGCATGTGACATAGCATTTAAAAGATTACAGGACATCAATATCCGGGCTCTGAATAACGACGGTATGCGGGTAGGGCAAGGGATTTGCAGAGCTTTCATAGGGAAGCGCCAACTAGAGGAGCCTGGGAAACACTGTCCTAGACTGTGTTGTAAACGGTAAAATTTTAAGTTTGAATTTTCTGTTCTATTAAGAGAATCTGCAGCTTAAAGGTTAATCGCTCAATAAATAAAAAATAACGAGTGCAAATGATTTTGTGTTTCTTGTATCTAATATTTTATCAAACATAATTTTAATTAACGAAATATAATGCAACTACCATGCGGATACAAATCCTGTGGATACCCACAACAAACATTATAAATGCAGGATGTAAGAAGCATAATTTTTTAATATGTACCGTTCTTAAACATGGCCGCTGCAGCGCTTCGGTCGGCGTTCAGAGCATGCGCACTTAGTACGTACATCTGTAGGCTAGCACAAACGCCATTACGGAAGCATTCGCCCGTACTTACGTTTGTTTGTGGGTATTGAAAATGGCTCTGACAATTAACGGTCCCGGCGAGTGTGAAGTACGCTCCATGATTCGTTTTCTAATTGCAAAAGACGTGAAAGTTGTTGAAATTCATTGGCAGATTAGTAAAGTGTATGGGAGAGCACACTACGAGCGAAGGAATGGTAAGAAAATGGGTTAGAGCATTTAAAGAAGGCCGTACTAATGTCCACGACGAGAAGCGTAGTAGGCAATCGTCTGTCATTACTGAAGACTTGTGTGCAAAAAGTTGATGCAAAGATTTGTCAACCGAGCTCGATAGCTGCAGTCGTTTAAGTGCGGCCAGTATCCAGTATTCGGGAGAGAGTAGGTTCGAACCCCACTGTCGGCAGCCCTGAAAATGGTTTTCCGTGGTTTCCCATTTTTACACCAGGCAAATGCTGGGGCTGTACCTTAATTAAGGCCACGGCCGATTCCTTCCCACTCCTAGCCCTTCCCTGCCCCATCGTCGCCATAAGACCTATCTGTGTCGGTGCGACGTAAAGCAACTAGCCAAGATTTGTCAAAATGGACGCTCCACGATTTCACTATTAAGTTATTAGTTGCCTGAAATTTCAAGGGATGTTCAATATGAAATTATGTTAGGACGCTAAGAGTATCGGAAGTTGTGCTCACGCTGGGTACCGAGGATGCTGACAATGGTGCACAGAACTATGCGGCCGGGCTGAGTGCCTCAGACGGTTGAGGCGCTGGCCTTCTGACGCCAGCTTGGCAGGTTCGATCCTGGCTCAGCCCGGTGGTATTTTAAGGTGCTCAAATACGTCAGCCTCGTGTCGGTAGATTTACTGACACGTAAAATAACTCCTGCGGGATTAAATTCCGGCACCTCGGCATCTCTGAAAGCCGTATAAGTGTAGTTAGTGGGACGTGAAGCAAATAACATTAAATTAAAACTATGCGCGTAGGCAGTGCTTTGACTTTCGTTGAACGGTACTGTAATGATAGTGATGTGTTCGTAAGCCGAATTGTCACCGTCGACGAAACATGGGTGGCTTATGTTACGCCGGAATCGAAACAGCAATCCATGGAATGAAGACGCTGAACAGCACCCAAGAAAGTGAAGTGTAAGCAAACAATTTCAGATCGCAAACCCTGTGCACTGTGTTCTGAGATGGGCAGGGCATGTTGCTTGTGGACTTTTCGCATCGGGGTGACCCAGTAAATCCCGAAACTTATTGCGAGACCTTACGTAAACTCAGTCATGCGATCCAAAACAAACGGCGTGATATGCTCACAAGGGAATTCTTTTGCCTCATGACAACGCGAGACCTCACACGGCTAATCGAACCCTAGACTCCATAGCTTCATTTGGTAGGGAACAATTAGATCATCCTCCGTATAGTACTGGCCTAGCGCCTACTGACTGCCACTTGTTCCTGCATTTGTAAAAGCATTTAAGAGTTCAGTGCCACGATGACCTAAAAACGACCATGCTGCAGTAGGTGGCACATCAGGCGGCAGATTTCTGTAAGGATGGAATTCAACAGCTGGTTGGAACTTACGTGAGAAATAGTTTAATGTCCAGGCTTATATGTAAAAAAAAAAGTTTTGTAAAAATTGCATTACTAATTTTTTTATCAAAACGGTACTTACTTAAAAAAACACGCCCACCCCCTGCGGGTGGTACACAATAGGTTTGTGATTCGTAGCAGCAGTGTGTGTGCACTATGGGTTTCCAGTACCCGTGAGTCGTACCCATATGAGCAACACAACGAGTCTGGGCGTAGCCTGTGAGTTGTACCACTATAAGAGCGACACCGTGGGTCTGCGTTGCCGGTGATTGGTAACCACTATGTGAGAAACACCACGGGAATACCGGCGCCCGTGATTAGTACACCTAGATGATGAACCTCATCGGTTTGCGTTGGCTATGAGTGGCGCCATTGTTTGAGAAACACCATAGGTCTGCGTTACCTCTACGAGGTACAATACTTGTGATTAGCACCATAATATTTGGAACACCGTGAGTTTACGCTATCTTTGATTAGTACTTGAGAATTACCATGGTCCTACTTCACTAGAGATAAGTGCCATTATGCGGGATCGTTGACATAGATATCGGCCCATATATAATTTCCATTTATTCTGGAAAGACCTCCTGTATTTACAGGCTGCCGCTAAGAACAAGGTAAAACATATCAATTTTATGTACATATGTATTAATAAAAGAACATTCAAAATTAGCTGTAGAGGTGGTGCCTCATGATCTTGATGGAGGCTCGGAAGACGAGGGTCGCGATTTCCGGGATGAGCTTCAATGGGAGTTGGAAGTGCTTCCATGTGGCGACGAAGTGACGAGGTATGGTACCGCGAGCTCCGACCATTATCCCTATTATTTCAATTTCCTGAAGGTGGTATTTTGATTTGTAGTAAGGGATAGTTGGTTTGTATTTGTTAATATTTTCTAGATTAACCTCCTGTGGCTGACCGCTATGGTGCTCGAACCTGACCGTCGGATCTAATATGAATCCTTGAGAGCTGTTTTCTTTAAAGGCTATGATGTCAATTCTTTGCCAACTACCATTTACGGCCAGTCCGTGTACCACCTCATGTACACTGAATCCCTTCTTTCTCAGTTCTGCGGCAATGAAGGATCTGATCTGGTGGTGCCGCGTGTTTCTAAGGAGCTCCCCGCGTGTGGAGAATCCCAGGAGATGACCAAGAGTTTTCTCTCCGTGGCAATGCCGACAGAGGTTGTTGTCCAGGGATCTGCCTGGCACTGAGCGCACTGCAGAAACATTAGCAGTCATCTTTATAGCCTCTCTCCACTCATTACAAGACAGTCCGGTATGATCTCGCACCCAAGAGTTTGCTGGTGTATACTCTTTGTAAAGTTGTACTCCGAGTCCCTTTTGCGGTAGTGAACACCACGAGGTGAATTCACGTTCTCGTAGCTCTTGACGGATCTTCTTAGTATCGTACAAGCATCATCGATTCAGGATTGGGCTTTAGAAGCAGTCCCCTGGTCAGTAATATTGTTTCTGGGAATGTGAGGCATTGCGCGTGTTATCCACTGATTGTTCTAAATTCATATTCATCAGTTCATTCCTCATCATCATGTTTTGAATTTTGGTCAGTGGATGAATTTATTATTATTTTAAAATTGTAATCGCATTTCGTCATTTCGTACCATAGAGCCCGATGACCTAGATGTTAGTCCCCTCTAAACAACAAGCATCATCATAATCAAAAACAAGCCCCGCATAATACGGTACGGCCAATCGTTCAGGACTCTTCCTCATGCGTAGAAGAAAAAAAAACATGTTATATGGACACGGATCCAGAAACGCTTCATTTCCATGTTAGAACACATTTTTTACAACTCTACATAGTAAAATAACCATGGGGAAATGCACAGGAACAGAACGTACCAGCATAGCACATGAAACACTTTCTTACATGAAATGTTCAGAATGTCATCCGTTAACATGCATCAACCCGCTGTCAGCGCATTTGGAATTCAAGAAAGTTAAGTCTTGAAGCTTAATATGAACATAATTGTTTCTGCAAGCGATGTAATAATATCATTTAATATAGTAGAGTGTACCACAGCAGAATGTATTTGTTCCCTTTTGATAATAATAGTTGCCGTGTGTTGTAAGCCAAAAATGTGCAGTCATCATACGGTGACACTAAACACAGCAGCGCAAAAATAATTTGTTTCGTACACATCGAAAGTGGCTACTGTTCAATTGGTGATTTCGAGTTTTGCTGCCGAATTCCGAATGAAGAGGAATGGTTCACATTAAATGGCTCAGCGAAATATACTTACTTAAATTGTTCAAAACTAGGCCTTACGCACTTACGTTTCCTACTTTGTTATGGAAAGAGACGTTAGGTGAAAGCTGCTGTTTTGAGTATCGCGAAAATGCTTTACTCACGAGTGTGTTATGCTGGTCTTCGTCCACGAAAAAGGATGGGACGCTAGAATTCTGAAGAAAGCGGCTGAGCCTTGAAGTATTTATCTAGGTGTTCCTCCTTTTAAAACAATGACAAACACCTGCCCAGGCTGGTAAATTGGCTTCCATCCCGGCTTTCACCTGGACAGGACGAATAGAAATGAATAGTGTGACGACTCCCTCTGAATCACATGTTAACAGACACGGTGTACACGTTCTCCGCCACCTGCAGCGCTGCTGTCGATAAAAGGGCCAAGTACGCGCGCTTTTCGTCGGCTTACTGTGGAAGTGTGCAAACAGTTTGTGGTCTTTTTCAGTAGTTTTATACATTCTCCAGTTGTATACATGCAAATAGCTGGCATTAACTTTTCATGAACTGAAAAGTGAAAAAGATTATGCATTTGAGAAGTAGGACGTATACTTTGACATATGCTTCAATTTACTACCGCATGTGAATTGCTAGTTGCTTTACGTCGCACCGACACAGATAGGTCTTATAGCAACGATAGGATAGGAAAGGCATAGGAGTTGGAAGGAAGCGGCCGTGGCCTTAATTAAGGTACAGCCCCAGAATTTGCCTGGTGTGAAAATGGGAAACCACGGAAAACAATCTTCAGGGCTGCCGACAGTGGGATTCGAACCCACTATCTCCCGGATGCAAGCTCACAACCGCGTGCCACTAACCGCACAGCCAACTAGCTCGGTCCACCATTATCAAGTTGGAAAGATGAACAAATAGCTCCTTTCACCAGTTCAAAAATTGTCATTCATCAGTTCTATGGGTATATTGTTAAACATGCAAGCGAAGTGATAAGCTGTACACCATGTATTGGTTCTATGCAAAACAATACAGAGGAGGACCTAACAAGTCTAGAAGAATATTTTAACGCATCCAACTATCTTATTTATCCATCGAGTGAATTATTATTGATGTTTTCTCATGTAGAGGAAGTTGTTGTGAGAAATATTAGTGTACAAGAAGCATATGGGGTGAAATATTTCAAGAACGCCTGAATAGTTTACCTTCAATTACTGTTTCTTATAGACTTGGGTGCTGTACTGAACATGCTCAGGACTTGGTACCAAAATTAATTTTTTATTACATACGATGCCGATTTTATTTCCGAACAAAAGAAGTACGGAAAGAAATGCAAGCTTGTACGACCGCAAAACATACCCGGAAAATGTCCAAGGTGTCCTGTTAACTGACTGATGGGGTGAAGTGCTGATAAGATTCATTAATTTGAACATGTTAAATTATATATTAACTTAAGTACCGGTAGTTATGTAGGAATTACATATGTATGACATACCGGTACGTAACATCATCTGGGTGCCTGCAGAGTTTTAATGTGTTTATATTACGCAGCATGTACACTAACAGTCGAACGTGTGTTTTTTAAGGTTATAGCTGATAATTGCAACTGAATTTGATTTTGTGGTGAATTAATGAAATAGCCCGTTTGACATATTTAAGACACTGACGAACCAATTTCAGAAGTAATGTCATTAAATCATTACTAAATGTAAAATATTTCCTACGAATTTGTCACATTAGTTTCAAAACAAGGAACACTATAATCTTAATTTGCACGAAACACAGATCGCACATAAACACAGTCATCGGTCAGTAAAGAGAATGCACATTCCTGAAACATAACAATAATAGACACACGGTTTTAAATAATTTTTTAAACGATAAATTCCGAATTAAGTCGCATCAGATCTCATTTAAAATCACATGTTCAAGGACAGCTGATCCCTGTTTACCTACACCAGCGCCGCGTAGTGTAGGAACATATCAAACAGCAGAAGTCGTCACACTATGTATTTCTATTCGTCCTGACCGGGATTTTAAGTGGAAAAAAGATGTTGAACCACATCTAGGGTGGCCATGAGTGGGATTTTAATACACTACTTCTACCGAGCTCGATAGCTGTAGTCGATTAAGTGCGGCCAGTATCCAGTATTCGGGAGATAGTAGGTTCAAACCCCACTGTCGGCAGCCCTGAAGATGGTTTTCCGTGTTTTCCCATTTTCACACCAGGCAAATGCTGGGGCTGTACCTTAATTAAGGCCACGGCCGCTTCCTTCCCACTCCTAGCCCTTTCCTGTCCCATCGTCGCCATAAGACCTATCTGTGTCGGTGCGACGTAAAGCAACTAGCAAATATATATATATACACTACTTCTTAGTTCTGTGTCTTCCCATTCATGACCCCGTATATCTTGAAATGTGCCAGGGACAGAAATCGAATTCCGACGAACTGGATAGGGAGCAATGATGGTAATTCCTTCTCAACTGAGATATGAGCTTATGTGGGAGTATCACAGTGTACAATTTACATATAATGGTAATTATATTGTCTGGACCAGGGAGGTGAACACGTAGATTCCAGATTCCTAGTCAAGACAGGACGAGGTCAGTTCTGTCAAAACTCTGATAACAAAACTTGAAACATTTGAATTATATACCAGATTTTCTGGAAGTATCGCATCAACTTCCTCCCAGAGCACCTGAAGTAAGTACTGGGTAGGAGGTAGGATTAGCTATCCAGTTGCCTAAATAACATTTTTAAGATCTCTACAATTTCATTATATCTATAATTTGACATGATAAATACTCAGTGATTCACATCCAGGTGAGGATAGTCGTCCATAATTTCTTGACTTTCGGTCGATTGGTCGACGGTGCATCGTGGTTTGGCTGGTCCTTATTCCCAGAGGCCCATTAGTAATTCGTTTTGCTGGTGGGTGAGCTCACAAACAGCTACTGGAATGTAGGGGAAAAGCAAGTAACTTTGCTACAAACAGAGATCGAAATTGGGTCTTTTCTGTCAGCTTTTCTAATTTTAGAGTATAAGACTGCCATTGGCATGAAATAACCTTGCCATATTTTTCTAAATTACCGACAAAGAGTCTCGTAGTCAAATTTACGAACATTCAGACAATATTCAAGATTTTATTTTTGGATTCTGATTTCAAGATGCATTTTTAGTGACGTGTATATTCGACATAACTTATCTAATTTTGTATATATCTCCTACTCCGGAATGTTTTCGCTTATTATTATTATTATGTTGCTATATTTTTAACGTTGCACTAACATACTGAGGATTTCGGTGCTTATGATATTCTGTGTAGATACATACTACCATCTTATAATACGTTTGTAGACCATTACTTATTTTATATGAAATCCAATGGAGGTAGGCTTAATTCATAATTTCACTATTTCGGAAGCAAGGAAAACGTGGTTGAATTTGCTTAGTTTATCACCTTTACTTCCTGGTATAAAAGGCATGCGAGGTTGAAATTAAAAAAGAACAGTGTATAGCATAGAACAACAATTTGTCTCCTTTCCAAGGAGGAACCGTTAGAATTTACGAGGACTTCGCTTAACACATTATAGCGTTGTGAATAGAAGTAATGGACGTGACTGTGCGCTACTGGGCATTTATGTTTGCTGACATATCATTGGTAAGTGTGGTGATTTTTTAGTGTTGAGAAATCCGAAATTTATAATTCTGTAGCGTTTATATATTTGTAATTTAAGAGTTTATAGCATTTTGAAGGAAAAATACAAATTTAGGTTAGTTCTGGTAAATGGGGAAAGTCTATTGATGATGATGATGATGGTGATGATGATGATGATGATGATGATGATGATGATGATGATGATGATTGTACCAGGAGGTACATCTCGACTCCGCTCATTCAAAATAAGCGCCTTTATAAACTCCCCTATCGATCAAAAGTTGAAACTGATACTGCATGAACTTCGAACTTTAATCAGAAGATGTCACCACTGAAATATTAATTCTTTTATGGTGAAGTTTCCTAAACTGACTGAATTTCTCCAGACATTTTCCACAGATGTCACTACCAACAAACTCTGAACATGCACTCTGGTGCAAGGTGGAGGAACTTATAACTTAAGGAAATTTCATATTCGTAGGTTTTCAATAACTGCATCTATGTTCCTTTATTTTTGGGTTGGCAACACTTACTTTTCTTTCCGCTAGTTTTCAATCTGACCAATGAAAAATTTCTGTAATTAATTTTCAACCTATCACAAGCTTCTTGTTCGATTTTGAGTGTAACTTTTGAGTTCACCAATAAAATTTGAGAGGGCGGGTCTGGATTAGTCTTGAGTTCTCTCGAATCTTCGCTGAGGGTATATAAGTTGCGACTTTTCGAGTTTCCTTGCCAATTGATCGTCTTTCTGAGTGTGTGTGTTAAAACAGGAGGCGGGGCGCCTCTTTCTTCGGCCAGCAGAACATCTACAAGGTAATGGCCACATAAATTCTATATTTTCTTGCTGTATCCGCTAATTAAGGGGAATGTCAGAAAATTTAATTATGTAACAATACTTTTCTAAAATGTAAATCTTATTTCGGCTAATGTAAAGGTTTCATAAAATTTTAACTGTAAATCGGGGATAAAGAGTGAGTTACCCTCTCGAGCTCCCCTTCATCTTGGTTTGAGGTGGCTACGTTTTCGCAACCTTTCGTTTCTGTAATGTATTAAAGTTATTTCCATTCGAGCCACCTCATTAGTGTGGGAATAGCCCCAGTTTCATCGCCCAAGAACCCTGTAGGATTTTATATCTCATTATCTGGAGTGCAGGGTACGCCTCCATTCAGTATGTGTTCGGGCCGTTTATTTAACCTGTTCCTTTTCGCAAAGGCCCAGTAGGGTGGGTACTAGATACCCCTTTGTAAGATTATTCCCATTTATAATTCGTGCCTTGAAAGGCCAGAGATCGTAAGATTTTGATGCAATGTTGCCTTGAGTAGGCTGGAAGAAACTGAGAGCCTGTTAGCTCTTTTCAATATTTTGTAGTAGTGAAGGGTGCAACTGGAAGGCTAGACATTGTAGTTTAAGCGGCAAGTGCTCTTGAATTAGGGGATTTCTGCCCTTAACTGAATTATTTCTCATTTTGAATTGTAAATTTGAGCTGGTAGCTCAGAAATATTAAAACTAGTGGCTTGAAGCCCATAATTGTTAAAGTTCTAAAACTTGGAATTTTCCAAGTCTTGTTTCAAGATTGCTAATTGTACCTGTGATGTTATGTTTTAATTTTTGGAAATTCTAAAGAAATATAACCTTAATTAAAGTTTTAATTTAATTCTTGATGTTGTACTTAGACCCATTCAAGCCCGCACCTCCTTTTACTTCTTTCTGCGGTCCACAAATACCCCGGAACAATGATGATAAATTACATTTGCACCAGAGCTTATAGTAAAATAAAAATGCAATATATATAATGCAATTGTATATTTATTTTACATTTATGTAAGCTAAAACATAATAGAGAAATATTGATGCAAAATCAGAATAACCAGAAAATATAAAAATTAGCTCAAGGCATGTTCATGAATCATTAACGCTATTGAAGTACATCATAGAGAATATTTGAATATTTTATTTTGTTATTCAAGCTCTGCTGTCAGTTGAAATTAAAATACATATAGTGAAATACATTTCAGCATCTACGATCTTAGTCGGAGCCCAATTATACAATTTGCTTTACGTCTGACCGACACAGATAGGTTTTATGGCGACGATGGGACAGGAAAGGGCTAGGAGTGGGAAGGAAGCGGCCGTGTCCTTAATTAAGGTACAGCCCCAGCATTTGCCTGGTGTGAAAATGAGAAATTACGGAAAACCATCTTCAGGACTGCCGACAGTGGGGTTCGAACCCACTATCTCCCGAATACTGGATACTGGCCGCACTTAAGCGACTGCAGCTATCGAGCTCGGTACAGACAAGTCTAATGGCGACGGTGGGATAGGACGGAGTTAGGAGTGGGAAGGAAGCGGCCGTGGCATTCATTAAGGTACAGCCCCAGCATTTGCCTGATGTGAAAATGGGAAACCACGGAAAACCATCTTCGGGCTGCCGACAGTGGGGTTTGAACCCACTGTCTCCCGAATGCAATCTCACAGCTGCGCGACCCTAACCGCACTGCCAACTCACTCGGTAGCCAATTATATTGCAGAGCTGCTTGAGCATACTATGGGTATCTGAGCTTAACAGCCAACAGCATGTGCAGTGTGTCCAAACGTGCACTCATTTCGTGGTTTAAGCTTCTTGACGAAGCATTTTATTTTAAAAGCTCCTCGGTTTCGCATGTACAGTACATTTTTATTATATACTGCATATTTTGAGCAAATTTCGCATTTTACCTCTTTTCCCATTAAGAGTGGTTTACACGCCGTAAAAAGTGAAAGTACAAAAGTACAGGATTTTTAGAAGCATTTCACGTAATACCGCTATTGTGAAAAATCACCACCCGTATACACTGGTAAAGCAATGGGGCTTAGTGTTTTCGTATCCCCTATCTGTAGGTCAGCCCGGATTTTGTAGATCAATTCAGCTGTATGCTCGGTAAATAAATCCACAAATATAGTTAAAACTCCATGATTCGACAGTACACTTCTCCTGAATGAGATCGAAGTAAGACAACAGATTAAGATTTAACTCCAAATTTGGTTTTACTCCTTTTACCTAGTTAAGAAAAATATGGAAATACAAGAAAAAGCAAACTTATGACATTGTTTAACGTATCTTATGCCTTAATTATGTCGTGTTCGGAGCAAATAGTTTACCTGTTGACCATTTTGTTGTTTTAAATTTGCAGCATCAGTCTGTTTCTCCCGTTAAAACAATGATAATCATAACCACTGCCTAAATGCAGGACTTACTGTAGTTCTGCTCTGTGAGCTCCAGCTCTTTCACATTTAGCCACATTGATTTTCAATTTGACAACGTTGACATTTTATGAGTATTGAATAATAAACGAGTTTAAAGTGTTGCATAATGTGGTTAGACGAATATAATTCCAAAAACAGATGGCAGTAGTTACAGAGCCTCCTGAATACCTTCACCGGACAATTATAATTTAATCGGATTATATATGGTGACACGATTTTTATCACACTTCCGCAAGGTTCCCTTCCCATATTTCTCTGAGCATTCCCTGCCTAAATAAAATCAGGCTTAAATGGTAGGAGCTCATCTCACGTCACAAGTCACGCACGCATTCCTGCAAGAACCTCACGATTTCGGAAAAACGAGGGAAGTAGTTCCGGTTTCGTTTAGGACATACCAATATTTATTTAGTCATGTGCACTTAACTGTGAGGTTGTAACCTGTAATCGTAACACACGTTTTGACAAGTGAATCTCTTATTAGTTTCAGATAATTATGCTATGGTGATTAAGGAGCAAGATAAGAAAATGTTAATGTGAAGCACTAAATGGCTTGTTAGGCACTAGTTTCTTATCTTAATGATTCTTAGAAGGAATAGTAATGCGCGAGATGGGTTAGTGTCGTGGAACATGTGAAATTAACTGTACAGCCTGGAACTCTCACATTCCTAGAGATCGAGTATACACTGAGTGGTCGAAAGTCACGGGAAGAGGTGTTATGTTGAAAAATGTGCCGTGTATGACCCCTGAGCGTTGCTGCTAGCTTCAGAATAGCTGAGCAGTCTGTCATGACACCAGTGTCGTAAAGATGGCAACACGTCGCAAGTTAACAGATGATCATCGGCGCAAGACGAATGGATCGTAGCATTACGGAGATTACACGCGAATTCGGGTTTCCGAGGTCAGATGTGCCGAGAGAGAGAGAGAGAGAATCGCACACAGAATGTTACCACGCTCGTAAACCGCCGCACGCGAAGACAACATGTGTTTAACGGATATCACGTCGCTCCGCAGGAGTATACTGGGCGCTCGACAGGCTACTGTGTGTCAGATCACCGCCCAGTTGAATGTCGGGAGTCAGGAACCCATTTCTACCAGGAGCGTAAGGTGGTAACTGCACCACATAGGATTCACCAGCCGACGACCAACGCGTGTCCCTTTGCTGACACCTCGACACAGAGCTCAACGACGTGCGTGGGCCTGCGAACATCGGCAATGTACCATGGAACAGTGGTGGCGTGTGGTATGGTCCGATGAATCTCAGTTCCAGTTGTTTCGAGCTGATGGGCGCGTGAGAGTGTGGCTTATGCCCCATGAAGTATGGATCCTGCGTGTCAACAGGATTGTGTCCAGGAGGGAGGTAGCTCAGTTCTGGTCTGGGCGGTGTTCTCATGGTCTCAATTAGGAACCATTATCCAGATCTAGGGAGCGCTGACAGGTGCACGTTATGGGGACATTTTTCCAGACCATGTGCATCCCGTTCTGGCGCTAGAGAACCCTGATGGAGATGCCATGTTTCAACAGGACAATGTGCCATGTCACCGCTGTGTGGTGGCACGCATGTGGTAGGAGGAGCACTCCAATGAAGTTACGACCATTCATTGGTCCTCCAGATTCCCCAATCTTAATCCATTCGAGCATTTATGGGATGCTGTCGATGCTGGTGTAGGCTCCATGAACCCCGCACCAACTGCACAAGACTAATTGTGGGTAGCAGTGCAAGATGCGTGGGTGCATATCCCTTCAGATCGATTCCAACACCTTGTAGAGTCGATGACTCGCCGTAATGCTGCCGGTTTGACGGTTCGCGGAGGAGCAAATTGTTAACATCACACTCAGTGTCTTCCCATGACTTCTGGCTACTCAGTGTATTATACTTCAGATAATGTTGATCGAATCTGTACCCCTTGTGGTTTGGGGACGCAGACGAAGAATACACCCACGGCATTAGCCTGCCTGTCGTAGGAGGCGAACTAAAAAGGGCGTCCATGTGATGATCGAATTAGAACTACGAAACTATATGTGAATAGTACCATCACGCGGGGAACACCACGGATTTGGGCGTTGCCTTTGGATAGTGGTACTAATACCACCATATGAGCGACACCGTTTGTCAGCGTTGCCTGTGATTAGTACCCACTATGTGGGGAACACCAGGGGAATATCGGCGCCCGTGATTAGTACACCTATGTGAGGAACACTGTGGGTTTGCGTTACCTGTGCGACGTACAAAACTTGTGAGTAGTACCATAGTGTGTGGAACACTGTGAGTCTACGCTACTTTTGATTAGTGCCGCAACGTGAGAAGTATCGTGGTTCTACTTTACTAGCGATAAGTACCATTATGAGGTGCCGTTGACCTGGATTTTTGACCCCTTTGGAGAACAAGCATCATCGATTCAGAATTGTGCTTTGAAAGCAGTCCCGTGGTCAGCAATACTATTGTTTTAAGATAGTTTCTGGGAAGGTGGGGTATTGCGGGTCGGATCCACTGATGGTTTCAAGTTCATTATCACTGTTCTTCGTCCTCTTTTTGAGTTATAGTCAGTGGATCGATTTTGGAATTATTTTTAACATTCAGTATTGTGAATTGGATCCGCTGTTATTTTCAATTCATGAACATCCGTTAACTCTTCATTATCACGTTTTGAATTCTGGTCAGTGGATATTATTTTTAATTTTTAATTATCGTTACATTTCGTATCATTAGAGGTCGATGTCCTAGATATTGTGCCCCTTTAAAGAACAGGCATCATGATCGAATCTGTCGAAGCTTTATGAGCAATATTTAACATTGTTTCGTTCCGAATAAGAGTTTTCTGATTATTCTAATTACTCTTTGCAGATGTCTTGGTTGTCATATAGCAGGAGTACACAAGCGTATGGAAGCTGCAAAATTGACAGCAATACCAGTAATCTCAGAAAGTGATATTTTCATTTTGAACCGGAAAACAACTCGGAATGGCTCATGGCCGTAACTCGGAAACCGAAGACACATTTACTCAAACAACCATCGAATACTCTTTCATTCGGATAACTCGATTGTATGGATGAAAGCAGTTAACGAAAGTTGCTTCACATGATCACATGGAAGTATCGAAACGAGTGATCTTTTAGTTGTGCGAAAAATTCCTTTCCGAAATTACAGGCGAAAGCTGTCGTATTTTACTGTAGACACGCGGACTGAGCTGCATGTATATGATTTTCATTATGCAAACTTACCTCTACTGAGGTCTCATTCGGATACCCTTTCCATAATTAATATTCAGCAAACAGGAACTACTTTCATCACAATCCTGGAATTCGATAAATGTAGCACTAATAACTTTCAAATTATATAATTCGGCTTGGAGGATGCTGAAAAATTAACGGATACACTAATCACGGCTTGCACCTTCGTCCGACGCTATGATATAGGTATGTTCGAGTTATTAGGTTAGTTTCATAGTTATTTTAAATCAGGCTGCTCCAAATCCGTGATTTTGAGTATGCCCACGGGCGAGGACTCACCAGTGTTGCCCGGAGCACGGTGTGGGATGTGGGGGCGGGGGATAGGGGGTGGGTGGTGATAGCCAGTCACTGGGCGAAGGTCGTAGCACAAGTCCATCCGCTTCCCGCCAGTCTTGATGTTGTGTTGTTTCACATCACATCACAACATAACATAATATCCTATCACTATGTCAAGACCGGGAGGCCCGTTGTCTAATTCGTGGGAAGAACAATTCCTCTTTACGAAAAGGATAGACTCCCGCAGTGTCTGGTGTGTAAAAGAAAGTGCTATATTCAATGAGAAACTGGAACGTATGCTGTCATTACATAACACTTCATTCAAATCTGTATGAACAGATGGAAGGCGAATCACGGCAGGAGCTTATAGCTAGACTGAAAGCAGGCATACAGAAGAACGTATGTTTTTAAAAACAAATATAATTGTAGATTCCTTTGACATAAACCGTTAAAGATTGAATGGAAAACTTATTCATACGTTCTTTTCCAGGTGAATTATATTGAAGAAACTATACCAATAAGACAATACTTCGAGCAAGTTACAAAGTCGCTCACATCATTGCGATGAATGGGAAACGTTGTCGGTGGGGCCTATCGTGAAATCGTGTTTGCTGACTGTTGCGCAATGTTCAACTCCAGGGGAGAGGCAGAAATTTGAATCTGTCTCTCAAAACAGACAATGTCTCGTCGCATACGGGCGATGGGAGCGGATTTGGAGAGACAGCTGAAGTGTAGAATTCAAAACATGGTGGTCTTTTCGCTCGCACTTGATGAAAGTACGGATGTATTTGATTACGGTCAGCTAATTATATTTGTGCGCGGTGTTGACATGGGACTCCGAGTTACGGAGGAACTTTTATACGTGGTAACACTGGATTACACTGCTACTGGTCAAGATATATTCGCGGCGGTTTGTGAATCTGTGGACAGCATGAGCTTACCATGCGAAAAGCTCCATTGGTTTCAGACGGCGCGCCGCAAATGGTTGGGCGAGAGCAGGGCTTCGTGTCTCGGTTAAAAATAAAACTAAATGTGAATTCTGGAAGGACATGGTGACTATTCATTGTTTTATTCACCAAGAGGCACTTTGTGCCGCAACATTGTAACTGGAAATCTGTTATGAAATTTGTAGTGACGTGTGTATGTTAAATTTTGTCCGGCGATAATCGTTGTCGGTTGAAAGCATTTTAAAGATCTCGAAGCGGCTTACAGTGATATACCCTACCACAGCACTACTCGCTGGCTAAGCCAGGGAAAAGTTCTTGATGTTTTTTTTTTTTTGCCATTCGCGAAGAAACCGCTCTTTTCCTAGAAATGAAAGTACGGGCAGAGCAGTGTGTGTCTGATCCAACATGGGTAGCACCTCAACCAACCTGAATACGTCATTGCAGGGAAATGATCTGTTCATCGCAGATATGTACGATGAACTCAGAGCGTTCACAGAAAAGCTCCGTTTGTTTGAGAGGCAGATTCGAAATAGAGAATTGTTTTTCACTTGTCTTGTCTCTTTAAACATGCCTCCTGAGACCTTTTTGGACAGGTATCTAAAGAAGATCATGAGGCTTCTCCAGTCTTTTGAAATGAGGTTCCAAGAGCTTTATATTTGTGAAAAAAAATACGATTATTCAGCACTCCTTTCTCAGTTACTCCTGATGACTAACCGCCATCAATGCAGTTGGAAATAAGACTTCCAGAATTCTACTCTACTAAAAGACAGATATTACAGCACTCTGTATCTGTTACGATGGTATCGTTCACTGCACAAAGAAACCTTTCCCAGGCTGCACAAGAACGCCGCACAACTCATATATATGTTTGGGTCCACATTCTGTAGCGAGCAATTCTTCTCGGCCGTGAACCGAACAAAATGCAAAGACAGATTAATGCTTTACATATCATGTCAGCAAATTCATAGACTCCCGATATGAGCACTTGTCTGCATTGAACCGTGTACCCAATAAACATATTGTATTCTGTATCTTGAAATTGTCTTATGAATAACTCCTACATTCCCACTTCCACAGTCATGCAACCCCATTCAACAGTATTCTCCGTCACAGGTCTCCGTCAGTATCCGCCGCGCTGTGACGACAACTTATCCTAGAGTAATGTATTGCATGTTGCAGGCTTACTCACGCAAGGCGGCGAGTACTGCGCTGCTCATTGGTAAGCAGCTCGGCTAGAACAGCCTGTTGTAAATGGTTATTATGTACTGTACTTAGATTATAATTATGCATGAATCATTGTTTCTCTATTATTATTTTTCTTCTTCCTCTTATCATTAAATTATCAAACCTTATTCTGCGTCCGTACGTTTCCGTTTCAAAATAGTGTTTTAGCTCCAGTTGTAAAATTAGCTCTAGAGTGATCAGAGCTTCCTTGCAGTTTTTCTTACTTCGATATTCCTATATTTTACTCATGGACAATTTATTATAGCATTTCTTGAAACATACTGAACGCAGGTAAATATTAATTGTCTTCGTGGAGTATTTAGTTCGCAGGAAGTTCTTGTCACTCTGCCCAAGAGGCGTTTCAGTCCCAGAAACCATTTGTCGATTAGTGGCCTGTCAAGAAGTTGCCTGTGAGAGTAATTTACAAATGATAGTGGCGAATATTAATTGACTCTATACTGATATTTTTCCAATTTATCGAGCTGGTTACGAAGCCGAACATCCGGACCTACAGTTAGTTCCCGTTAATTTTTGATCCTGAATTCAACATTACACGATTTTGTTCCTGCAATATTTGAAATGTCTCTTCAAGTTAAAATTATACTGAAGATTCTATCGTAAAGAGTCATGGCGGAGAAAAATTCAATCTCATTGATCAACTACTGAATTCTTAAATAAGGAATCAGAAATCGGACAACTAATAAAATCCTTACTTAGACTTTCTCCCTTGCTCCTAGAAGAAATTGAATCATATTTGGTCGGAGATCTAATGGCTATCAAACTCATGAATGTAATGTTAGATGAAATGTTTGTCTCCTTGATACTTACATTCCCGCAGACAGTCAACATCTATCTGCAATTTGGGAGGAATTTTTAAGTTTGTCAGAACGAAACATCAATTGCTGTCAATCTTGTTACTGCAGTAGACAGTCCACTTGTGATTACAAAGCTCTCCTCTATTACTCAGAAAAGCTGATTGGGTGCAGTATTTAAAACAAAGAGCTATACTCGCAAAAAAAAGGCATTTTTCAAGATATACCGGATTGATTTATACTGCGCTCGATATAAACAGTCAATTTTATTTTCTTATGTTTATTCTCTCAAATAAAACTGACACGTAATTTTTTCTAACAATCCACAAAGGTACATGGTTTAAGCGTACAAGCTACGATTTACAATTAAAAAAAAGTAAAATTCCTGTTATTCATTAAGGAGAAAGTAATGTAATTACATAATTCAACAAGTTTACTGCTTGAATTTGTACAGTGTTGTAGTGTTGTGACTTTCTCTGTTCACTGAATTTCTGAAAATAGTATTTAAAATTTAACTGGCGCCTAATGATAATAGCTAGTCGCTGAATGGCGAGAGGGTGTTTCATCACAAGTGATGAAGTGGATATTTCCTATCCAAGATTAAAGTACAACAACAATGTAAATATATCTACCGGATAGCTATAAAGTATACCTTCAAATATATAACCTAACTGATGTTACTCGCGGTAAACGTGATTGGATTTTTGGTGAGTATATCAGATAGTTTAAACCTAACAACCACAAGCCACAGCTTTTGCACCGTAACTCCGTATTATATTAGAACTGTTTCTAAAGCACCTCTTAAAATTGAATAGTGAAAATTATAATTCATTACGTGCATTATAAAATATTTGGGATTGCAGGCGTAACTCCTTACTGTATCCGACCAAAATACATAAACTTCAATGAACATAAAAAACTAATATCTTACAAGGTAAATTGAAAATGACGTGAATTTTTGCCCTCTTTCTTTCATTATTTTCTCTCTCCATTTCAAACTCTGGTATCGCCTCAGTGATCGAGAGTGACTGAGAGACCTTCGTCCAGGCTTCACGCCTTGTGACGTAGCCACAACGTCACTGCGGTTAAATAGCATACGCTGCGCTCATCGCCTGCCAGTCCGCCGCTGCGAGCCCGCGGGACGGATTGCCCAGCGTGAGCACTTCTGGGTTAGAAGCAGAGCAGCTGGGAACTTTGGTGGACATTTCGAGTACGGTATTTTCAATTGCTTCGATACTGCAGAACTTGATTTAGCCAGAAACAATAGCGCTCTCACTCAAACACCCTGCACAACACAGGAAATCAGACAGCATTCCTAAGTAAAATCCACAAACCTTGACATCCGAAGGCCCCTAGACCACGAAAAAGCGCAAACAGGTCACCTGATACTAAATGATGTATGGTCCTAGATAAAGACACTTTGCCAGAACGGTTAGAACCACACTGGTACCGCAGAGGTTCACGATAACTTTCGGATATCCCGTGTCAAATCTCATTGCCGACATCGATTCCCTCCGAAATATCTCTTCCTGTACCCACTCGCTCCAGAAAACCGCTGGAATGTACATACCATATTTCAGACCACATGTCACAATTCGAATGACTTAATTCGGTTATAGTTACACACATTGCTGCAGATTCCAAAATAACACACTGTTTAACATACCTTTTCGAAATGAAGTGATTGGATCCGATGCAATCCTTACGCGAAAGTGTCTTCGATGGTGACTAACGACCACCTTTCTTTTCCCATACAGAGATATGACGGTGAATTAATGTCCTGAAGAAAATACTGTACGGATTTTATTTCAAATAATGGCAATTAAATACTGTATTAGTTGTACCGGGCGAGTTGGCCGTGCGATTAGGAGCGGTAGCTGTGAGCTTGCATCCGGGAGATAGTGGGTTCGAACCCCATTGTCGGCAGCCCTGAAGACGGTTTTCAGTGTTTTCCCATCTTCACACCAGGCAAATGCTGGGGATGTACCTTAATTAAGGCCAGGGCCGCTTCCTTCCCATTCCTAAGCCTTCCCTATCCCATTGTCGCCATAAGACCTATCTGTGTCGGTGCGACGTAAAGCAATTAGCAAAAAAAAATTAGTTGTTGGCAAAGGAATTTCTCTCGTCGCCCTTTCTTTGCTTTACGTCGCACCGATACAGACAGGTCTTATGGCGACGATGGGACAGGAAAGACCTAAGAATAGGAAGGAAGCGTCCGTGGCCTTAATTTACAGCCCCAGCATTTGCCTGGTGTGAAAATGGGAAACCACGGAAAACTATCTTCAGGGCTGCCGACAGAGGGGCTCGAACCCACCATCTCCCGGATGCGAGCTCACAGCTGTCGTCGCCTTTGTGTGAAATGATGGTTCCATCTTTTCCACATGAATACTATTATATTACTTGTATTTTCTTAATTAATATTTGAACTGAACCCGCGGCAACTAATTAAAACCTCGCGGTAATGAAGACTGTGATAATGTCGATAAGGAAGTAAATGATGCGGGAAGAGATTGACAAGCTGACAAGCTGCCATCATAGTGACTGACCGAGCGAGTGGCTCCGCGTTTTCAGTTGCGTAGCTTTTAACTTGTATGCGAAAGTTGGTATGTTCGAACCTCATTGCCGTCAGCCCTGAATATGGTTGCCCATTTTCACACAAAGGAGATGCTGGGCCTGTAGTTTAATTAAGGCCACGGTCGCTCCATTCCCATTCTTAGCTCTTTCCTATTTCATCCATAGTCGCTACAAGACCTCTGTATGTCAGTGCGATGTAAAACCAATATTTAAAAAAAACATAATGCCCATTTCACTCACTCCAGTGTTGCGTAAGTTGGAATTTAAATTTCCTTAAATACTAGATACATATATCACGAGATTTTCTGGTTCGTTTAAGAATTATTTTCTTCCATTGTATCGTTAGGCTGATATCACTGTAGTTGAGCGTTAATAAGAATTTTTCCTCTTCAACACCATTAGTTTTTAAAATATATATATTCAAGAGTTTCCATGATGTAATGAAAAGCCTGGAAGAGGACTAATAATAATGTTATTGGTTTAACGTCCCACCAATTCCTGCTACGGTTTTCGGAGCGCCGAGGTGCCAGAATTGTGTCCCTCAGTCGATTTTTGCGTGCCGGTTAAACTGCCGACACGAGGTTGACGTATTTGACCACCTTCAAATACCACCGGACTGAGACGGAATCGAACCCGTCAAATTCATCTTTAAAGTCAATATACTCAGACAAAAGGACTTAAGTGAGTTAATTGTTTGAGGAATAAGTTTCATATTTCGTGTTGGCGGTGTATGCGAAGATGAGCAGGTGTAAGAAATAGGCCGTAATAGGTCTACTGCTTGATGTAGTCAATTAGATGCTCTATTCCCCTGTCAAAATAGGCCTATGCAGTATTGAGTCCCAATGCAGTCAGTTTATACTGCTCCTGTACATGTGTATTTGCATGTGCATTGCAAGGGAAATTATAGGGTGAAATCCTGACTCCTTGGTGTCTCACATGACCATCTGCTTGTGAACCATTAAACGTATTTCATTACCCTCAATTAATAGTCTTTCGGGCTGAATGGCTCAGACGGTTGAGGCGCTGGGCTTCTGGCTCCATACTGGCAGGTTCGATCTTGGGCCAGTCCGGTGGTATTTGAAGGTGCTCAAATACGTCAGCCTCGCGTCGGTATTTAAAGGCACGTAAAAGAGCTGCTGCGGGACAAAATTGCGACACCATGGAGTCTCCAAAAACCGTCAGAATTAGTTAGTGGAATTTAAAGTGAATAACATTATTATTTAATAATCTGTATTCCAAACACACCGAAAGTGGAGAAATACCTAACTAAATATGCATTATGCTTCCTTTTGGTGGAAATATGATATCAAAAGTGGTGGGGAAGTACATTTAAGTTTAGCCAAATATGTCTTGTTCAATGGTTTACAAAACATGACAAAGCAAAATGGAAGTTGTAGTGCGAAATAAAGTATTGATAGTAATACTGTTATTGATTTAATGCTCTTGTGGTTTCTAGAGACTCTGAGGTGCTGGAATTTAGTCCCGCAGAAGTTCTACCGACACGAACCTGGCGTATTTGCGCACCTTCAAATGCTGCCCGACTGAACAGGATTTGAACCCGGCAGATTGGGTCCAGAAGACTGGCGTTTTACTGCCTGAGTCACTTCGCAAACCCCAAATATTAAAACCTCTGCGATATGGCCGAGAGAGTGTAGACTTGCTGTCAAGAGGGGAGTAGTTCGTTGTTACCTTGTGAAATGTTGCTTAATTCAATTGTATTTGATTAAAAACATCGATAAACTAAGATTTCATTTTCTCTCTTGTAAACAGGAATTGTTGCTGTAGGTTCTTCACAAACTCATTCCTTAGTTCTAGAGGTAATGCATACCAACAGAGGAAGTTGATTTACTTACACGAAGATTCCATTTAACCATATGACGTCCACGGTACGGCATTGGGAGTAGTGAAAGCACTTCCATCTTGGTGGAGGTCATATTCTGTGTGTAAACCATTTGAAATACCCCCTCCCCACTTCTCTCACGGTCTACTGGGATTATCAAGGCGTATTCCATCATAAACTAATTACAAACAGCCATATCGCTATTGCAGGATTTAGCGGTGCAAAACTGGACAGTCAGGGCAGATACAGTACTAAGCAGCCAGAGGGGAATAATTATGTCGCTTTGCTAGTATACGTCTGCGTACAATTAACAAGAAGAGCAATGCGGAAAATATAACGTATTATGCATTATTTTTCAAACCGAATGCTGATTTTTACAGCTGCCACCGTGATCTAAACGTTAGCATAGTAGGATTCCACCTGATTGGTGCTGGTTCGAAGCCCAGCTGTATATAATTAGAAAATAGTATTGTGGACAATTTTTAGGGGGAGAACAAATCCTCAACAGTGAGACATCCCAATAATACTATAATTTTCTACAAGTCTAGAGACTCTGATATGCTGGAATTTAGTCCCGCAGAAGTTCTACCGACACGAACCTGTCGTTTGAAATACCCACTCCCCACTTCCCACTTCTCTCATGGTCTACTGGGATTATCAAGGCGTATTCCATCATAAACTTCCTATCGACGTAAGGCATTCGGTCTCTTTTTTCTTAAAACATAATACCATGTGTTGAATATCGCTACTTTACAGCTGACCATCCACAACGTTCTGGTAATATACTGCGAAAGAAATTACAAAAATGAAGTCTATTGAAATTTCTGAAACCATTTCATTATTAATGTTTATTATTGGTGTAGGCCCTACTTCGGGTATGACATAACAGAAAGCGCAAAAGGGAAATATTAGAGGAGAAAGGTAGAATTGGTATAACTTTGCTTTCATTCAAACCGAGGGAAATTAATATCCTCTTTATTTACTTTTATTTATTCAAATAATATATTAAAGCGTGATCAAGAAGTGTGTATTTTTTGCTAAAAGGCCTATTTTAAAGATTCGATGACGAATTTAGCATCTAAACTCAACATTCACAGATTCGAAAGGTGCATGGTAGAGCTGTGCAAAAGGACGTGTAGACTCTTTCGAACTAGCTTGTAAAGGATTGGTCTCTCTCAATATTTGAAATCTAGACTCGTTCAGGTCTTCCTGATCGAGAACTCTGGTCAATGAGTGTTAGAAAGAATCAAACTCGAAAGGACGCTAAACTTCACCGAACAAATGAGTCTACTGACCTGTCCATACTGTCTGTTGGCAATGAGCAGACACGAATCTAGGCAGATCAAACAGCTCGGAAAGTCCGCGGTTGCAATGACTTACACACTATGACAGTATTGCCACATGTATTCCGGTTGGTTCTCTGTTGGCTCTTGACACATGTTTATTGTACAGCGTTCTTCTTTGCACCAACACTACATAACGCACGCACATGAAGTTGAAACATAGCAACAACTGTCTGATCACTCACTGTGTGGACTGTTATACCCAACCTGTTTTCGAGTTTCGGTTGACGCTCACTGCTCAGTTATCGCCCACTTTGAGCATCAATGAGTGGTTCGAATCTCTCTCTCTCTCGTCGTCGTAGCGATAGCGAAATGGCGGTTTCTTGACACTAATTTTTCTCGCTATTATTCCCCTTAGAAGTAATAACTTAAGTAGTATTCAGAAGGCAGGGATGAGTTAGATACTCATTTGTCTTTAATTTATCCAAAAGGCACTGATAATTTTGTTACTTGCGTGTGTCGGATTTATCCAGTTGTTTGCGTTTTTGCCGGAACCGTCAGCTGTCGTTTTATTTCTAGAACTAATGCTATTTAAGGTTTTTTTACAGTTGTATAAAACGTTTTTTTAATTACTTCTCTCTTAGTCAGAATCATTGTAGTCATTTAAACATACCTTCTATTACAGCCCCTTGTTTCTAAGATAATTGTGTTTCGCTAGGTTAGGTTACCTTTATCAGTCGACATGGGAAAGCAATAGCGAACGAGAATGCGAAATTTTAATGCATTTGAAAGTTGAATACTTGGTGACTTAAACGATTTCTTGCCGAAACAGGATTATTTCTACGAGTAGGGAACTCGAGTCGGTCATCTGTTCATTTCAACAAGGATGTCAGTCTCCTCCTCCAAACGAAACATGTTTTGAAACGAGGAGTACGTCCAATATTCGAATGAATTGCCCCTGTCTGTTTCTCTCTGTTCATTATCCTCAAGATATGGGAGATATGGTGCTAAATCCATTTTAACAATAAGATCATGGCACATTGGGTGCACGCAGTGTGGTGCTATATCGCTCACTCACGACCGGTAAACTTTTACATCGGATCACGAGACTTCCGATGCACGTGATATTCAACTTACTCGTGAGTTTATGTAGTAGATTACGAAGGCCTTGAAGCCTCTGTTAGTTGCTTCACCACTCGCTCACGACCGGTAAACATTTAACCGTAGTAAAACGTCAAAACATTTCAAAACCGTGCTTCATGCAACAGAAGATCAACTTAGCAATGGTAACCTATTCAGTTTACCACTGTTAAGTGGAATTGGGCTACAGATGACCTGATTTGTCGGTCCAAGGACTAAATCCGGTGTTGTTAACAGACGGCCTGACCAAGCGCCGGATTTCATTAGTTGGCTTTGGCCCCTGAACAGTA
The DNA here is from genome assembly GCF_040414725.1 of Anabrus simplex. Taxonomy (NCBI): domain Eukaryota; kingdom Metazoa; phylum Arthropoda; class Insecta; order Orthoptera; family Tettigoniidae; genus Anabrus; species Anabrus simplex. The sequence continues at coordinate 496,367,175 of NC_090266.1, forward strand.
CACCAGTTTAATGAAACGCCAAAATCGCGCTTGTAGCATCGTTAACCAATTTAAGGTAAAGAAAAATATGAGCACAGAAATGGCTAGTGGAACGAAATAATTGTCATGCGATGTTACTAAAACAACTGTCTGACTCGTTGGCTGAATGGTGAGCGTAATGGCATTCGGTTCAGAGGGTCCGGGGTTCGATTCCCGGCCGGGCCAGGGATTTTATCCTTAATTGGTTAATTCTAACGGCCCGGGGGCTGGGTGTGTGTGGCGTATTCAGCATTAAAATCATCCTAGGTAGTGAGACTTTCCTATATCTCTGACTAACTTTTGAAACATATTATCAATCTGCATTTAACTGGAAAATCTGAATATCTGCATTTAAAATGGAAATTATGAAAATTGACATTCATTAAATAAAATACACACTCGTCGAACCTTGTACTCACACTTACTAGTTACCTGCTTACTTACACATACGTTATTTGAAGGGCGCCAGCTGTCACTCAGTACAGCAATAATAGAATGAGACTCTTGACTATCTCTAGGGTGTAGGGTAATAAGCTTACTTTTGACAACATACCATATAAGTTCTGGGAAAAGGAGATTGGCGTTCGGTTTCCCCATTAATTTTGAGGTTAAGATATTTTACTTTCATTGAAATAAAACTATGAATTCGTTTGACAGAACAATATATATTCTTTAAATAATATATCAAAAAATAGTGAGTCTTGTTGCGATAAAACAGATGAGAATGTGAAATTATGACATTGCAACTGAAAGAAACTAGGCATGAATTTGAATTCTTCTTGACCGGACATTTAAGAATTTATACGAAATATTTCCCTCACTTATTCACTTGACTGTACCTTCAACACTTTTCGTGTAATTACGACGTATTCCTTTGATCTGGTGTTTACTGTAGATGTGTCACGCCTAACTTGGTGATACATCCTTGTGACTGCTTCTTCTCCATCTCATCTGACTTCTTTGTAAGTCAATATGGTATTACCTCTTGGTAGGTCCTGGGTTGCCCTCTCTGACTTCATGGTAAGCCCTTGCGTCCGTGTCTTCCACTAAGTGACGGACCAACCATTTGGTCTCACTCTCTCAATGACCAATAATGGCTCACTGAGTCTTCACCATCTCTCGTTCACACTGGTTGACTGACCAACTAAGGCCTCTTGATCTAGTAGACTACTTCACTGTACTGCATCCGTACAACTAATGAGTGACGCTACAATATGCATCCACCTTATATAGACGTTGGTTGACACCGCTACGTAATCTCCAGAAATAACAATGACATACTCCCACCTACGCGACAGATATTACATACAGTGGTGAAATAGCCCGGAGGCGGCTAACTCCGTGAGCGCATATCTAAATAAATACAATGCTGTAGCCATAGCGCGGCGATGACTTGGCAGAATCTCCACTAATCCTACACAATGTCCCAACGTCACATCCAATCTCTGATATATACAACAATTCTCACTGTACAGGTATTGAGTGTTATTCTACACATACGTATATATGCATACATCTAAGTACAATCTTGCAAGCAACAGGCAATTGCAAAATCGAATTGAATAAAACGGATAATTACAATAATAGTAACAATATCACAGATAACATAATGATAATACTGACATAGTAATAATAATAATAATAATAATAATAATAATAATAATAAAAATAAAATACAGATAAAATCATACAATAATAAAAATACAGATATCATCTTGTAACGAGATTTGAACCGTTACAGTAGGACCCTCATCTTCAGACATGCAGGTCGCCTAATAGGCCGTCTACGAGAAAAAGACCCGCACCAGGCCTCTCCGAAGGCGATACGCCATTATTTATTATACTAATACAACTGGCGAAATATCGAATTTGCCGTACAAGAACGAGGGAAAGCTCATATTAAGCCTCACGTCGCGAAGAACGAAATCACAGTCTAAGGCGCAAAAACGAACCATTTTCGAGATTCTAGCACCACACTACCTCCGCTGTAGAAATCTAATGAAGAAATGACCGGCCGTAACCATGGCAACTTCAGCTGAATGATTCTACAGTAGGACATAGGCCTGGTGTTCTAAGTAGGAACGTGCGTGAGCATAGACAACACCAAGGAGAGATTCTGTTTAAATATTTTAAACTCATAGCCGAGATACTTACAGCCACGTGATCCAGATTTCCGTACTATATCACGACAACGATTGTGAATAGCACCAAGGTGTTAATTTCGCCATTTACAAGAGATCCTGTTTAAATATGTCATTCATAAACAGCGTTAATCTGCCGATACACTTCCGATTTCTGGATCCACATTTTGATACTCTTATCACCACAGTGATTGCGAATACCACCAAAGTATTGAGATCGCTATTGAATGGCCGAGAAATGGAAGGAATTCTTTCGTCGTACATATACATGTTTAACTACTTCATTATGTGTTGTCGAAGGTAATTGCCTCAGTGTGTTTTGATTTTCTTCTCTCTGTTAGATCATTTCTATTGTTATTTCCATATAGACCCTGTGACATATCATTCTGAAGTCCGTACGTGATAGTTCGGTAATATATGTGCTATGTTATAAGGCAGGGGTTTTCAGAAAATTTGGAGCATTTGTAATCGTTAGACAGAGTGAAGCAGAGTACGACACCTTATTTCATAAAGTAATACCTTGCTGTCATAAACACATGTTTACATTCATAAATAGTTCTTTTACTTACTTTCTTCTATTCTCTTTTGTATAAAACCCTCATATTTTCTATTTTCTTCTTCACTGTCGCAATCGTTGCGTCACTTTCTGTAACTTTGAATTTTTCCAGTATGATCTGAAGAGCTTGATTTCTGACATCCTTATTAATATACTGCTTACTCGACATATCCTACAAGAAAATAATAATCCTTTATAAGTTACAGCTCCAGAATGTAGGACTGTTCGCACCGAAGGTTGCTGCTCAAATGACGAGTCAACCCGCCTGAAAACGCTCTAGACGATCTGATTCGGTCAGGCGGTCGTATGGCGCGGCCACCTGACTTCACCAGACAAGAGTTTCATTGGACGACAGAACTACACACAACCTGAGTTAGCGCCTGATCTGACCAAATCCACCCGACTGTCTGACCAAATCAGGTCGTCTGTAGGGCTTTGTAACAGAGGTTGACGCACCCGAGCATCGGACTTACACGTGGCACGGCTCCAGCGCACGGCCTATTGATAACCATCAAGAATGGTGGAATCACTCCTTGAAGATTCTCTCATAGACTAGGCTAAATGATAGTCCAGAAAAATACATTTTCGAACGTTATAATTAAACGAATTTGTGCTACTTTACGCTTATCTGATATCAAAGGTAATGTTGTCCGGCTCCATGGTTAAATGGTTAGAGTGCTGGCCTTTGGTCACAAGGGTACCGGGTTCGATTCACGGCAGGGTCGGGAATCTTAACCATAATTGGTTAATTTCGCTGGCACGGGGGCTAGGTGTATGTGCCGTCTTCGTCATCATTTCATCATCATCACGACGCGCAGGTCGCCTACCTGCATCTGGCGTGCCGAACTTGTCCTCGGACACTCCCGGCACTAAAAGCCATTCGCCATTTTCATTTCAAAGGTAATGTTATTTATGTGCATCCTTTTACTCTGCACAAATTTCATGCCTGTAGCTGTCGTCAATACGACATTCTTAGAGATATGACCTTCAACATAGTAAAATATGTATTTCGGGAGCTATTTATTTAAATAACTTACTATTTATTTTACGCCTAGGTTTCGCACGGTAATAGTTAATAATTTAAGGCGATATACTTCTTTTGACAGAGGACTTCCATACGACATTAGTCAGTTTTACTCCCGTAGTGCACAAGAAGAGTTTTTAATATAATACGCGAATGGGCCACGTAAAGCTGTCCATGGGAAAAACATTCTCCACAGAGATCAACTCTAGCCGCATTAAAGTGTCTGATCCTCCGCTTTGTTTGTCATGCCAAAGCAGACTCATACCAGGAATTAGACTCGTTTTGAAATCAAAGGGGAAATATGAAGGAATTATAGGGTTTCTCATTATTGAGACAATTTCTCCTATGGCACAGCCAGTTAAGAGTATTCTATTTCAAAGCTGACAAATATTGCCAGACAACAGACATTGTACATACCGAAACTGAAGCGTATTTTTTAAATTTACTAGCTGAAAGCCGTCAAAACATGGCGGTCGACGGGGTAAATATTTAGTGAAAGATTTCCATATATGACATTCTTTCTACAATTTTTTTTTAATTATTGCAACTTTAATGACGTCAAAGTTTCGCACTCTTGACGTTACAACTACATGGCTGAAAACTGGCTGAGGTAAATTGAAACCTGCACGTTCCAGTCTTTCCCCTTGAGCTTTATTTTTGCTAGTGGCTTTACGTCGCAACGACACAGATAGGTCTTATGGCGACGATGGGATAGGAAAGGCCTATGAGTTGGAAGGAAGCGGCCGTGTCCTTAATTAAGGTACAGCCCCAGCATTTGCCTGGTGTGAAAATGGGAAACTACGGAAAACAATATTGAGGGCTGCCGACAGTGGGATTCGAATCCACTATCTTCCGGATGCAAGCTCACAGCCGCGCGCCTCTAACCACACGACCAACTCTCCCGGTCCCTGTAGCTTTATTGATCATGATATAAAATGCCAAGCGAATTGGAGATTAGTGTCACTTAAAAGAAAATAAAAGTTTTTTATCTGTTTGAATTATATCATCTCGAGGGATTTTAGCGCTCTGCCTACATTGAATGTACAGTGCACTGGGCTCCTGGTTTGCTATGAACACAATGTTGGACAAATCATAATTGAAAATTGGCCCATTAGCAATTTGCCTGTAGTAAAAGGTGCAATCCTACGGGCTTTCCATGTCAGTAATTGACACTGAAGATCGACACACTTTCCTAATTACCGGAATGGAAGTAGTTCATAGCCTTAGTGTTAAAATGGCGGCATGGAGGAAAGGACTTTAACATTTCTCCCACATCACTTCAAGCTAGCTAGGGAAACCTACTAAGAGACAGTAACATTCCGATCTTCCCGACTACGCGACTCTCTGCAACACATCACAGACTGGAACAGCCTGACCAGGAAGACATCCGACTGCGCATGCGTGCTTGCCCCTTCCACCCCCCTCTCGTATTCCTTAGCGCTCCCTCAATCCAGATGGCCTTGAAGTACTGGTGGGCGCTTTGGCCAATCAGAATGCTACATTTGTCTTCAATAATTTAAGAATATACTGCAACAGAGGTTTATTCATTTAAAGACACTCTGTAAATCTAAAAGCCAGAGCTTCCGCCAGAACGCTTTAAGATATCGATAGGGTCAGTCGTTCCCTCAAACTGGCGGTAAAAAAAATCAGCCTTGTGTTTTAAGTATATAGATGGACTAATCATAACTCATAGCGGATACTCCTTATCGGGCCACAAACCACAAATATTTCTCCCCTGTCAAGACGAACTTGTACGTTTCTGTCAGATTATTTGCGATTGTTCCGCTCAACAAAGGATTCTCTCCCTCTGCGAATAATGTATGTTTCCATCATCCGAGAGACTGCCATTGCGGTCAGCAGATGGTTCTGCATTTCTCTTTGAATTATGTCTATCTCGATCTAAATACAGACGATTACGATCAAGAGGAGACTCCCTTTTTCTTTGTGAAGTAAATCCTTCTCTGTCCTGTGACAATCAAGAATCTCTTTGTTTCTCAATTTCATTGTTACGTGATAAACGCACTATTTTCGAAAGCAGTGTAGTGGGGTCTATATTCGCTTTCCGTCTCGGTATCATGAGTTATAATCTTTTTTTTATAGACAATGGAAAACAACTGGAAAACTATATACAGTTGTATCGTAGCATGCGCAACGAAATGTTCACAGGTGGAATTTAAGGAAAAGCTTAGGTGCATAAAATTAACAGCAAAACTCCTTGACTGTGTAGTCTGCGAAACGAAATCTTCGGAGACTGAACGAAGAAAAGTCTTGGTGCATCAAATTACTACGGAAACTCCAAACAGACTGGAACAAAATGTTCACAGGCGGAATACTGAAAAGCCGGGTGAATCGAATTAATAACGAAACTCCCAACACACTTGCAATTCTCTGAAATCCTAACTTTGCCGAGCTGAGTGGCTCAGACGGTTAAGGCGCTGGCCTTCTGACCCCAACTTGGCAGGTTCGATCCTGGCTCAGTCCGGTGGTATTTGAAGGTGCTCAAATACGTCAGCCTCGTGTCAATAGATTTACTGGTACCGTACGTAAAAGAACTCCAGCGGGACTAAATTTCGGCACCTCGGCGTGTCCGAAACCCATAAAAGAGTAGTTAGTGGGACGTAAAGCAAATAACATTATTATTATTATTATTATTATTATTATTATTATTATTATTATTATTATTATTATTATTATTATTATTATTATTATTATTATAAATCCTAACTCGACTATTAGAGCGTTAGCTGCTGGCCGAAGCCGCTGATAGCTTGGATGAGAGGTTCTCCCGCTGGCTCTTCTCACTCACTCTGTCTGAAACTGGTCATTTACATTTTCATAACTCAGAATGGAGATTGCGCGAAAAAATAAAAAGAGAAATCGACGATATCTCCGGAAGTATAGATGAAAAATTACATTCCGTAAATGGCATCGTAATCTTCATTAGTTAATTGAGGGAAATATAAAATTTATATTTTTAAAGATTTACTGATTAATTTAAAAATTTGTTTCTAAACTTGACCTGTTTTCCTCGGACACACAGAGACTGCTCGCCAGGCCGCGGATCCGCCGGCATTTATAGAAAACCGGCGGGCGCGTGTAAGGTGGAAACAGCAATCAGCAATCACGTAAAACTACAAGCTTGCTTCCTCTCAGTTTCTTAGAGAAGTCAGGGTGGTAGACATCGCACTTCAACACGGTCAAACATTGTTGCCGACGTAATCCAGGACCTAACTCTCCATTTTCGGAACAGGACAACGACTAACATACTGACCCATTCTAGTTAGTTCTATTACTGAAGGTTATAATCCCTCCTTCTCGACTTAATGCAATTAGAAGAAATTCTCGTACATAAGTCGTTTTCACGCAATGAGGGAAGTAGACCAAATCGTTTTCACGCAATGAGGGAAATCTACCAAATGCAACTGAACTAATTTTTCAATAGTGGCTAGAACATTTCATTTAGGAGATCATGAGTCGGAGTTCCACCGTCGATGGTCCTGAAGATTTTCCCCATTTTCACACTAGGCAAAAACTGCGGCTGTAACTTAAGGCCATGATTGATACCCCGCCAGTCCTGATCTTCTCCTTCTTAACGTTGCTGAAAACTCTAAGAAATTAGTGCGACATTCAACAAATTTAAAAAGAGGTTTGTACGCCAAATACGAAATTAAAGCGAAACATGTGAAAAGTAGATAACTCAATTTACAGTATATACAGATAGGTTTATATATTCGGAATGTGGAGTAAATATAATTGAATGTCCTTTGTAAGCAAGATGGTCCAGTGATACCAGAATGGCAGCTGAACCGTTAAAGGAAGTAGAAAGGTATGTAAAGTGCCCAGTGTGAGAAAGGGCATGCAACTTCAGTCTCCCCGTGGTGACATAGTTAAGGATATGCCCGCACGCTTCTCCGCGGGAAGTTATTTATTTCCTCTCGCGGGGGGTGGGGGGGTTGCACGCGGAGCAAGACTCGCAGACATCCTGCGGCGGCTCGTGTACAACAGCACAAGTGTACGTGAACACCCAAAATCTAGACCTAGGACCCTTGTTACCATTTACTTAATTGGTATCTGATTAATTAGAATTTTAATCTATCTCATTTTAAATTTTGCGGGTTCTACGCTTTAAACTTTCAGCATTGCGTGCATGTGCACATCGCTCTTTTGCTCTCGCTATGGTAGAGGTTGCGCGTTTGTGAGTGATGGTGAGGACATGCCTTACGGAGCTCTTACTGTATGGTAAATGTACACGTCCATTGTGCTCCTGTAACCAAAACTTACAGGATGGTGCTCCAATATCTACGAATTTTGTGCAAACTGATACTTCTTTTAATAGCGATAGTCTTGTTTTAGATTTCGGTATCCCGCGGAATATTATCTTTCGATTTTTAAAACGATTTCAGAAAATACGAAATTAGGTGGGAATATTCCAAATTAAGCTTTCTTTCGCCTTCATTTTATAGACAGGGGTATTCAGGTAGAAATATCATCTACTGCAATTTAATTATACATTTAACCCCACTGTCAGCAGCCCTGAAGATAGTTTTCCGTGGTTTCCCATTTTCACACTAAGCTGTACCTTAAGGCCAAGGCCACTTCCTTCCCACCCCTTGGCCTTTCTATCCCATCGTCGCCACAAGATCTATCTGCGTCGATGCGACCTGAAGCCAATTTAAAAAGTATGTGAATAAAATTTCACATTCTTCGTAGCGAAGTTGGGACACACAGCTAGTAAACTAAAAAACGTGTTTTTCTCAACCCACCGTCTCTTGTGCAGCTACCTAAACTTCTCGGTTATTTTGAGGCTCACTGGACTATTTGTCCCGGCTATACGTTGTTTGCGGTTATTTTGATACTGTTTTCTGTCAGTTGCAGTTTCGGATAGTTTGAGATTCCACCTTCTCATCGTCTGATAAATGACATGTATAAAGACGGGGAGGAGGAGAAGGAAGCATAGGGTGAACAGTATGAGAGCCTGTCTTCTAGTGTTGGTTTTAGGTAATTTAATTTTAAAGTAACCTTTAAATTTTTCAGTCTATCGAACACAAATGAACCACTAGTACATACCTAAAATTAAAAAAATAGAGATACAGTACACTGAAAGGCCAAAAGTAATGGGAAGACACTGAATGTGATGTTGAAATGAAATGGCGTATGAGTTTTAGTGCCTGGAGTGTCCGAGGATATGTTCGGCTCGCCAGGTCTTTTGATTTGACTCCCGTAGGCGACCTGCGCCTCGCGATGGGGATGAAATGATGAAGACTACACATACACCCAGCCTCCGAGCCAGCAAAATTAACCAATGATGATTAAAATTGCCGACCCTGCCGGGAATCAAACCCGGTACCCTGTGATCCAAGGCCAACACGCTAACCATTTAGCCATGGAGCCGGACAATGTGATGTTAATAACGAGTTGCTCCTCCGTGAGCCCTCAAAACGGCAGCATTACGACGAGGAGCTCGACAATGGGGCCTAATTGCGACCATGAGGACGCCGCCCAAACCAGAACTGAGCTACCTCTCTCCTGGACACAACCCTCTTGATACGCAGGATTCATACTTCATGGGGCATAAGCCACACTCTCACGTGCCCATCAGCTGGATACAACTGGAACCGAGATTCATCGGGCCCTACCACACGCCACCACTGTTCCATGGTACATTGCCGATGTTCGCAGGCCCATGCACGTCGTTGATCTCCGTGTGTAGGTGTCAGAAAGGGACACAAGTTGGTCGTCGGCTGGTGAAGCCTATGCGGTTCAGTTGCCTCCTTACAGTCCTGGCAGAAATGGGTTCCTGACTCCCAACATTGAACCGGGCGGTGATCTGACTCACAGTAGCCCGTCGAGCGCCCAGTATGGTTCTGCGGAGGCGACGTGATGTCCGTTCGTTAAACACCTGTAGTCTTTCCGTGCTGCGGTTCACGGGGGAGGTAACATTCTCTGTGCGATTCTCTCTCTTTCTCGACACTGCTGACATCGGAAACCCGAATTCGCTTGTAATCTCCGCAGTTCTATGACCCATGCGCCGTGCGCAGATGATCATCCCACGTTCAAAGTGGGTTAACTCGCGACGTGTTGCCATCTTCACGACACTGGTGTCTGTGGCAGACTACTCAGCTACGCTGCAGCTAGCCGCAACTCTCAGGGTCATACACGGCACATTTTATAATGGGTTACCACTCAGTGTAGTTTATAACGTGTGTCCCACACATGAAAAAGCTTGACGTTTATGTTAACTATGTTTTCACTGAAAATCATGGCTTACGTACTAATACATTTAATTTTAAGTAACTTCATCAGAACTTCGTTGTGGGCCTATCGTATTTATTAAAATCTTCCGAAATTTTTAAGTCCTATCTTCCGAAATATTACTTTGGATCTTGCAATACTGATCCCACCGACTTCAAGGTGGTAAAGACGATTTTGAGTTACTGTGATTGTGTAGTGTCAGTTTATCATTTGTGTAAATACAGGCTTCGAAAATGTACGGAGTAATCGTCCCTGACAGTTGAGTTTTCGAATAGATTTATTTTGATCAGGCAATTCAATCATAAGCTTGATAGATTCAGTGTTAAGAAGTGATACCTTTACTTAACAGCAGCGCAGTTGGGTGGGTGACAAGAATTTCATTTAATACGTTATTATTAACATTAAATTTTGCGAATATCCTATTTTCTCTTTGACGAGCCGTCACTGTTTATATCCCAGAAGTGGAAGTAGTTCTGAAACTTGCGAAGCGAAGAGGATGTAAGTGTTCTCTCAACATACACAAAAGAAGGTATTACTAAAGACAGGCACGATAGATGAAGCTTCTGCCAAAATATGAAACTTATTTAGGCTAAATATGAAACTATGAAAATATATTTATTAATATTACGAAAGAAATAAATAGTAAAAATGTTACCGTTTTAATTATCTTATTGGATTTAAATCAACACATAGTTATAACTGTTCTATTCACAGTGAGAGAACAAAATGAAACACTAGTTAGCAAGTACCGGGCGAGTTGGCCGTGCGCGTAGAGGCGCGCGGTTGTGAGCTTGCATCCGGGAGATAGTAGGTTCGAATCCCACTATCGGCAGCCCTGAAAATTTTCACACCAGGCAAATGGGGCTGTACCTTAATTAAGGCCACGGCCGCTTCCTTCCAACTCCTAGGCCTTTCCTATCCCATCGTCGCCATAAGACCTATCTGTGTCGGTGCGACGTAAAGCCCCTAGCGAAAAAGAAAAAAAGTTAGCAAGTAATAATTAATTAAAATATCCTCTTCTATCTGCCTAGTGTATAAAGCTATTTGCTGACATGTTTAATGAGAATTACAATAGGATACAAGCAGATTTTCAATATTTTCTCGCCAAAGATTGCGTCGTCTGTCAATAAGTACCGGTATTGTTTTGTACGATGAAAAATCGCTCCACATCACATGATGTAATGGGAGCATACTTGTACCGCGCTATATTTGGTGGCTTAATATTTACTATTATTCGACAGCTCTTACCTTCTACCATACCTTACTGATATGAAGGAGAGCAGGCCTGCTGTATGATGAATTATTTACCAGCAGTAAAGAAAAATTTGTAGGAACTGCTTTTCCAGGTGTCTCTGGAACTTGAGTCAATTCTCATTTCACGCTTTCTACGTAATGGACTGATGTCAGATGGAAACTTCTTCGCTTCCAATTTCTCCAGCACAATAGGTACTCTGGAAAAATGTACCTGTATGTACGCCAGATATCCTTTCATGTTTTTGCAGCGAAATTTCTCTTATGCAATTTAAACACTATTACTTGACGTGGGTCAAATCTATCTACAAAAATAATAAAATTCACAACAAATATTCCAAGTTTAAATAATGTAATTACCAGACGAGTTGGCCGTGCGGTTAGGAGCGCGTGGCTGTGAGCTAGCAACCGGGAGATAGTGGGTGCGAATACCACTGTCGGCAGTCCTGAAGATGGTTTTCTATGGTTTTCCACTTTCACACCAGACAAATGCTGGGGCTGTACCTTAAGGCCACGGCCGCTTCCTTTCAACTTCTAGGCCTTTCCTATCCCTTCGTCACCATAAGACCTATCTGTGTCGATGCGACGTAAAGCCATTAGCAAAGAAATCATTTAGTTATCTATCACTGTAGGAAAATTACCAAATAGGAGGATTATTGTCTTGAAGTTGCAATGCCTTGATGTCGTGTTAACATCTCCATTTAAAGAACTGTACTGTTTCCGAGATATTGGATTTGTATTAAGTTGTATATAATATTTTACAGAAGAATGGTTAATTACTTTAATTAGTAACATATATGGACTGGTATTAAAAATATTTCGGACCCCGCTTAGACATGTTTGTTCGTTCAACTGTTCGTCTGTGCCGCACCTGGACGGGCCTCCAAGTTGCGAAATTACGGAATATAAACAATTTCTGCGACGGCTTAGAGTGTGGTTTCAACCAAATTCTCAAACCATTTGTGTAATCTGAGGGCAAATAAGTTAACATCAGGCTTTAGGTAAAGCCGAGTATCGAACCCAGATTAATTTTGCGGAAAGCTACTATTTTGTAATCCTGTAACCACTGAGGCGTGCTTCGCTAAAGCAGTAATTCTGCACAACTAGGACTAGGTATTCGCCTCATTATTAAGTTCTAATGCCTCACCACTGTTTGGCAAGTCTTCAGTGTTAACATCAATGTCACAGTCTTGAGGCAAGAAGGCAACGCATCGTCTTCGTTAAGTCACAAGCCGATCGCAGGTAGGAGGACATTATCTATCCTGTTTGTTGATGCCGCAAGGACAGCGCTGCTCTATGTCCGCGATGTTCTGAGCTCTTATTTCCATCCTCGTTCAAAAAGGATTTGAAAATAAGTAACACCTCAATCTAAACGTCTCATATTGTCAAATTTCCCATTCTAAACCATGGCTACTCGCACCCTGGAAATTAGGATATTTACGAATGGCAAAGTAAAATCCTCATATTTTGTGAAAACCTTCATATTGCTTCACAATTTGTAAGATGTTAAAGGAATTCTTCCTTTAATATCTCCATTAACAATGCACCGCGTTTTCAAAATATTCTATCAATGCAGTTCTCCAGTGAACATGTCTGGAAACCCGAAGCCACACATTCTACACATTACAGAATCTTAGCAATCTGGCAAAACTTTATACCTACAGGCCGGACAAAGCACGAGATATTATTATTATTATTATTATTATTATTATTATTATTATTCAGTAAGGGCGACACCCTTGTTAGGTTCGCGCGCTGCGGCGTCACACCCCAAAAGCCAATGACGAGACAGATCTGTACCTGGAATGAACGTACAGGGCCTAATTACGTGTTCACTTGATGAGTGTACAGTAAGAATGTAAAACGAAGAGGTGCTCTAATTGAAATGCTTTACAAATGTAGTTCAGTTGTGGTGTGGTTCATTAAAATGGCCTACAATAATTGAGGATAACGTATCTGATAGGTTGGCCCCGTGGTGTAGGGGTAGCGTGCCTCCCCTTACCCGGTGTCCCCGGGTTCGATTCCCGGCCAGGACAGGGATTTTTACCTGGATCTGAGGGATGGTTCAAGGTCCACTCAGAATACGTGTTTGGAATTGGAGCTACCTGAATGTGAGGTAGCGACCCCGGTATAGTAAGCCCAGGATAACGGCCGAGAAGATTCGTCGTGTTGAACACACCACACCTCGTAATCTGAAGGCCTTCGGGCTGAGCAGTGGTCACTTGGTAGGCCAAGGCCCTTCAGGACTGTAGTGGCATGGGGGGGGGGGTGTTAATGTATCTGATAGTCTTTTCAAATAAATCTACACTGCCACGTACGATCAACGGCACAAAAATTGGCCGACAGAAAAATATTCAGACCCTAATTTTATAGATTCACGAAACGCAAGGATATTCGTAAGCAGGGATTGCCCGTGGCCAAAGAGATTATACAGTACTTGGAGCCTTACCTGCTGCACAATGCGTTCATCCTGTTTGAAACAATATGTTGAAAAGAAATCATCTGCGACGGCCATTTTTTGTTCGGTTGAGTGTACCTTAGTGTACACATCCAATTTATCGCGAAGAAGTTCGAGTCGTGTTCCTTGTACTTGGTTTCAGCTGCAAATAAAATTCTCACCAACGAGTGAAAATACTCAAATGCTATTGATTAATGATTTACTCAGTATATGACCATTGCAATCTACTATAGCATACATTTCACAACAATTTGAATGCATACAATTACAGTACATGGCTTCAAGTGAAATAGATACTGTATAAATGAAGAAACATTGCAGCAGTGTAAAGAAGTCCGTAACGTACAGAGTTTTATGAACGCCAGTTGCTATTTCTTAACTGCAGTGTTTTTGCATCCAACTTTTAGCACAGGTCAGAGAAAAATGTAGCTTCCACCAAGGTCCTCACTCAAATCATGCCTGGTACGCCTCTTTATGGCTACCAGCGGTTTCCCTTTGGTGTTGCTATTTGAGAATTCAGCCAGCCGCTGGTCCGATGTCAAGTAGACAGACAGACAGACAGACAGACAGACACAGACATGTGTCTGCTGAACACAGGAAGCTCTGTTCAAAACCAGTACTTACACCTTTAGCAGCACATTCACGCTTCTGTGATTCTTTGGGCTTAAACGTATGCTACTAAAATAGTAACGGATAGTAGGTTGTCCTTGAAGGACAGTTTAATGAATGAACCTGGTATGAACTCCAAACCTCCATTCCTTACTTACATACTTACTTACATAGTTACTTACTTAACTTTGCAGAGGTATAAACGACACTAGACTCCGGGAAAGTTCCTCACCGTCCGACAGGTGAATCTATAGATGATTACAAATTGTGGAACCAATTGCAGTCAAATTGACCGCATATGACACTTCACCTCATCCCATACATGTTCAGTAGGATAAGCTCTAGCAGAACAGTTGACACGTTTGATGTGCGCTGGTCCAGCGAAACAAACTGCGTGCACTGCGAAGAGGTTCTGAAGGAGCAGGATCACCTAGTGAAAATCCATAGCCTGTTTCTAGTCATTCGACCGGGTCAAGAATGGAATGAATGAAGCCCCCATCTAGTGTCGATGATAGGAATTGTGCCTGCTGCCGAAGCCTGTCGCATTCCTCTTGGGCAATGATTAATGAATTACAGATGAAATGATATTTCAGAGTGTTGCTGGAATGAAACACGACAGGGAAAACCGGATTACCCGTAGAAGAACCTGTCTCGCCTCCGCTTTTTCCAACAAAAATCTCGCATGGAGTGACCGGGATTTGAACCACGGAACGCAGCAGTGAGGCCGGCGCGCTGCCGAATAAGCCGCGGAGGCTCTCTAGGATCACCTAATTACTGGTTGAAAAATAGCTGTGAATTTGTATGTAAATTCTGTGTAATTCAGAGTTGTCATTCTCCTGTGACGTGTTGTTCTTGTTTGAATTATCCGTAACAGAGTGGCTTGATGCAGTTTTCCATGCCACCTAATCCTGTGCTAACATTTTCATTTCTGCGTAACTACTGCGTCCAACATCCGCTCGAATCTGCTTGTTATATTCATACCATTGTCTTCTCTTACCGTTCTTACCCGCCTACGCTTCCCTCAAAAACCAACTGAAAAGGTCCTGGGTGTCTTATGATATGTCCTATCATTCCATCTTTTCTTCTCGTCACATTTAGCCCAATTGATCTCCTCTTACTAGTTCGATTCAGTATCTCTTCATTCGTGATTCGATGTATCCATCTCACCTTAAGCATTCTTCTGTAACACCACATTTCAACTCCTATTCTCTTTCTTTCTGAGCTAGTTATCGTCAGTGTTTCACTTCCATACAATAACTTGCTCCATACGAAGATCTTTCAAAATATCTTTCTAATTCTTATATCAATTTTGGAAGTGAGCAATTTTATTTTCTTAAGAAAGGCCATTGTTGCTTGTGCTAGTCTGCATTTTATGTCCTCCTTACTTCTGCCAACGTTAGTTAGTTTATTAGCCATGTAACAATATTAATTTACTTCCTTTAGGACTTCATTACCATCAAGTATTTCCAGCACCATCTGACTTCGTACGACTGCACTCCATAACTTTTGTTTCGGACTTACTTATTATTTTATTATACTCCTTCCCCATGTGCCTCCGTGGCTCAGGCGGCAGTGCGCCGGCCTCTCACCGCTGAGTTCCGTCGATCAAATCCCGGTCACCCAATGTGAGATTTGTGCTGGACAAAGCGGAGGCGGGACAGTTTTTTCTCCGGGTACTCCGGTTTTCACTGTCATCATTCACTCCAGAAACATCCTCCAATATCATTTCATTTCATCCGTCAGTCATTAATCATTTCTCCAGGGGAGTGCGACAGGCTTCGGCAGCCGGCATAATTACAATCCTCGCCGATAGTTGGGGGCTTCATTCATTCCATTTCCTAACCCGGTCGTATGACCGGAACCGGCTGTGGATTTTCATTTTCATTCCTACCCCAGGACCATTCAGAAATTTCTCGAGATCTTCTGCAGTTTCAGATGACATAACGATATCATCGGTATATCTCAGGTTCATGATTTTCTTTCGTTAGATTGTGCTTTCCTTTCCAATTAATTTTATTTCCTCTACCACCCGTGCTATTTAAACATACAAAACGAGGGGGCGAGGCAGACGTAAGCCTTGCCTAACTCATCGATTCCTGCTTATTTTTCAAACCCCTCGATTCTTATCACTGCAAACTGATTTTTTGACAATTTGTAGATAATTTTTCGTTCTCGGTGTCTGATCCCGATCACCTTCATAATCTAAAGCAGCTTGGTGAAATCAACATTATCGAATGACTTTTCTAGCTCTACGAACGTCATGTACGTGGGCTTGTCCTTAATTCGTTCCTCTAAGATTAGACATATGGTCAGGATTGCTTCACGTGTTCCTACTTTTCATCTGAAGCCAACTCTCCCAACTCATTTTCTGCGTGTCTTCCCTTTCTTCTTTAAAGGATGTGTTAAAATTTTTCAGGCCGAGATGCTCAACTAATGGTGGGGTAGTTTTCATATTTGTCAGTACCGGCATTCTTGGGAATGGGTATAGCAATATTTTGCTTCTCCTGCACCATAAGTCTTTTACATTAATGGAATAACCTCGCCAGGCTGGTTTCTCTTAAGGCAGTCGATAATTCAGAGGGAATGTCATCAATTCCAGGTGCCTTCGTCCTGTTTAGGTCTCTCAAAACTCTGTCGAATTCTGACCTGAAAATTGGGTCTCCCATTTCATCAGCAGTACCATATCATCTACGTCTTTACATTGGTAAAACTGTTGGATACGTTCCTACTATCTTTCTGCCTTGTCTTCCTTCCCTATAAGTGGTCTTCCATCTGAGCTTTTATTATCCACACACAAAGTTCTCCTTTCTAAAAAGGTTTCCTAGATTTTGCTCTATGGAGCATCCACTGGGTGTCCACAATCAAAGTTATGGTATTCGGCGCGGTAAAGTACGGGTTGTAATGATCGTAGGAGTCTGAAATATCGTAGTTAGACTGACCAAGCAATGCGCTCACGAATTATGCCACAACAATTGTTAGTTCCAAGTTTTGCCATCAGACGAAGATATGGCATTGTAAGCGGCCAGGACGTGCAATATTCCGTAACCCTGACGTCAAAACGTTCTTCCGGTAGAATTGCGTTGTCAGTTTCTTGGTTGTTGCTTGGTGACGCTTGTTGATTCCTTTTGTGAAGTGAATCTTCGTTGTAACGTAAGAAAGTTGAATTTTTCCGTATGAAACGTAATGCCTATTGGGAAGAGAGACTGTGCACTACTAGTGAAGTTGTTTTATCAGAATGGCAGCAACAGAAACACTACATTGTGGTGATACCGCCGACGGAAACTGCAGAATAAGAAGTCCCATGACGGGACGGCGGCCCATCCTCATGGATGTTCTTGAAGTAGCTGTAGCAGACCATGCAGCACATTCTCCCAATTCTGTAACCAGTTCTAGAGCTGTTTAAAGTGAATTGTCGCTACCCAGGTTAACAGTTCACAAGATTTCGCGGCGCTTTTTACACTGGTATCCATAAAAACTTCATACTGTTCACAAATTTAAACCCCAAGATGTTGCACAACGCCATGATTTTGCCCTTCGGTTTCTGGCGCGCGTGAAAGTGGACAACATCTAGCCCAGGAATATTTTGTGGACTCACATGTCGCATTTTACCGTGGAGGGCGCAGTGAATGAACAGAACTGTCGCATATGAGTTTCGACTCCTCAAAACGTTGTGCAGGAACAAATATTGTCTTCAGCTTACATGACTCTTTGGTGTAATTTTACAGGCTACTTCATTCTCGGTTCGTTTTTCTTTGAGGAGGTGACCCCTCGTGGGCCTGTTAGGTGTAAAGTGACATCTGCACATTTTAGGGACCTAGTTGTGCAATATGCGATTCCAGCTTCAGGAACGCAACTTGACAACACCGTTATTTTCATGCAAGATGGGTCAACACCACATATCCCTCGCGAGGCGAAAGAATTGCTACGAGAATCCTTCAGTAAGAACCGCATTATCTCTGGCATTTGCCGGATGTGTGGCCTTCGAAGCCACCCGACCTAAATCCATGTGACTTCTGGTTGTGGGAATATCTGAAAGATCGTGTCTATATGGGATATGCCTGGTCTCTGCTGATCAAAAGGCTAACGACGACTTGTCGCTCTGATTTCACCAGACGTGCTGCGGGCAATTGTCGACCATGCAGTGTTACGGATGCAGCATGTTGGCGGGTTCGGAGGCCATATTGAACAGTGTTTGTAACCATAAATGTTAATAAACCTCACAGAACCACCGTCATCATGTGTTTGATCTTTCCTGCCTTTTTCTGCCTTTCTTACCATTGCATAGAGCGCCATATTTTCGCCTGGTGATGAAACTTGGAACTAATCATTTTTGTGGCATAATTCGCGAGCCCATTGCATAGTTAGAATATCTACGAAATTTCAGACTCCTACGATCATTACACTCCGTGGTGTACCGCGCTGTAGACCATAACTTTATTTGTGGACACCCGGTACCTTTCCTTGGACTATACAAATTTCAACGTCCTTGCACTTCTCTTTCAGCCATTTTTCCTTAGCTATCCTGCACTTTCTGTCCACTTCTTTCTTCAGTCGCCTGTTTTCCCTTCTGTCCTCATTATTTCCATTCTTTTATTTTCGTCCTTCATCAATCAAATAAAGTATCCCTGAGTTATCCATTCATTCTTAGATGATCTTACCTTTCTTCCTAACTTTTATTCAGCAACCCTACTGACCTCTTTCTTCAGTACTGTCCATTCTTCCTCTATTGCTTCCTTCAGCCATTTTTCGTGTAGTACTTATGCAACATGTTCCTTGAAACAATACCTCATACTCTTTTCTTTCAACTTGTCTAGATCCCCTCTCCTTGCATTCCTTCCTTTCTACAATTTCTGCAACTTCACATGGCATTTCATGACAAATTGTGGTCAGTCCACGTATGCTCCTAGGAAAGTCTTGCAATCCAACACGTGGTTTATGAATCTCTGCCTAATCATAATGAAGTATATTTGATACCTTCCAGTGTCTCCTAGTCTTGTCCATATATGCAGCTATCACTTGTGGTGTTTGAACCTAGTATTAGCAAGGACTAAATTATGATCGGTGAAGAATTCAGCCAGCCGAATTCTTCTTTCATTCCTTTGTTCCAATCCGAATTCTCGTGCAGTATTTTCTCTTCATTGGTCTACCACTGCATTCCAGTCTCCCATCGCAATTAGATTCTCGTCACCTTTGACATATTGTAATAAATCTTCATATATTCTTTCGATTTCTTCTTCATCCGTTGAACTGGTAAGCATATAGTCCTATACTATTGTGGTGGTCATTGGTTTGTGTCTGTCTTGACAACAATATTTCTTTCACTATGCTGGTCGTAGTAGCTTACCGGCTACCCTATTTTCGTATTCGTTATTAACCCTCCGTTAAACGCGCGCTCTGTTGTAACACCGCTACACGCGCGCGGACTGACATTCCGCGATTGTTTGTAAGCTTCCATTCCTTTCATTTCAATTTTTTTTAAGAATTCCTTATTTCTCTCTTTTGTCAATCTGTCTTACATCGTAATTACTTTATTTGATTTTATTTATATTGATAAATGTGTATACAATCTACATTTACAAGAAAATTTTAGTCCTTTAAATAAATTAGAAATTATCAACTGCAAATCACAGGACTTAGCAAAACTAATTGTAAATGAACAATAATTGGTTATTAATTTACTCCTTGGAATAAAATTGTAATCGTTACATTCTATTAATTGATGTCACGACGTCGTGATGTTCTTGCCATGGAGTAAGTGCATTTCATCCACCTTATCAACGCCCGACTTCGTGTCATTTTAGAAGGTAATCATTGAGGGTTTTGATCCATCTGAATCGTCATCAATAGAATGGTCTTCGTGGAAAGTAGATAGAACCAATACAACTTTGTCGTTCCTTGACTTGCATGACACAGGGGTATATATAGCGATTTGTGCATGTTACCATTTCTTGTAGCATTTCGTCGATAAAGAACAATTGCAGAGCTTCAACTGGCGTCTCAGTATTCATGGCAACTCCTACTACTCCAGGGAAATGTTTTATAATATTATGTTCAGGTTGCCTGACCCTTCTATTGCAGGGCGATGATTCCGCTCGGCCCCGTCCTTTCCAACATATATTCCATGTTGCTCACTTTCAATCACGTCCTCTTCGTACGTGGATTGTTTGCTCTCAGAATTATGATCACTATCGTTTACGACGTCCCGATCACTATAATCACTTGCACCAACTTCATCGTCGTCCAATGACTGCTCGATTTGATCCATAACTCTCGGAATAAATCGCACCAACACCTTGGAAAGAGGACGCAAAATAATTATTCATAGCTCATTTTGTAATATCGTGTTTATCCCACTGTAAATAATCACAAGTAGAAAATATATAAAAATGAGCCCACTACTACACTTGTACGTAATAAAAGTATATAATTTTATAATAAATAGTAACGGAAGAATGGATGACTTACCAAAAGAGTGAGTAAGACTAACAACTCACCAGTACACGCCTGCGGACTCAGACTCCGCAAGTCTGCAATTGACAATACAGCTCGGCGATTACTCAGACATTCTCACGCCGTCACGGCCTTTGTATTGTTGCATAAGCCCGCTGTCACACAGGGCATCGAACGATCAAGAGCGACCAACTGGCATCGAGTACTAACGACTGAATTTACCCTGTCACACTGCTCATCGATCGAGAGGGATCGACTGCACGGAAACAGCTGATACTCCCGCCCAGTACCGTACAGGCTACAGATGTATTCATATTCACGAGAGAAAAAGAATGTGTTGTGAAAGCGATAATTCGGGTGGAAATATGATTCTAACCTATGAATATATTAGGAGAAAGGAAAGAACCAGACGATCGCAGTGGACAAGGTAAAGAGCCATAGAGAATTCCACCAAAGTGTGCCTTCGTTGCGGAATGACGAAGAAAAATTCAGGAACTAGTACCGAATGCCCATCAATAATTACGGTATAAGGAATTAGAGGAAGAAATGAAGTCAATAATAAACATCAGGCAAACAAATTACAGGAAAAGTATAAGTTCTGAGGAAAGGCTGACACTATCGTTAAATTCAATATTCACAACGATTTTTTTAGGTTTAAAGTCAAAAGTGATGTTCACCTTCGAAACAACTACTGTATATCCGTGGCAAAATATATCAAATAAAAGATTAGTGGCATTCTGCAGGATTCTAATAAAATATTGATAAAAAGGACTGAAAACTGTTATGTACATCAATTTGAATTCATAATTTGAAGGTGCTACCATCAACAGTGGATATATATTTATTTAGGCCTACAGGTTTCTGGACATTGGTGACTCATACAGATTTAGGATTGCTCACAATACATCAGTGGATTTGTTCCTGTTATATATGATGCCATTCATAGAGCACTACAGCCACAATTCTTGACAGGGTGAAAATTCCAACAAAAGCCTCACAAAAGTGGCTCATTGTATTTCAAATATAAGACTAATACCATTTATGCTTATTTGTTTTAATGATGCTGGATCTTGAGGCATAATTACTGTCTTTTCAAATGATATTTTGAGGTGTTTATTAGATGGAGGTTAACAGCTTTTTTTTTTCATACCACTTGGTGAGATCCCACCTACCAAAATAATAGACATATCAAGAAATGCTTCCAGTCAAAATTTACATTACCTAATGTAGAAATAGTGTGTCAAGTTTCATTACAACCCTGTAAATAATTTTGAAAGAAAGAAAAATGGACATATGCTCTGAATATTGTGAAAATGATAAAAGCAATGGAGTTCCTTACATTGTTTCTCTCCCTCATGATCCTCTGCAAATCTCTTGTCACCTCTCCTCTTCTTTGTTATTGTGCCATGTTCAGAATAGTATCATATTGCTTTCATGACAAGCATGTTGCTGAATTTCTGTAGGCCTACTGTGTTTTGTGCAAAGAATCCAGGTCCATATCCAAACTTTGTAAGAATGACAATCCTGTCTTAATTTATATCATTGAAGACTACAGCAGCTTCGAAAGCAGCTAATTTTACCAAATGGCTGTGAAGAAAGGTTGTTTATGGACATCTCTTCCAAAGTAAATTCTCTTTAGGATTCTGTGTATTCACATATGTGTACATTTCTTGAGGAGTTCAGGTGAGGCTAGTGCTCTGTACACTAGCTTAATAACTATAGGAAAAGCTTCTGGAATATTGTTCTAATAAGTAAGTTGGCAGTGTAATGGACTGATACTTGTCACAACTACATGTAAATTACACACAAGGTCTTGTTTATTACCCTCATCACTAAGCATAAAGTACTGTCTCCCCAAACTTTGCACTGGCAAGCTGATCTAATTGCTCACTTGGCAATAATAAAACCAATTAATATAAATCCTGCACTTCCATCCAAATTGCTGGTAAACTCCTTGGTACAGAGTAACACCTTTTTCCGCAAAGGTCTGGTAGGACTCGCCTTCTTACCACAATGTTGATTTTGCCTTTCTGTATATTGTTCATATGTAACTTTTTTACTGATATGAACAGTGCCAAGCCTATCTATCCATCCTGAAATACTTTCCTTATGAATCAGTTCAAGGAAAATGAAAACTTTGCCTTCAATTTCACCAAAAATGAGAACCAACCACTGCAAAAAATAATAGGTGCTAATAACAAGCACCTTGCATTCTATTTTTAGAAGTGAAGAGTATGCCATTCTAACAACTAAATAGACTACTATTGCCGTCTACAGTAAAATGTTATTTAGGCCTCAGGTGGTAAATGATTTAATTTTGCTATATCTTACATTGCCTGTCAAAACTGTTTGTAAATACCAATTATATAAATGAATGTTTGACAGAG
Organism: Anabrus simplex; assembly: GCF_040414725.1. NCBI lineage: Eukaryota > Metazoa > Arthropoda > Insecta > Orthoptera > Tettigoniidae > Anabrus > Anabrus simplex. The sequence goes on from NC_090266.1 coordinate 496,390,321, forward strand.
TAGGGTGTATGGGCCTTGTAAGATCTTGGATTGACTTACAGGGTAATTAATCTACTCAACCTTTTATTACAAGCATGTAACTGTCATATGAATATATTTTTTATAAATAATGTACATATTCTGCCATCATATCCCCTTAATATCACATCACACAAAATGCAGTTTTTTATGTTGTAGATTAAAATCTACAAAACTTTGGTGGAAACATCTGTCAAAATAGTTACAAATGAATTTTTCATCTTTGTTTTTCATTGTTTATAAGGATCTACAGCACAAGAAATAAAATAATCAGTCTACCTTGATGCCCTCTGTAGGCCTATATGTTATTAATAAATTATAAGTACAGTAACAGACATGAAAGTAGTGATCGCTGGTGCAGACAGGTACAATGGCAGGAGAGTACTTGGAATGAGGAGATAAAGGCTACCTAAGTTACAAAGTTATAAGGTGGCAGGGAGGGATTCTGTCAGGTATAACTGTAGTAAGAATTTTGTCCTATGCAAACAGCTTGGTCTATTGAAACTGTGCAATCTAATATTAATGGATCTACAGTACAAGAAATAAAATAATCAGTCTACCTTGATGCCCTCTGTAGGCCTATATGTTAATAAATTATAAGTACGGTAACAGACATGAAAGTAGTGATTGCTGGTGCAGACAGGTACAATGGCAGGAGAGTACTTGGAATGAGGAGATAAAATAGAACTGAATGTCAGGTTGAGAATACAAAACTGGAACAGGTAGATAATTTCAAATAGGTATTTAGGATGTGTATTTTCGCAGGATGGCAGTATAGCAAGCAACGTTGAACACAGATGCAGTAAACCCAATGCAATGAGCTTGCAGTTGTGATCAACAGTATTCTGTAAGAAGGCAGTCAGCTCCTGGACAAAACTACTAATGTCTTTACACTGGTCTGGTTTCAGACCACCTGTGCTGTACAAACCTAGTGCAATGAGTTTGCAGTTGCGATCAACAGTATACCGTAAGAAGGAAGTCAGCTCTTGGACAGAACTATCAATACGCTGGTCTGGTTTCAGACCACCTGTGCTGTACAAACCTAGTGCAATGAGTTTGCAGTTGTGATCAACAGTATACCGTAAGAAGGAAGTCAGCTCTTGGACAGAACTATCAATACGCTGGTCTGGTTTCAGACCACCTGTGCTGTACAACTGCTTACTACATACACACAGAAAGGACCTACTACATGTATTTCAAAATACTCCTTTCCTTGTAAACCATACATGTTCTACCACATAAAATATACAAATTAAGATGTTGTAATAATGCTAATAATTAATAAAAATTGGAGTTAAGGTTCTTTCCCATCAGGTGCTAATACACATAACTCACTGAGGATTCCAATAAATATTGATAGATAAGTATAACAAAAAATGATTTAATTTAAAAAGTAGAACATTTCTCAAGAACATAAATTTTATTAGATTCTTTCTTGGTCTAACACTGTATACAACAGTTTCTGAAAATTTTAACTTTGAAAACCCTTCGACCTAGTACACTCATTCTTTCCATGTTGTCATGAAGACACTAAAAATAACATTGATTATATTTTCTTTTCAGTTTTAAGTATCTTTTCTAAATATTCACTTAACACATCACTGTCACTTTCACATTTCTGTTTCTTTTATTTTTAACTGCTGGCAAAGCTGTTTGTAGAAGCAGAAGCCACTGGACTGGAAGTTGAAGTCCCTTCAGTAATTTCTGAACTGTAGGAGTTAAACCCCTCCAACACAAATTATTTCTGCTTCCTCCTCCTATATTTCAGCTTGGTGAAAAGGCTCTCATACACCAGGTGCCACTTCCATAGATGTGTTTGTTATAGAACTGAAAAAAATGAACAACATATTAATGCAATTCTTCTAAATTGGAGCTACATTTTAGTCTGGACACAAGCCTTCTGTTTAAGAAATTGTTACTTTCAATAATTATTTTAGTAAGATGATTGTTAGGTTAGATTATATTATATTACTTTCAGTTATATCTGATAAATTAATGAACAGATGGGTGGAACTTATGGCCTACAGACTGAATCTTCCCCTCACTCTTTCACAACTAGAACACTGGTCTGTAATGTAGGCCTACTTTTAAAAATAAATATTACAGAATTGTACCTTCTTCCAGCAATGAAGAGTTCCAGAAAGTTGAGGGCATTGAAGTAGACCCATTTTATGTTTTCTGTACAGCAGAACCTGGGAGGATAGGGAGGATGTTATCTCTCCAAGTTCGATATCCAGCCCTCAGAATTTGCCATGTTTTGGCACAACTTTTTCCTGAAACAATGAATCAGAATATTGTGACAAAGAAAATATACATGTAGTAGGCCTACTTATGGCATAGGCCTACACTTATTTGTCATTAAAGCAAACAATGGTATTCATTTCATTAGGTACGAGATGGAGGTTAGGAAAGCACTGCTTATGTTTTCAAACATTTCTTCAATTAAGTTACAAGAATGATAATTACTACTTCTCCTAGTGTAACTCTTTTTACCAATCTATTCCGTATAATATATTTTATCAATAAATAATCTAAGATAACACTATTCATAAGATAATCGTAATAAATCTAATAATTACTTACCAGTTTTTGTCCCAATTCTCCACACTATAGGATGCCATACAAAATTCACGGTCTCCCTATTACTATACCCAGGGAGTCTAGGATTATACACCACTTTGTTTTCATACACTAAGCAAATTAATGTTTCGATTTCATCAATAGATGACTATGTTGCGTCCGCCATTATCGAACGACTGCGACTGAAAAACGGACACGTCTGTTTTTACAAACCAGTCGATCTTCATCGCTCGTAGTTGATCGCTGACGATCGATGCTGTGTGACTGGTGCCACTGCCCTCTGTAGGTTTGTTTTCTTAGTCGGTAGATCGCAGTCGTTCGATCGAGCCTGTGTGACAACCCCCTGAGGAAGCTACAAGAAGGCAGCCCGTTCTGCCCTGCATTTTCGGCCTATGATACCAAAGAATAAGAAAGTGCGGACTCTCACTCCGCGCCGCGTGTAACGGAGGGTTAAACCAATTCCTGCATATCCCCCGTTTGATTTTGTCCAAAATTCTGTAGTTGCATGACAAAAAATATCCTTCCCTTCCTGCCACCGTACTTCACTCATAGCAACTACGTCTAAGTTTAGTCTATCCATCTCCCTTCTCAGATTCTCTAACCCCTTCCTGACGATTGCGCCCTCTCGTGTAGTCCCCAACCGGAGATCCGAATGGGAACTATTTTACCTCCGTAAAATTTTACCCGAGAGGAAGCTATCATCAGTATATCATTCATACAGAGATAGCTGCATGTCCTCGGGATTTAGTTACGGCTGTAGTTTCCCGTTGCTTTCAGCCGTGTAGTAGTAGTATCAATACAGCTAAGCCATGTTAAGTATTATTACAATTATCTAGACTGCTACCCTTGCCACTTCGAAGGGTTGCTACCCTCCTTTCGATGAACCATTCCTTAGTCTGGTCTCTCGACAGATACCCATCCTATATGGTTGCACCTGCGGCTCCGCTATCTGCTTCACTGGGATGCACTAGCCTCCCCACCCCGGCAAGGTCACATGGTTCGTATGGGTCGCATGGTTCCGTGACTCTGACCGATTTTCCTTGTCAGTTGACACCGTGGTTTCCATACCCAGGCGCTGCAAGTTGAAACGACGCATGTGACCAACTGCTTTATATGCTTTGAAACAACTGTAGTGAACGAGAACTAAAACACACTCCCTTAGAGTTTGTTGTACGAGGTATCGTTCCAGGCTATGGCAAGATTTCTCCCATATGCATACAAAGTGAGTAGTCTTAGGCTTATTTTGATAGTATTCGCCCTTTAAAGCAGTAAAATAATCAGAGTGAAACGATTATTCATGGGCACGATGGAACCTCAGACATTTCACTCGGAACAGCAATACAGTGTGGTACCACGTCTTCATTACGGGCGTTGCTTGACTTAACGTTTGTAAGATTTCTGTATTAGACTTGTTCAGTGTATGGCGTTTATCGGTTACTTGAACATGGAGATATTCTCACCTGTACACATCCGAAGGCACCTGAACTCGAAAGACTTTCCGCGTATACTTCTTCCTTCTGCCAGTTCCTCCTGGCGAGTTTGTACCTATGTATTTATGTATGAATGTATTGTTTTTATTTCCAAGAATACCTTGCTTAATGTTGTCGATACTTGTTTTAATTTAGGTTGCATGTTATCGAACTTGGGTAAGGCAGAGCAGTTCAGTACGGCGTCCTCTGTCCTGTAACTTCTGAATCCATTCTGAATATGAAATCGTGTCGAACAGGCGGAAGAAATATATATATTTATTTAGCTGTCTCCTTGAAATTAAATTATGATTCCTTGTTTTAAGTTATACGTGGTTATTTTTTCAATAACAGAATTGTAATTACATAACGATCGCTGTGTACTGTACCATGCGGAGCGCGCTCACTGACTGACAGTCCAAATTATCCCGGCCTCATCTTCAGTATGCTAAATCGATATCTGAACGGTCGATAGTTCACTTCGCCGGTAGTCAACTTTTCCACATCGGCAAATGTGGTGGTATCCTTCCCAAATAAAAACTTATTGTGCTGTTTATGGTGCAATAGTGATATCACCGGTGTGGGAGTGGGGGCGTGACAGCCGAAAGGTTTAGTCGCTTGCTTCTGACAAAGGTGACCGCGGTTCGAAACCTATCCAATGCATATGGGACTTCGAAATTTAAAGTCGCCTTCCTGTGATTCGGATTCTACGTAAACCTGGAGGAACTATTGCTATAAGCACAATATTGATAGCCACTCACGCCAACAATCATGTTTTTAATCTGGCTTAATGCGCTTCTTCTGTTTATAACTGGAATGGGTAAATTTTTGTTACTGGTTTTAGTAGGACTGGCCACTTCGAGTGCTCTATGCCCCATGTTCTTAAAACGTCCTACGCCAAATCCTTAAGAGTGCATCGCAAGTGCTTGTACAAGCTCTCCGCATTAACCTTGCTCTATTCAAGTACCTTATGAAGACTAATGATATTGCTAATCAAGATTCTGTGACAAAATTCCAAGTTTCTATTTAGCAAAACCGAAGGGAGTCATGTATCTCGTATTTGATAGTGCGCATTGGTACATTTGAATCACCGATGGGCGCGGAAGAGAAGACTGCACGGAAACTTGTGTAGAAGTCATAAAGGATTTGTCAATAACAAGTCTCTGAATTCTAAAAGGATTTATTGATAAAATACTGAATGCATTCAGGGAACATTATTACAACAAGGGTATGAAAATTTACCTTCATTTACATTCGTTGCTTGATTACTTCACTGACTTCATTTAGGCTTACGGAAAAGGTAACTGTGCACTGTTACGTCAGGTTTATTAGGTCGTTGAGAGGTGATGTGAAGGCATATGGAGTCTCAGTTTGCTTGCTTGTTTGCTATTTGTGGATGCTTAAGTGAGGAAACTCGGAACAATTCCGGAGAAGGAGAGATTATACAACGTTTCTTTCTGTAAAGGAAAATATGCCGATGACTTTAATTCCAGAAATATATATATATATATATATATATATATATATATATATATATATATACATACAGGGTGTTAGGTGTATACGTGCAGATATTTATTGTAGCAATAGAGAACGATGTGACGAACCACTATATATCAAACTTTTAGTAATCCGCGGAAGTTATTTTCGAGAGCAAAGGGGTACGATGTTTTTAGAATAGGTAGTATGCCTTGTTCTTGTGAATGAATAGCTTTCCTTTGATAACAGGCAAGTCACGCGCCATCCCTGCCAAACTGGTTTCTGTTCTGTTTATGTTAAGAGCAGCTACTGTGACAGCTGAGCGCTCCCTAATCAATGCCACGAGATGTTACGTAATATACTTGCCAAACTGGTTTTATGTTTACGAGCAACTGACCTACGGTAACAGCTGAAGGCTACCAGTCTACAACATGTTACGTTACATTATCGCCAGACTGGTTTGTTGTTGTTAGTATTTAGTTTCCGTCTTAGGGGTTTCAGACAACACTAGTTATCGGTTTCGGACCCTGGAGATGTATTGAATTCTCAGCGTTAATACTGGTTCATTTGCTGTTACGTCCTTTAGGGGATAGGGATATCTGTGGTCGTCAGCCCTGTGGTCTAGTGAGTATGGAAATGACCTGAAAACCTGTGTCGGTGCGCGACCTGTACGAGCGTGTGATATAATTATTGGTTGGGATACACACGCCGGGACGTGAAATGCGGTACGATCCCCGTTGTGCATTGAGTAAAGGTAGAAGAAGGAAGACAGTTCCTTGCGCCAACGAACAAATGCATGGCATAGGATATCCATATGAGTAGAATCAGAATTGAATTATCGAAGCACATCGAACGTTTTGTTTCAAACGAAAAATGGACATATTATACAACTAAGTAAATTAAACGTACCTACATTTCGTGCTTCCTGCCTGGTTGAGTGGCTAAAACGGTTGAGGTGCCAGCCTTTTGACTCCAACTTCGCATGTTCGAACCTGGCCCCGTGCAGTGGTATTTGAAGGTGCTCAAATACGCCAGCCTCGTGTCGGTATATGTACTGGTACACCGAGCTCGATAGCTGCAGTCGCTTAAGTGCTACCAGTATCCAGTATTCGGGAGATAGTGGGTTCGTACCCCACTGTCGGTAGCCCTGAAGATGGTTTTCCGTGGTTTCCCATTTTCACACGAGGCAAATGCTGGGGCTGTACCTTAATTAAGGCCATGGTTGCTTCCTTCCCACTCCTAACCCTTACCTGCCCCGTCATCGCTATAATACCTATCTGTGTCGGTGCGACGTAAAGCAACTTGTCATTCGAGCCAAGACACCACTGTGGTTCAGAATATCCTCTGGTGCTTAAACATACGTTCACGGAGGTCATCCGAAGTGGTTACCTCAGTTCGGTATACTTTGTTTCTCATGTCCCCCTAGGCATAACAATCCACTGGAATAAGGGCTGGCCAATTGATAGTTCCACATCGTCCTGTCTACCGTTGAGGAAATGTCTGCACCATCGTGTAAAATCCACGTGGTTCGGCGTAGTCGAAGCGACACGTCCTCTGAAAGCTCCAGTAACGTACTGTATCTACTGTACAGGAGCAAGATAACATTACTAAAAAGATGTAACCGACCTCCAACTACACCCATCCTGATATTAATTAGAACCGGTGCTGGAAACTATTGAATGGGGATATTCCACAGCTCATGAGTGGGATATAGTGGGTTCCAACCCCTCTGTCAGCAGCCCTAAAGGTGGTTTACCGTGGTTTTCCATGTTCACACCAGGCAAATGCTGGGGCTGTAACGTCATGAATGCCACGATCGCTTCCTTTCCGATACTAGCCCTTTCCCGTCCCATCGTCACCATAAGGAAAGCTACACCGATCAAATTTATGCAAGTAAGGTGATTGGTACCGGTCTGAGTGTCTGAGACCGTTGAGGTCCTTATCTTCCGACCTCCAACTTGGCAGGTTCAATCTTGGTTCAGTCTGATGATATTTGATGGGGCACACATACGTCAGTCTCGTGTCGTAGAAATACTGGCACGTAAATGAACTCCTGCGATATGACATTTCGTCACCTCAGCGTCTCAGAAAACGGTATAAATAGTATGTGGGACGTAAAGCAAAATAACGCTAATAAAAAGACGATTGGTCAAAGAGACAGACTTCCCACTGCATCCATCCAGATATTAATTGAGAGCCGGTGCTAGAGGTTGCCTTGGTATACTAAATATTAAACACTCCTTCTATAAAAATTGCCTCATGTGTCACTAATACACTTGACAGAAATTCTGGATTGAGTGCTTGATCAATTAACCAGCGGCAGAAATCCACTCTTAAATCATCACCGAGCTTGATAGTAGCAGTCGCTAAAGTTCGAACAGTATCCAATAATCGGGATGTACTGGGTTCGAATCCCTCTGTCGGCAGCTTTAAAGATGATTTTCCGTGGTTTTTCATGTTCACACCAGGCAAATGCTAGGGCTGTACCTTAATTAAGACCACGGTTGCTTCCTTCCCGATCCTAGTCCTTATATCTGTCGCCATAAAACCTATCTGTGTCGGTGCAACGCACCGATACAGATAGGTCTTATAGGACGATGGGATAGCAAAGGCCTAGGAGTTGGAAGGAGGCGGCCGTGGCCTTAATTAAGGTACAGCCCTAGCATTTGCCTGGTATGAAAATGGGAAACCACGGAAAACCATCTTCTGGGCTGCCGACAGTGGGATTCGAACCCATTATCTCCGGTATGCAAGCTCTCAGCCATGCGTCTCTAACCGCACGGCCAACTCGCCCGGTAATAATAATAATAATAATAATAATAATAATAATAATAATAATAATAATAATTTTTGCTGCCGGGCAGAGTGGCTCAGACGGTTGAGGCGCTGGCCTTCTGACCCCAACTTGGCAGGCTCGATCTTGGCTCAGTCCGATGGTATTGGAAGATGCTCAAATAAGTCAGCCTCGTGTCGGTAGATTTACTGGCGCGTAAAAAGAACTCCTGCGAGACTAAATTACAGCACCTCAGCGCCTCCAAAAACAGTAAGAGTAGTTAGTGGGACGTAAAGCAAATAACATTACCGGTATTATTATCAACAAGTCATTAGGAGCTGAAAGGCAGGGAAGAAAATAGTAAAATATGCGTGGTGTAGGAGGAAACAAGATGAAATGTACTTCACCCGTGCCTACATCGCTCGCAGTAGTTTACTACAGGATAGTATGCGTAAGTCCAGAACCAGGTCTCTTTGCGATGAGTTAGGTGTATCTTCGTATTGTGGTTAGCACTAGAGGACAAAGTGTGACAAACAGGTTTTGTGTATAAACATCAAACATACACACGCAATGTACCCAAACCAGTACAGTGTAGAATGAAGGACTGCCATGCTGTGTTCAAGGTCAATATCTAGCGTTTTAACAAGCACGTCTTCCGTGTGTTGTGTTCAGCTTGCGCCACGTACAAGGCAATCGCGAACTGAAACTCTAGATTTATAATTTTTGTTACCGGTACTTCAATTTTTCTGCTCGGATTTATGAGAATATCGAACTATCGAGACTCAAAATACTACATCGATTGAGAACTGAACTCCCAACTCAATACGCTGCAGAAATGGTGTAACATCTGACATACCAATGTGAAACACGTAGCAATTGTTCAAGTGACCACCCTGGACTACTCTGCAGGCTTCACTTCTCCGTACCCGGCGAGTTGGCCATGCGGTTAGGAGCGCACAGCTGTGAGCTCGCATCCGGGAGATTGGGGCTTCGAACCCCAATGTCGGCAGCCCTGAAGATGGTTTTCCGTGGTTTCCCAAGTTCACACCAGGCATTGCGGGGGTTGAACCTTAATTAAGGCCACGACCACTTTCTTACCATTCCTAGGCCTTCCTTGTCCGATTGTCGCCATAAGACCTCTCTGTGTTGGTGCGACGTAAAGCAACTAACAAAAGAAAATCACTTCTCCGAATCCAGTCTTCCGTAATATCCATTGGAGGTCTGGCGGGCCAGTTGATGGGTCCATGTCGTCCTATTCGCCATAGACCAAAGGACTGATCCAAATGATCACGCAGTAAGCGGCTTATATCAGGTGGTGGACCATCGTGTAAAAACCACATGTTTCGGCGTAGTCGAAACGGAGCGTCCTCTGAAAGCTCTAATAACGTACCTATGAGGAACTCCAGGTAAGATACCCCTATGAACTGTGCAGGTAAGATGATGATAATAATGTCATTGGCTTTACGTCCCACTAACTACTTTTCACGGTTTTCGGAGACGCGGATTTGCAGGAATTTAGTACCATAGGAGTTCTTCACGTACCAGTAAATCTACTGACACAAGGCTGACGTATTTGAGCACCTTGTCAAGACTGGACTCAGAAGGCCAGTGCCTCAACCGTCTGAGCCACTCAGCCCGGCAAGATGATTGGTGCAGCACTGCGTAAAGTGCTGGCCTTCTGAACCCAACTTGGGAGGCTTGGTCTTGGCTCAGTCCGGTGGTATTTGAAGGTGCTCAAATACGTCAGTCTCGTGTCTGTAGATTTATTTGCATTAAAAAATACTGCGATCAAAAAATTCTGGCATTTCAGCGTCTCCAAAAACCGTGAAACGTAACGTAAAGATATTATTATTATTATTATTATTATTATTAGTAGTAGTAGTAGTAGTAGTAGTATTTTTACCGAAGTTCTAATTAAACGGGTCCATTACAGTCATCATTTTACCTATCGGTACTTACTGTTCAGTAATAAGCCTTCCGTCCGCCTCTGTGGTGCAGTGGTTAGTGTGATTAGCTGCCACCCCCGAAGCTCGGGTTCGATTTCCAGCTCTGACAAGAAATTTGAAAAGTGGTACGAGGGCTGGAACGGGGTCCACTTAGCCTCGGGAGGTCAAATGAGTAGAGGTGGTCCGATTCCCACCTCAGCCATCCTGAAAGTTGTTTCCCGTAGTTCCCCCCTTCTCCAGGCAAATGCCGGGATGGTATCTAACTTAAGGCCACGGCCGCTTCCTTCCCTCTTCCTTCCCTCTTCCTTGTCTATCCTTTCTAATCTTCCCATACCCCCGCAAGGCCCCTGTTCAGCATAGCAGGTGAGGCCGCCTGGGTGAGGTACTGGTCATTCTCCCCAGTTGTATCCCCAATCCAATGTCTCACGCTCCAGGACACTACCCTTGAGGCGGTAGAGGTAGGATCCCTTGCTGAGTCCCATGAAAAACCAACCCTGGAAGGTAAACAAATTAGGAAAAAGAAGAATAAGCCTTCTATTAGAAATGCCCGGCGGCAATTCCACAGTAGGTCTTTTTCCTTCGAGCAATGTTCACGATGATGCAACTACGGTTTTTGACATTTGTCTCATTAATAAAAATTTCACTGAATACTTATAGCCTTTTCTTTCAGTGTCCACCGTCCTTTCAATGACCTAAAAAGTTTATGAATAATCATAGACAACCCGCATTATCTATTGCCAGAAATTCATCGTAGACTGTCGCAATAACAGCACAGAAATGTTGCGCCCATATTTCATTTACTTATTAACCATTTCCTTTCATTTTGTCAGCTTGGATCACTGAGTAATGCCATTGACGTCTTAAAAATCGCACACAAATACACAACACTTGATTCGCACGTATGTGCTTGTACGGATCTTCGACGTCACTGTAAGGATTCTGTGTACTTTTCACACAGAGTACCCTACACCGGTTTTCGAGTACAGCAAGTGACCTGGCACGTGAATCATCCTCTTCTACTTGCCAAGCCTTCAGGGGAAGTGCACAACAACATGTGTTGGCCTGCGATAAGAAACAGGTTCAACAAGCCCTATACTCGGCTACTGTACTTCCGCTACGCGTGGACAGAATGACATCACCGGCGTATCCTGCTACGGCCGTTCAAAACACATTAGGTCCTGAAATATTTGGCTCAGTTATGGGCAAACTAATAGGACAAGGTAAAAAGTACATAGCATATATTATGAGATGTATTTTTCTTAGCCGACTAGCTTAATATCTGCACGTATACACCTAACACCCTGTATATATATTACAATCTGTTTTACATCGCACCGACACAGATATGTCTTTTGTCGATGATGGGATAGGAAAGAACTAGAAGTAGGAAGGAAGTGGCCGTGCTCTTACTTAAGGTAAAGCCCCAGCCAACATTTGCCTAGTGTGAACGTGGGAAACCAAGGAAAACTATCAGAGCTGTCGAAAGTGGGGTTCGAAGCCACTATCTTACGAATGCAAGCTTATACTACGTGACCCAAACCGCACAGCCACTTTCTCGGTCCAGAAGGATTTAAGTCTAGCATGTAAATCTGTTACTGACGTTACAATCCGACACTGGCGTTGGGTCATGTATGGGCATTTTCTGTTTCACGAACCATTAGCCATTCTTGACCTCCGTGCAAACTATAAGGAATGACACTGCGGGAGGCCAGTGTTGTTTTGTCCGTCACTCTTTCTGTAAGTATTCAAACATTTCGTTGCTAAGCAAATCAAATTAAAATTGTCAGCTAAATATTGGCCATATTTGCTTCTATTTATTTATGTGAGCACCTATTTTCGCAGATGAAGTATACCAACTCAAAATATAGATCCCGTTTGACTGAAGAACAACTATGACTGAGCTGGAAATAGCTGAAGTAAATACAGATGTTAGTGAAATAATTGCAGATGTAAAAGAAACGTGTTCTAATCGAAAATAAAATCTTGTATTTTGTTATTTTTTACTGCTGTCTAAAGTATGCCTACATATAAACCGTAATCAGTATTTGTCTAAAGTCATTCTTATATCGTGAAGGAATAATGAGCTCTTACTCTCAGTACTTTCCTTGTATAAGAATAAAGCGTGCTTTTACCAAATATGTAGATTTTCAAATTTATATACACAAAAATAGTATATGTAATTTTATAGGAAATTTGATAGAAATCACGATAGTTATTACGAAAAATAGGTAAATTAGATTATTTTGTAAATGTACGTAGTTTCCCCACATTTACACATCCCCTTCCCATACCCTTCAGTTCTATTTCCAGCTCTAGCATTGAAATCCCACATTAGCACTGTCGTATCCCTGCTGTCGACCCTGACTGCGATGTCACTCATTGCTTCATAATTCTTGCGAAATTCATCCTGATTTGTTCCCTCACTGAGACAATTCTCTTCAAAATTCCTCCTTCTGATAAATATACCCACATCTTTTGCTAATTGACGTGCCATACAGAAACTGTTTTGCGGGCAATAGTAGTCCTGAAGAACAGTCCCACACCACACTCTGCCCTTCCATTTTTAACACAAGTTAAGGGCAGTTTATAATTACTAACCTTAACTCATGTAATCAATTTCTCTTTTATACCCGACATATCCATCTCTTCGGAAGAAGGCTATTGTGCTACCTCTTCCGAAAAGTCAAACGACTTCGAACGGGGGAGACTATCGTCCAATTATATTTTATCAGCTTCATCAAAAATCTTAGAATATGTAGTCCATACACAAATTTATCCTCGTAAAAATAAACTCCTTTTCCACCCCTGCCCCCCCATCCTCGTCAAGTTTATTCGCTCCCCTCAAATTTGTGTTTTTTAATTTTTAAAGGAGATTCCAAATACCAACTTTCACGTCAGTAACAATCAGTTTTTGAGATGTAAGTATCCCCATAAAAAGAATTATTATCACTTCCTTTCACCCTCCCCCTTAAGTGAATTTTCCGGAAAAAATAAGTGTTTCTTTATTTATAAACGAACTTCGAAATAACAATTATCACGACTGTAACGTATTCAGTTTTTGACATACATGTATCCTCATAAAGAATTCAACTCCTTTTTCACCCCAGGCCCCACCTTTCATTTACCCCAAAAAATGATTATTTCTTTACTTTTAAAGGAGATTACAAATATCCTACCAATTTTCATGTCTGTAACATCTTCAGTGTGTGAGAGATCGGTATTCTAACAACACCTTTTCAGTCCTTTCAACCCCCCCCCCCTTCCTAGTGTTTTTTTTCTAAAACAAACAAATACAGGTTTCTTTATTTTAAAAATATTAAAAGTACCAATTTTCACGTCCGTAACATGTTAATTTCTTAGATATACTCTAGATATGCTCATTTCAAAAATTCACCCATTTTTCAGTTCCCCTTAAGTGAATTTTCCGAAAACAAATCATCCATGTCTTTTGACTTTTACAGGACATTCCAAATACCAATTCGCACGCTTGTATCATGTTAACGTTTCTGGGATGTAGTTTTTTTCAAAATTCACCCCATTTTTCACTCCTGTTCATCCCTCCAATAATTGGAATTTCCAAAAACAAATGCGTGTATCTTTACTTTTAAAGGAGATTCCAAATATCAACTTTTACGTCTGTAAACTGTTCAGTTTTTGAGATATAGATGTACTCATTTAAACAATTCACGCCCCACCCCCACATTTTCACCCTCTTAGCGATGGAATATCCAAAATTCCTCCCTTAGTGAGCACCTGCACTTTAATATAAATATATTCCCAAAATTGCATTTCTTTATGTCCAGTAGTTTCGCTCGACGGTGATGAATCAGTCAGTCAGGACATGTTATATTATACGATGGTTGGGGCAAAAGTCATGACAACTATTTTTTTCTTTAAGATACCAGTCCGGTTGGAAAATGTGGCATATACAGACGAAAGGACAAGGTGTTAACTACATGTGTGGAGAATGAATAGCACTGAAATATCGTAACGCACCAGTTTATTACGGTAGTATACAGGGCAATGTGGCCTTCCCGGTGCAAAAGAATGACAACACAGTACACATAAAGTTGACATGACAAACCTGTGCCTAATGACCCTCAAAGTAGTCCCCTGCTGCTGACACCACGCGCTGCCGACGATGTGGGAGGCGCTGAATACCATCTGCCTCAGCATTTGCCGCACCATGTCTGAATCGGGTCACCTGTTGGCGCACAGCATTAGCAATGTCCTGTCGTGTTGCAAACCACCTACCACGCAGTGGTCCCTTAATCCTTCGAATGTCCTGGCTCAGTCCGGTGGTATTTGAAGGTGCTCAAATACGTCAGTCTCGTGTCGGTAGATTTACTGGCACGTAAAAGAACTCCTGCGGGACTAAATTCCGGCAGCTCGCCGTCTCCGAAACCGTAAAAGAGTAGTTAGTGGGACGTAAAACAAATAACAATATTATTATTATTATTATTATTATTATTATTATTATTATTATTATTATTATTAATCTTTCGAATGGGATCAAAGTCACAGGGCGAAATGTCGGGAGAGTGCGGTGGATGCTCCAATTATTCCCATCCCCAACGTCGCAGTAGCTGCCGTACACACTCTGCTTTATTTGGTTTTTCATTGTCGTGCAGGATTATTGCACTGTCCACAAGATCCGGACGTTTCTCCCTAACGCCACGTCGTACCTGTCGCACAAGGAAGTCCCTTGTAGTACTATGCGGTCACTATTCTGCCATGTAGAACAAAGTGGCAAACAATGACTCCCCTGACGTCATACGCGACGATCACCATCAATTTGACTGGGGAAGGATTCTGACGGACCTTTTGCCTCCTTGGTAATCCAGCATGTCGCCTCTCCACGGACTGACGTTTCAGTTCTGGTTCGTATGCCCAGTCCCAAAAATAATCGATGGCGATTATCCGTGACAAGAGTTGATCGCCGTCCTGTTGTCAGCGTG
Source organism: Anabrus simplex (assembly GCF_040414725.1). Classification (NCBI taxonomy): domain Eukaryota; kingdom Metazoa; phylum Arthropoda; class Insecta; order Orthoptera; family Tettigoniidae; genus Anabrus; species Anabrus simplex. The sequence goes on from NC_090266.1 coordinate 496,405,541, forward strand.
AAAGGTGGTCGGAGCATATTGCATAGCGCACCCACCTTTGAACTTCTATCAGTGCATGCGGTACCCACCGCGATGCGATTTTGCGCAGTAGTAGCTCATTACGCAATATCCTGTGGACGGTGCGTTTCTGGATGCCCTCTAATTCCAGTAGCGTCCATCGTCAGTCTTCATCCAGGAGCTGCTCGATGACGCCACGTGCTGCGTCGGTCCGCACACTGACAGGTCGTCCTGAACGTTGCTCATCACTGGTTGACACACGTACTTGCTGACTTGCTGAAACGTTCCTACCCACCGTGCTACTGTACGGTATGGTAGGGCATTATTCCGAAGGGCTTCCACTAATTCACTGTGACATTCCATCGCATTTCTCCCTCGAAGGACGGCTATTTTGATGTAAGCGCGCTGCTCAAGACGGGTTACGTCCATCTCGCACGATACTCGCTGACTGATTTCACAGCCCTCGCTGCGCTACTACCAGCTATCACATAGCCATCCATTATTCTGCAGACACACTATGCCTGCAGAACGTTCATACGACACATATACGTTTGTGATCCGTGCACACATCTACAAGAAAAAAATAGAGTTGCCATGACTTTTGCCCCAATCCCCTCGTGTGTGTGTGTGTGTGTGTGTGTGTGTGTGTGTGTGTGTGTGTGTGTGTGTGTGTGTGTGTACTAACCAGATACCCGTGCTTCGCTACGTTTTTAACTAAAAGTTATTCAAAGTTTTACATTTTGGAGAGTCCAGTCAGTTGAGCCTGTAAAATACGCCCTCAGTTTGTACGTCAAACGGTTTTAGGGGAATGATTATATTCTGATCTAACACTCATTTGGCCCCCGTACGGAAGAAATTGAATACTTTAAATCCTATCTTATTTATTTTCTAGGAGTTAAAGCGACCAGCCTGTGAAATTTTGATTTTGTACGTCGGACAGTAATGGAGGAATAGATACTTTTAAAGGAGTGAAGGTCTTTAAATATTTGTTAACATCTAGGATATAGAAGCCCACCCTTCATTAAAACAAATTTGTGTTTTTGAGATTCACCCACAATCTAAACCCCTTAGGGGTGAAATATTATGAAGTATGTGGTATTTTCCACCTAGGATATAAAAGAAAATCCTTCTCGTAAAATTACAACTGTGTACGTCAAACGGTTTTGGAAGGATGAATAATTTCGTTTACAGACCTAACCTCATTTAACACCGTAGGGGTGCAACGTAAGAAAATATTTCCTATTTCACACCTAGGATTTAAAATTTATACTGCTATTTGGAATTTTGTCTTCATACGTTAAACCGTTTTGGAGGAAGGAATGAATACATAACCCCCATTTAACTCTCCGAGGTGTTAAATTTGTTTCAACCGTTCTGTTATTTAACACCTAGGATATCATTTAAAATTTTAACTTCATAACTCGAACGGTTTCTTATAAATGCATACTTTTGTCATCATTCCTCAACCTCCCTCCCCCACAGTAAAAACCCCCTCAGGGGCCTATTGTTTTAAGTCCACTCCATATTTGTATCCTCATAAAATGAATTCAACTCCTTTTACAGCCCCTTAAGTATATTTCAACCCCCGGACCCTTCCCTGCCATAAAATACGTCATCCTTTTTAAAGGAGATTCCAAATACCAGTTTTCTCGTCCGTAACATCCTTCGCTTTCGAGATATAAGTATCCTCAAACAAAGAATTAAACCCGTTTTTCAATTCATTTGTCCCCCTTCCCTTAATTGGATTTTCCGAAAACAAAAGAATACTTGTTTATTTTTAAAGGAGATTAGAAATATAAAATTTTCATGTCTGTAACATCTTCATTATTTGAGATATAAGTATCCACATAAAAAGAATTCACCCTTAAGTGAATTTTCCGAAGAAAGAAATACGTGTTTCTTTGATTTTAAAGGAGATTGCACATACCAACTTTCACGTCTGTAATATCTTCAGTTTTGGAGATACCAGTATCCTAGTAAAAATAATTCAACCCGTTTTCTCAGTCGTTTTACCTCCCCTCCCCCCAAATTTTTCTTTCCGAAAAAAATGCGTGTTACTTTATTTTTAAAAAGATGAAAAATACCAGTTTTCATGTCTGTAATATGTTACGTTTTTTGAGATATGGATACACCCATTTTTAAAATTCACCCCTCTTTGCACCCCCATAGCAACGAATATCCAAATATCCTCCTTCAGTGATCACCTACATTGTAATATAAATGTGTCCTCAAAATTTCATTTATATATGCCCAGTAGATTTGGCTCGGCAATGATGAATCAGTCAGTCAGGGCATGTTATTTTATATACAGAGTGGCCCACGTAAATCATTCACAACAGATATATCTGGAACAACAGGAGATATTGAATGATGACTTTCACGGGCATGACGGCAGGAAAAGGGCTAATCAAAGTTAATACTATGAGCCAGTCAAAAACGTAAGAAAATATTTTCAACATAAACTTGTTTTTTTAAATGGGCACCCTGTATTATTCCTTACGCAATAGTTAAATGTATGGCGTGTGTTTCGTCGCAATAGGTCAGTTGCATCCCGAGGTATTGCGACGTGAAGTTAACGCTTGATATAAATGAAACGCGCAGCAGTTGCACATCCCGAGATTCAAGCGCGAAACTCACGTTTCTCTTAATCGCAATATGATTGACGTGCTAGGATGCGACAGGTGCTGTACTTAATGTTATTTGTACTGTTATGAAGAAGCTTGAAATAATACCTATCTCCATTCACACACAATGGAAAATAAAGAAAGATTTTGATGGTTCGTGTTCTAATGATCTCTACTACTGTACAGTACTAGAATGGACTTAACGGTAACGAAATTGAATATCACCGGTCGGGATATTACAAAATCAATCGCTGACCAAGGATCTAGCAGAGGGGGGAAAATGCTGGTTTACTGTACGTAGTTGTACGTCAATTACATAATGTTACATAACAAGTACAGAACATGTTACTGAACATTTTTAATTGCTATATTACAATTGAAATTTTGCACATGGTGAAGTGATGACATGAACATGTGTTTGTACAGTAGTACGTGCAAAACAAACTTACTTCTCAGTAACCCACAACCATGTAACTTTGCTATACGAATTATGTACACTAGTGTCCAAAAGTTAAGCATAATCACTAAATGAGGCCATACCGCCTGATAGGAATGTTAGACGGTTTGCTGAGCAAACTGAAGCTGACTCACGCACCATATGTCACACAACTTGTCCAAAAAGCCTGTGTCAGAAAGGTCCTGATAGCTAAGATACAGGTTTGACAACAACTAACAAAACTTGGCAATGTCTTTAACAACAAAATATGCTGTTAATAGGATGCATGGTTACATCTAACTGCCACACATGTCTCGCAACGACGTGGTATGCTCTCTATCAGATGGTGCAAGAGCTCTTGTGACAATCGAACCCATTCCTCCAAAAGGGCAATGCGAAGGTCTTGGAGGGTCCTTGGTGGAGGCTGGCGGGACGTAATTCGCCTCCCCAATGCATCCCAGGCATGTTCTACAGAATTCAGATCCGCAGACCTCGCTGGTCAGTCCATGCGATGAATGTCCTCCCCAGCCAGAAATTCATCCACCAGAGCAACGCGGTGCGGTCGGGCATTATCGTCCATTAAGAGGAAGTCTGGACCAACCGCACCTCTGAAGAGTCGGTACCTCATCCCTGTATCTCCTACCGTTAACAGTGTTTCTCGGACCACCATGAAGGTGTGCAGGTCAGTACGGCCATTCAACATGATATCGCCCCACACCATGACGCCACCACTACCATACTGGTCCCGTTCCACAATATTTTTCTGGTTGTATCGGCTACCCGGTTCTCTCCAGATTAATGTGCGACCGGAATCGTTCTACAAACTGAAGCGGGATTCATCTGTGAAACCACATGCCTCCATTCATTCATGGTCCAGTTTCGATGTTGACGGCTCCACAGTAAACGGGCCCGTCTCTGTGCTGGAGTGAACGGGACGCACACCGCTGGACGTCGGGCAAACGGCCCTGATGTTCTGAGCCTCCGGTACACAGTTTGATGGGAAACGGCAACCCCTGAGACGGCTGCGAGCTCCGCCGACAATTGTCTTGCAGGTGCACTCCGATTTCTTTTTTGTTTGTTTTGCTATTTGCTTTACGTCGCACCGACACAGATATGTCTTATGGCGACGATGGGATAGGAAAGGCCTAGGAATGGGAAGGAAGCGGCCGTGGCCTTAATTAAGGTACAGCCCCAGCATTTGCCTGGTGTGAAAATGATAAACCACGGAAAACCATCTTCAGGGCTGCCGACAGTGGGGTTTGAACCCACTATCTCCCGATTACTGGATACTGGCCGCACTTAAGCGACTGCAGCTATCGAGCTCGGTGACATTCCGATTTCGTCGGGCGGTTATGGCCAGACATCGGTACTGCTGTAGGGTGGTTACCCTTGGTCGACCTGGTACTGGCCTACGACTTAACATCTCTTGTCTCGAAATCGTCTCCAAAGCCTGGAAATGACACTTCGTGGCACATTCAATGATATGGCGACTTCGGTCTTTGTCTGACCTGCTTCCAGCCGGCGGAGTATTCTACCCTGCAAACCGGGGTCCAAATGGCGTCGTTGTGCCATTATGTTGTCACGTTCACCACGAGGCTACACTCCGCACACTATAACGGGGCAAACACGACTGAGGGAGTATGGGGCGCAGGTACCGACTGTGTTTACCTTGCGGTTACGCCGCTAGTCAAAGCAGGAATCTCTCCTTTCCTATACAGAGCGCACAAGTAGGTTTGGTAGGTGCATATGTCGTGCGATTTGCAGTCAATTTCCTGTTGCCCTGCTTACTCGTAACTTATGCTTAACTTTTGGACACTAGTGTAATTCAGGCAGAGTTACACTCAAACCCCCAGAAAGCAAAATCCCCTCATGATGAGCTCACCATTTGTCTTGTTTATTCAATAATTTCTGAAAATACCGGACCCATGTACTGTTACGTATATTGATGTCTCCCCCAAAACCCGGCTTCTTCTTAGTTATCTGGTTTATTCCATACTTTCCTCTCATAATTGTCCTTACACTTTTTATTTACGTCTGCAGCCTTCCTTTTTTACCATTCCGACTTCGTCTTTAGCTACTTGACATCCATCTGCTCTGTATCTCCTAAGGTCCTTCACATACCTCTTGACTTGTTCTTTACACGTTCTGTATTATACCATCCACATTTTATCTGCGTTTTACCTGAATTTAGCCTCATACATTTTCCTGCCATTTATATTAAATTTTCTTTCCTGGTTAGGACTTCTTCACCTCTATTCTCTTCTATCAATTTTGCAATACCTGATTTCCAAATCTCAAAATTCTCTCCAACGATACCTAGGTATCTTTCTTTCCTTTAAGCTATCGTAAACAATCTCCTGCACTCTTACATTTTGAATCATCATCTTCATAGATACTGGCATATGGTTTGCCTCCGTCCAATCTCTAATGTGTGTCTCTTTGATAAATTTCAAACTATCCCTACAGCCTACAGGTAGGTCAGTTGTACTGCCCCCCTTTTCTAATATATAGGTTAGCTTTCCACTCTCATCTCCGAACCACGGTCAATTCAATATATGAAGCTCTTCTACCGCGCATAATTCTAGTAGTTTTCCTCCTTTCTGTTACATTCTTTATCCCGGCTATTTCTATTAACTACTAACACCTCGTCCTCATGTTGACTGTAAACGGCCATCTTGTCCACCTATTCTCGCGTTAAGATGCCCCATAATTGTAATGCTTGCCGGATTATACTTACGTACTTCTCATTCGTCTAATTTCTGCCACTAAATTCTCAAAAAATTGTTCAGCGAAAATGAGAAGCTCAAAGGTGGATTATACATAAAAGCTATATTTCATTCCTCCAATTGTCCCTATCTAATATTCTTAACCAGATTAATTCATTAAACTCTGATTCTAAGAGCTGTATCTATAAATTGTCTTTGATTACAACCGAAATTCCGCCCGATATTTTTCCTCTATTGGATCTCCTTGATCCATTTTGACTCCATACAATACACCCTTCTATCTTTAGCTCTTTCTTACAATCAGACAAAGTTCCTAGAAGTACAAGGATGTCCATTTCATCAAGTAGTTCTTTAAAGCCTTTGTTACATATTTTGTTCCATATTCCTTCAATATTAACACATTCTACCTTTAACTCGTTATTTTTTAGTTCTGTGTTCTACTAAACTCCCTGACTTACTTCTAATCATTCTAGATCTCTCCATTTCCAATTTACTGCCCTCAGGTGAGCAAATAACGTCCTTCTCAGATACTGTAGTTCTTCTGTGATTTTTAATCTACTATCTGAACCCATCCCCTTCTTCTGAAAAATGTCTTTTAGACTCGCGAACTGTAGGTGCTTCTGCGTATTCTTTCACTTATAAGTGGCTTCTTTCGTGGACATCTACTACGCAGGTTCGCACTGTGCAATGCATTCCTTATAGTTTGCACACTCACCATTTTGTTGGACCTTGAAGCGAGGTCTCGACGATGGATGCAGCACTTCGAAATGGTTCCTTTCATGTCGAATGCACAATAATGCGTCGCTCCCGTACTGTCAGCACTTTTGGACCACCAGATCTTTTTTTTTCTGTTTGGCCGCTGCGCTTGTATTTATTAACTATTGAACTCACCGTAGTAAAGCTAATTTCCAGCTGTTTTCCAATCTGAGGATAACTTTTACCTTGTTTATACAGTTAACACCATTTTCTCTCGTTGACTCAATGAAAGTTCCGTTTTCTTTCGCCCCATACTAAATAATCTTATGGCAACGATAGAACAGTGATGACTGAAGAGAGAACAACCCCTACTGCAGACACAGCGGCGAAAATCTGTGCGACAACTGATTTAACCAATTACAAAGACAGTACATCCGTACTGTACGAATACTTTCTTGGCGGTACGATCTGCAGTTTGTATACAGTATCGTGCCGATCATATTACACTTTTAAACGATCTGTATGTTCAGCGTGTATATCTGATGTCTGTCATTATGCCATTTATAAATATGACTTCAGCTCGTATGCCGCAATGATATTCCATCACATTCCATAGGTGTACGAATACTTTTTGTGGCTACTGTATTTGACTCCACTGGAAGATCTGGCGTAGGCCGTTGAATCACCTGTCCAGTGTTATCAACACCAGCACTGCATGTAGACTCCGGAATCCCTCGTGTCATCACTCCTGCATCATGATGACCCCTTACTTACTTCCTTCTTTGAACATACCGCCCAGATCACTGACTGTCCACGTTCTCGGCCAGGTATCTCCTATCACATGCAAGCGGTTTCCTCATATAAATGCCCGTAGATTCGACTTTCTTGCTTGTCGTAATTGGAATTGTAGAACTATTTTCTCATGGAGAATTTTTCTGTCCATATCCCTTTTTATACAAACCTTGCTGCCCTTCAAGTTTCTCGCACTATTCAAAATACGGCTTGCCATTAATAAAGAAACAAACTTAAATCTAACAAGTCTTCTTCCCCTAATCTTTCCCATCCTGTACAAATAACCTACATTCCTTTCAGTACACTCAATGGCTAAATTTTCTCTCATTAGCTTTAAGACTGAGTTCATCAATTCCATCGTGGTCTATCCTTCAATTTCCTCCGGCCATAAATAATCATATTTCTTCTCTTCTCCTCCTCCGTTCTCCTGCTACCCCGCCATTGATGTACCTGAACTTGTTCTTCTAGCGCCTTTATCCCCCGATTTACTATCGCTCTTTCTTCTTTGTCTTCTCTTCTCTTCTTCTTTATTTCTGTTAGTCCTTTGGTTATGCTGTCCATATCGTTAATTTTTTTATACCGCACCTCGAACATTTCTTTGGTCTGGTCAACCTAAGAAACATCGCGCCACAACGTCCTTGATTTTCTCCATGTCCTCACATGTCAATGGGCCTGGTTTCATCTCGTTGTCTCCGATGACTAATAGAGTAGCCATTTTAGCTGCCGCCTTCAACAGTTCTGCCAGTCCTATTCTTTTATTAACTCGTAGTTTGCACTCCGTCTTGATAAACTTAACCCGGCTGTGCCATCGTTCGCAAGTCCTATTCTTTTATTAACTCGTAGTTTGCACTCCGTCTTGATCAACTTAACCCGGCTGTGTCATCACCCGCCAGTCCTATTCTTTCATTAACTCGTAGTTTGCATTCCGTCTTGATCAACTTAATCCGGCTGTGCCATCGCCCTATGGTACTTCTATACTGTTGCACTGTTACTCCCCTACTGCTTTCCCTGCACTTCCGGATCGTTGCCACACACGTCTGCTCACTAGCTCAGCTCAGCAAATACTGTGTGAACACAGTAACGCACACAATTAAAATGTATTAGAGTCCACTACGTGTAAACTAGCAGGCTCGATTGCGATGTAGGGAACAATGTATATTACGAATTAGTGCAATACAATTATGAAAAGCACACCTGCAACCCAACAGAATGCCGTACATTTACTGAGACAACAATGAATTATTCATTGTTCTTGTAGATTAATCTCACTCATTATTCGATCAGCAAGTCCAAGGCAAGATTTATAAAAAGGCAAAAACAAGCAATATAATGCTTGTACACTGCTATAAGTACTGAGACGACAATGAATTAGTGTCTGATGTAGTTTCATCTTGCTCATAACTAGTTCGAGGAGATCAAACTAGACGTATAAAAGAAGAAAAAAAAAAAAGCAAAATAATGGTGCCGTACTTAAAGGTAAAATAATAAAAATCATTAATGTATTAGCCGGGCCGAATAGCTCGGACGATAGAGCGCTAGCCTTCTGAGCCCAACTTGGCAGGTTCGATCCTGGCTTAGTCCGGTGCTCAAATACGTCAGCCTCGTGTCGTAGATTTACTGGCACGTAAACATTCCTGCGGGAAAAATTTGTGGCACATCTGTTTCTCCGAAAACCGTAAAAGTAGTTTGTGGGGCGTAAAGAAATTATGTTTATATTATTATTATTATTATTATTATTATTATTATTATTATTATTATTATTATTATTATTCATTCAATTTTGCTAATCGGCGTTGTACGGACCACGATTAGCCTCACTTTACATTCTGGCATTTGTTTATTCTTCGCTTGATCCACATCGTCTTCATGAGCTCAGAGTGTTTAGCACGATGTATTTCTGTAAATTTCGCACCAGTTGCCCGTTTTTCGTCCCGGAAAGTCCCAAATGTCTTGATGGCTGTCTGTAAAGATTTCGGTCTTGTGCATCTTCTGCTTGTATGCCCAGTTCTTCAAGATCTTTCTTGACATTAACGTACCATGGCATTGCCGGTTTTGGTTTTTAGTCAAATATACTAAAGATGCGCTTCGTCCATCCAGAGGCGATCATTCGTCGTTTGTGACCGTAGAAGCGAACTCTGCCTTTACGCATTGTTTCAGAGATCTTCTCAATCTTAGAGTATATTTCTTGCCTGGATTTTCTAATGAAGATGCCATTTTTGTAATTTGGTCCAAGTATGGTGTGTAGGATCTTTCTTTCTTTCCTCTAAATACGCGAGCAAACATTTCTGGGACAGGATAAGGCATTCAGATGCATACAGCTATACTGGTTTGTTGACAGTGTTGGAGTGACGAATTTTTGTGTTCATAGAAAAGCACTCTTTGTGTTATACTTTGCGGGTGGTTTGGAAAGTGACTTCCATTTTCTTGATTCTTGCTGCTATGGCCTCTTCGTCAAGTCCATTTTGCGTGATCTATTCCCCCAGGTATTCAGATTTATTAACACTGTTTTTCAGTCCATATTTGGTGTTCAGTTTTGCCGTCTCATCTTTGATGTTTTGCATTACTTCTGTCTATTGAAAGACCCCATGTAGGTAGGGGACGCAGACGAAGAATAACCCACGGTATCGCCTGCCTGTCGTAAGAGGCGACTAAAAGGGGCGACCAAGGGGGGTGATTGTATCAGAACCATGAAATTACTTTTGATTAGTACCACCACGCGGGGAACACCATAGGTCGCTTTTACTTGCGCGTAGTGCCACTATGTAAGGTAACAAATAGGTTTGTGATTAGTAGCAGTAGAGTGCGTTGCTGGCTTCTACAGTACCTGTGATTAGTACCACTTTAGGAGCGACACCATGGTTCTGGCTTGCCTATGATTTGTACCCACTATATGAGGAACAGCACGGGATAGTGCGGGTCCCTGTGGTTAGTACACGTATGTGATGAACTCCATAGGTTTGTGTTACCTGTAAATGGGGCCACAATGTGCAAAACACCATAGGTCTGTATTCCATGTGCGAATTTTATTACCTGTGAGTAGTACCATACTGTGTGGAATGTCGCGTGTCTACGCTACTTTTGATTAGTAGCGCAACATGACAAATACCATGGTTCTACTTTCCTAGCGATAAGTACCGTGAAAAGGGGCCGATGACTTGGATTTTAGACCTGCTTAGGCTAAAAGTATCATAGATTCAGTATTAACGTCAGTTTCTGTGAATGCGAGACATTGCGGGTCGGATTCACTGATTGTTTTAAATTCATAACCATTCATTCATTCTTCGTCTTCACGTTTTGAATTCGGTTCAGTGGAGGATTTTGGACTTCTAATTTGTCATTCAATTTCGTCTCATTTCGTACCATTAGGGGTGATGAACTAGGTGTTAGGTCCCTTTAAAAAACTAGCATCATCATCACCGCCACCATGTCTTTTGAAAGGAAATTTGTAAACCTGTTTGTTCTCCTACTTGCTTCAACACATTGATCTGTTCTGTCGCAATTTCGAAATTTTCCTTCATCAGCGAACGCTAAGGAATTTATTTCCACTCCGTTTTTCTTTGTCCCAGTCCTTAAGGGTTTGTAAAGTTTTCTTACTTTTAACGTCTTTCGCCACTCCTGTATTACCTTTTCAAGTACGCAGTTGAACAAAGGAGGTGACAGCCCATCTCCCTGTCGAACGCATTTCTTGATCTCAAAGGGTTCAGAGAGACATCCCTGGAATTTTACTTTGGATTTGGTGTTAGTTAGCGTTGCCCATATTAACGCCAGCAGTTTCTCGTCTCTGAAGATAATAAGCAATTTGATGTCTTTAGAGTGTACATACGGCGAAAGGGTAGCGCTGACGCTGATTCAGAATCATTTGATAAGATAATCAGCTAGGTGGGAAACTATAAGGAAAGGAACGTGATTGTAGCGCATGATATCAATTTACCAAATGCCAATTGGGAAGGTAATGCAAACGACATGAAGCATGACCAACAAATGGCAAATAAGTTAATATGGGAAGGGCATCTGATTCAGAAAGTGATGGAACGAACTAGAGGCAAAAATATTCTGGATGTGGTGCTGACAAAACCAGATGAGCTCTATAGAGAAACCGAACTAATAGATGGTACTAGTGATCACGAAGCTGTTTTTGTGGTAGTTAGTTAGGTAGTTAAAGATAAATATGAAAGAAAGGAAGGTATTAAAATTAGGACTATTAGGCAGTACCATATGGCTGATAAAACAGGCATGAGGGAGTTTTTAAAAAGTAACTCTGATCGGTGGAAAACGGCAAATAAAAATGTAAACAGACTCTGGGATGGGTTTAAAGCAATTGTTGAGGAATGTGAAAACATGTTTGTACCTTTTAAAGGTGGTAAGGATCCGCTATATTATAACAGAGAAGTAAAGAGACTAGGAAGGAGGTGCAGGTTGGAAAGAAATAGTAATGGCCGTGGAAGTAAGGAGAAATTTAAGGAACTTGCTAGGAAATTGAATTTAGCAAAGAATTCGGCTGAGGATAACATAATGGCAAGCATAACTGGGGTCATACAAATTTTACTGAAAAATGGAATAGTATGTATAGATACTTTCAGGCAATGCAAGAGGAATTCAAGAGGACAAACTGGGATAAATATTTGTATATAGGAACGGGAGTTGGGTATTGGAATAACTTACTAAGGGAGATGTTGAATAAATTTCCAATACCTTTGCAATCATTTAAGGCTAGGAAAACAGCAGATTAGGAATCTTCCACCTGGGCGACTGTCCTAAATGCGGATCAGTAGTGATCGATTGATTGATCGACTCCCATTTCTGCAAGTATCGACTCCCATTTCTTCAAGTAGGTTAAGCATGTTATTATTATCGAGTGGAGTGGCCGTGCGCGATAACACGCTACGGCTGTAGAGCCAAGTTCTGCATTCGGGATGCGCGTGGGTTCGAACCCCTCCGTTGGCTGTCATTCATTTCGTCTTAAATATCTCAGCTGAATTTGGCGTCAGGAAAGGCATTCGGCTGTAAGGACGCCATGTAAATTCATCTCGCCTCATCCCTAACCCCGTATCAAGAAATTGATCCAAGGGGTAAGCAGGTGATGATGTTGATTATGATTTTTATGATAATGTTGGAAAGCTTATGAAACGAACTTGCTGTGGCGATAGCGGTGGTCTATTCTGCAGGAAGTAAGTGAGTTCTCTCGGACGAAATTATCTTTACATCGGTCTGTTTTCAGGCCGACTTTGCTCTACGGAGACGAGATCTGGCGGGAAACTTGCTTCATTATTGGAAAGTATCAGATATGAAAGTGGCGAGAATGATTATTTGTACAATCAGGTGGGAACAACGGAAGGACTTCACTCACAGTGAAGGAGATGGAGGCTGTTGAGAATGAACTCGATGGATAAAGGTTTGCATATAAACCAGCCTCTGTTTTTGGCGTCGTGCGAGACGAATAGAAGAAGATAGGTTGCCTAGTAGAATAACAAGACTCAGCCACAGTGGATATGAGAAGCAGGGGGAGACCAAGGTAACGGATGATTTTAATGATTTAGAATTTGAATTAAATTAGACCACAGAACAAGGTGCAGAGGAACAGCTTAGGGCTGTGAGCTTGCATCCGGGAGATAGTAGGTTCGAATCCAACTATCGGCAGCCCTGAAGATGGTTTTCCGTGGTTTCCCACTTTCACACCGGGCAAATGTTGGGGCTGTACCTTAATTAAGGCCGCGGCCGCTTCCTTCCAACTCCTAGGCCTTTCCTATCACATCGTCGCCATAAGACCTATCTGTGTCGGTGCGACGTAAAGCCCCTAGCAAAAAAAAAGAACCGCTTAGTTAATTCACAGAAGGTTGCTGACTGAATAATCAAAGATATGACGGTCTATAACGAAGTAGTTTCCTTTCTCCTAATGGTTTTAACATCGCATTAACACATGGGAGGTTTTCGTGGCCTTAATTAAGGTACAACCGTGGCCTTGGTTACGATACAGCTTCAGCATTTGCCTAGTTTAGAAAAGGGAAACCACGAAAAACCATCTTCTGGTCGGGCTATGGTGAGACTCGAAACCAAGCGAGCAAGTAGCTGTGCAGTTTGGATCACATAGCTGTCAGCTTGCATTCAGGTGATAGTGTGTTCGAATCTCAATGTCGGCAGCTCTGAAGATGGTTTTCCGTGGTTTGCCATTTTCACAGCAGGCAAATGCTGGGGCTCTACCTTAATTAAGGCCACGGCCGCTTCCTTCCCATTCCTAGGCCTTTCCTGTCCCATCGTCGCCATAAGACCTCTCTGTGTAGGAGTGACGTAAAGCAACTAGCAAAAAGAAAACAGATTGTAATACATATGTATGTACGTTACGGATTTCGGGAATGACTTAACAGCCTCGTACATTAGGCGTGTGTGAAATCAATCTGATAGCCTGTTTCGGTATAGTGCCATCAATGTTGTGTGTTTTTAAAATCAATTTTCCTTTCAATTGGGATGGAAGAGACTGTGACCAGTATGTTGGTATCATTCCCAGACACTATACATATGAACTTATTTCTGGAATGTTCGTTTAGTTTCCGCATTTCTAGTAATACAGATTTTACTCATTGCAGACATCTGAATCATGGCCTGATATGCGTCTCGCAGTACACGCAGCGCTGCATGAAGCAGGAAGAACAGGACCAATTCCATCGACTTTACAGCGGAACCCGCAAAGTTATTGAAGACGTCTGCGAGGAAGGGCAGTATCAACAAGGTAAGAAAAATGGAATGTTTTTGTAGATCATGTGTCGTCAATTACCGTCAAATGTATTGATTTAATTGTTAACCTGCGATGAGTAGAAAATGATCTGTCGTTAAATTATGCATGGCAGGGATGATGGAAGATACCAGAGCAATAGTAGGTTTTAAATAATCATAACCGAGCTCGACAGCTGCAGTCGCTTAAGTGCGGCCAGTATCCAGTTTTCGGGAGATAGTAGGTTCGAAAGCCACTGTCGGCAGTCCTGAAAATGGTTTTCCTTGGTTTCCCATTTTCACACCAGGCAAATGCTGGGGCTGTACCTTAAGGCCACGGCCGCTTCCTTCCCACTCCTAGCCCTTTCCTGTCCCATCGTCGCCATAAGACCTATCTGTGTCGGTGCGACGTAAAGCATCTAGCAAAAAAAAAAAAACATATGTTGGAAACTGATAGCTGAGGTACCCTTTCACGAGATTAAGAAAGAAACTATTATATTTAAATTTAATTGTAGTCCTTTACAAAAACTGATCAAGAATGCCGACAAATAATAATGATCCTTCAGCATAACATTTTGAGGGTCACTGAATCTTACATTCTCACTCAATATGACACATTTTTCCACACACACTCGTCAATGAAGGCCTCGGATCTTCGGTTCTTTACATTTGCATCTGCGAGTTGTATTTAATTATACCAACTATTTTTATTAATTAGTGACTACAAAAATTTAAATAAAGCGAATAAAGATGAAAAACAATTGGAATGCCGTTAAATCAGTAAAAAAGTACCTATTTTTTTGTTTTTGTACCATTTAAAAGCACCAGATTCAACTGGTATGAATAAAGATCGCGTGATGCCAAATCTGCTTTGCAATATTTTGTACACTCCTTTGTTGGTTTGAGGGACTGCCTGGCCGAGACGGTAAAGGCATGCTCGGTTCGCCTGGAAGGACCTGGGTTCGAATCCCCGTCAGGAAGTCGTAAAATTTAAGAAACGTGATTTCCACTTCCGGAGGTTCACTCAGCCTACACCGAAAATGAGTACCAGGTTAATTCCTAGGGGCAAAGGCGGCCGGGCGTAGAGCTAACCACTCTACCCCACCCAGTGCCGAGAATACGGATAGTGGAAGCCTTTACCTTCCACCCATCCAAGGGCCTTCATGGCCTGTACGGGGATGACTTTGCTTTTTTTTGTTGGACTGCGATTATCCAGCAACCATCGTATGTTTCACTCATGACTTTCTCTATACTCGCTCTTCCAAAACCATACCAATAATACTTGCT
Source organism: Anabrus simplex (assembly GCF_040414725.1). Lineage (NCBI taxonomy): Eukaryota > Metazoa > Arthropoda > Insecta > Orthoptera > Tettigoniidae > Anabrus > Anabrus simplex. The sequence goes on from NC_090266.1 coordinate 496,420,804, forward strand.
AAACCTGCGCTACTTTTATCACATGAGGCATCGTACAAACCTACGAAACTATTCAATCGTATTTCAAACTCTGTACTGGAAAATTATGCTTAGTTAGCTGTTGCAAGACGCGTCTATTGTCTTGTTGCCTTGGATTGAAACAAGGCAATACTCTTGAATTTCTGACTTAATACTGGCCCAACAAAATTTATTATTTCAATTTCATTTTGAATCTCTGTGGAAATCCCTTCGTTGATGCAGGCTGTAAATGGTCTCGTATAACCGATTCATTCTGAGCAAGAAAATATAAAAGTTCTGAATAATTTCCCCTGTTATTTAATTCCATCTTTTCTGTAGCCACGTAAATGTATTTTTTGTTTGAACAAATACGATTATTTGAATTGGGTATCCAAGAATCTGTTCATATGATGTTACCTGTTTATTATGGTTTAATTCCTGAAGACGTGCAGCTTATGAAAACACATTCTGAATCCGATTTGTATCTGGGAAGCTAGTATTTTCCTTTATTTAACAAATGCACCTTTGATACTTGATGTTCATGGTGATTGATAATTCTTGTAAAGATACTTCCAATATGCCGTTCTGAATCTTTCTCATCGAATATGATACAAACGTAGCAATATATCTTGTTTGCTTCACAACTACCCGTAAATCAGGAGAACCTCTCATAACACGAAGATTAAAATTGACAGGTTTATGGTTTGTTAAGCTCCTTAATACTTAATTTTGGAGTAGGCCGTTTCGACTTCAATTCGTATTTTTCGTTATAAGTGTAATTTGATTGAGAGTTCGACCGTAATACACTAGTGTCCAACAGTTAAGCATAATCACTAAATGAGGCCATACTGCCTGATAAGAATGTCAGACGGATTGCTGAACAAACTGAAGCTGGCTCACACACTATATGTCACACAACTTGTCCAAAAACGTATCAAAAAGGTTCCTAGGGCTAAGGTACACCTTTAACTATTAATAAAACTTGGCAATGTCTTCCACAACAATATATGCTATTAATAAGGTGTATGGTTACCCCTAACGGCCACATATGCTTCGTAGCGACGTGGCTTGCTCTCTATCAGATGGTCCAAGGGCAATGCGAAGGTCTTGGAGGGTCCTTGGTGGAGGTTGACGGGATGCAATTGGACTTCCCCAATGCATCCCAGGCATGTTCTATAGGATTCAGATCCGCAGACCTCGCTAGCCAGTCCATGCGATGACTGTCTCCCCCAGCCAGAAAATCATCCACCAGAGCAGCGCGGTGCGGTCTGGCATTGCCGTCCATTAAGAGGAAGTCTGGACCAACCGCACCTCTGAAGAGTCGAACATGTGGTCTCAGTACCTCATCCCTGTATCTCCGAGCGTTAACAGTTTTCCTTGGACCACCCACGAATATGTGCAGGTCCGTATGGCCATTCAACATGATGCCGCTCAACACCATGATGCCACCACTTCCATACTGGTCCCGTTCCACGATGTACCTGTGTTTGTATCGGCTACCCGGTTCTCCCCAGATTAATATACGACCGGAATCGTTCAGCAATCTAAAGCGCGATTCATCTGTGAAGAGCACATGCTCCATTCATTCATGGTTCTGTTTCGATGTTGACGGCTCCACAGTAGACGGGCCCGTCTCTGTGCTGGAGTAAGCGGGACGCACACCGCTGGACGTCGGGCAAACAGCCCTCCTGTGCTGAGCCTCCGGTGCACAGTTTGCCGGGATACGGCAACCCCTGAGACGGCTGCAAGCTCCGCCGACAATTGTCTTGCAGGTGAACTCCGATTTCGTCGGGCAGTTATGGCCAGATATCGGTCCTGCTGTGGGTGGTCGCCCGTGGTCAACCTGGTACTGGCGTACGACCAACATATCCTGCGTCTCGAAATCGTCTCCAAAGACTGTAAATAACACTTTGTGGCACATTCAAGGATATGACGACTTCGGTCTGTCTGGCATGCTTCCAGGCAGCCGAGTATTCTACCCTGCAAAACGGGGTCCAACTGGCGTCGTTGTCATTATGTTGTCACATTCACCTCGAGGCTACACTCCGCACACTATAACAGGGCAAACACGACTGATAGTGTGGGGCGCAGTCAATGGCTGTGTTTACCTTGCGGTTACGCCGCTAGTCAAAGCAGGGAACACTCCTATCCTACACAGAGCGAACACGTAAAGTTGGTAGGTGTATATGCCGTGCGATTTGCGGTCTATTTCGTGTTGTCCTGCTTACTCGTAACTTATGTAAACTTCTTGGACACTAGTGTATGTTGCAGGTATGTCACTCGTTATGAAATAAACAACATACATTTTACTACACTTCACAAAGGAAATTCAAACGCGCGAAAAGAAACAGCAGCACTCACTCGGACTACAGTACTCGCGTACGCCAGCGTATAGCATGCTAGTATGTCAGGGGCTTGCGAGAATGGGAGGGGCAGGCAGGCGGTTGGTGAGGAGTTCGTGGTAGCCAGCGGGAAAGCCATATTAACCATATCACATGCAAGCAGCGAGACGCTGCCTGTTCCCACCGTAAGGCGCTGTTTTCGAACGCACGGAATGGCTTGTGACATTTGTGTTGCTAGTTGAATTATTGCTGGCCATCACTGCGATCTATGAAGAAACGCTCTTAAATGCCTATAGAAAATAACTTCCCTGCGTTAATGCTACTATAAAACAATTTAGCACACACAAACTGCGGGGACGCTCAGCGTACGAGCGTCCTCTGAAGGGATGCCACTGGTAACACTCTGCCATTGCCTGCCGTACACTTTGAAAGACTCCAGGCGTGTAATGTATGACAGAAAGCAGCTGCAAGCATCACGAGTGACGAGCTCTTCCCCATAAGTCATAATCAGTTGGAGTCCCATATAACAGGCTCTTTCAAGTGTTCCCTCACAGAAGCTCAAGAGATGTGAGGTCGGGAGAACGAGCTTTTATTGTGGTAGGAGGCTGCACTTTCGAGTATTCATAAGCGATTACAATCAAATTTAAATATAAATGTTTCATTCTCAACCCCACCAAAATGTTATTAACTTCGAACCTATGGGTAATTAAATCATCCATTTTGGTTTCTTCGGTTATCCCTCGAAGTTTGGGAATTTTTTACAACCTGTGTAATTGGATATCCGCCTATGTCTTAAAACTATTTGTCTGTGATGATGTGCGCGTCAATATATCGGTATTGTGCCCTACAGACTCCAATGTACGTCAAGCAAATGCTGAGAACGTACCGGAAGTACTGTAGTATCGTAGAAAGACATACCTTTGTGGGTCGCAAATATCGGCACATAGCTTACCAGAAAGTCCTGTCCTCTTCTGCACCAGGCTGCACAGTCGGAGATATGCGTGGAAAATGTTCTCGTGACTTATGAATGAAATTAAGAGAGAGAGGGAAAATGGCTAGGCCTGTCGTCTACACTTTTGTGAGCATTAGAATGATTCAACTTTCAATAACAATTTATTACAACATAAGGATGGATGTGAAATCCCAGAACAAACATTAAATTTTTAAGTAATTTTTTTGCAAGTGGCTTTACGTGGCACCGACACACAAACGTCTTATGGCGATGATGGAAGAGGAACGGGCTAGGAATGGGAAGCAGGCGGCCGTGCTCTTCATTAAGGTACAGCCCCAGCATTTGCCTGGTGTGAAAATGGGAATCCACGGAAAACCATCTTCAGGGCTGCCGACAGTGGGGTTCGAACCCACTATCTCCCGAATACTGGATACTGGCCGCACTTAAGCGACTGCAGCTATCCAGCTCGGTAAGTAATTATAGTACAATGCGTACACAATCTACAGCCATGAAGTGGCAAAAATCAATTTTCATTCGGCGTTCACCAGAGACAATTCATTAGTGCTGGAGAGGTGACTCGGCTTGGAGAGACTCGATTTCTAAGTTATTAAAAATTTTCACTTAAACAAAAATACACACGAGATTAGGGAGGGAATCACTTCGCATTACTTACTTCATCAGTTCCCATGTGTCGGGAAATATTTACACTACACTACAGGACTGTATAACCCATACAAAATACTGATATACTATACACGCAGACGTTACAGCAAGCACAGCTGGGATACGAATACGAGATCACGCCTCGCATCCATGCGATACCTCTAAGCGTAAAAAATGCAGACGAAGTAAAACAATACAATGACAACCCAAAAAAATGACTGCAGCTTCAATAACCTGAAAAAATGTACAATAATAGAATATGGAGAATCTTGCAGCATACAAGAATAATAATAATAATAATTTCGTGTGGCTATTTCTAGCCGAGTGCAGCCCTTGTAAGGCAGACCCTTCTTTGTGGATGGGAGGCATCTGCCATGTGTAGGTAACTTCGTGTTATTGTGGTGGAGGATAGTGTTATGTGTGGTGTTATTTGCAGGAATGTTGGTGACAGCACAAACACCCATTCCCCGGGCCATTGGAATTAACCAATGAAGGTTAAAATCCCCGACTCGGCCGGGAATCGAACCTGGGACCCTCTGAACCCAGGGCCAGTACGCTGACCATTCAGCCAACGAGTCGGATAGCATACAGAAATAACAGAGACCGTATTATCTCAAGCATCCTTACCTTGGGCTGATGACCTCCTTGTAGAGTGAGAGGCTCACAAACCCAAGTGATGTCACAGACAGCTCCCCATTTCCACTCAAGTTCCCAGATGTGGCCATACGTCACGGCAGCGGCCATTGCTACTGCAGTGCAGACCGCTTAAACTACAGACCCGTCAGTCTGATTCCTCTCTACTTGGCCCGTTACAAAATATTAATCACTTTCTTACATTGCGTGCACGCAAATAGTGATGCTTATCTGCCTGGCCATTTCTACGTCATTACGTATCACAATGTTTTAAATTATCACCCGCATCTCATGCGTATATACGCACAAAATAAGCCTCATCTGCCAAGCCATGTACAGGCCACTCAATATCGCACTTTTCTCATTTATCTCTTGCGTATCCACGCAAACAAAGTGCTAACTGGCCAAGCCATCTACAGGCCAATAAAACTTCACTGTATGTGGTTTGTGCACAATCTCTCTGGACTCTGTGCTCCGCAGTTCAAGCCATGCTCATGTCTAAGGAATACTTGAGGGAATCATTGTGATGACCTTTCTGACTAGAACGTTGAAAACATCTGATAGTGTTAAACTGCGCCTGTAATTCATGCGCATGCAAATCTTCTATCTAAATAGCTCACCTAAACCACAAGGTTTGCCTAATGATGTTAATGGGCCGTCCCTGTCTCATACCTTTTAATGATCTTACACTGCAAGAAATAATCCACAAATCTATTTACATAACACACTATCTAACTTACATCTCTGACCATAAGACACTAAACAATCCCTGATATAAAACTACATTATCTACACATGCAAGTCCTTAGTGTGACAAATACATCATTCTTGTCTGAAGGGCTTAAACTAATTATTTACAAACATTTGCGAAGATATCCTATACCTAAACCATGCATAAAAGAGGGTCTGTCGAACCTTACATAACCTTAGTGGTCTTCCATCTTGGACCATAGGCTACTAGCACTCCATGGTACTGCTGCTGTCAAAGGTCCACAGACCTCGGTTCATCTCCAGTAGCTGCACCATGGTTTTGCTTCTTGACAGTGTTGATCCTTGGTTGCTGCCTCCTACTCGACCGTGTTAATCCTGGGGCTTCTGCTTGGTCCTCGATCTTCTTCTCCCGGCGGCACATGTTGTCTTCTTACACCCTCTCGTACGACTGGGATGCGCAGTAGGTTATCAGCGCTTACTGATGGTTGTACATGAGCGGTCTAACATTAACTGCAAGGAGACATTGAATCAACGGTCATGTTTGTTTATGTTTATTTCTTCTTACTATAGCATAGCACCGTTGCTCCTATCATTCTCCTGAGGGAAAGTTCTCAGGTAAATTACCGTGAACAACCGCACACGCACCTTTGTCCTAGCACTCTATAAAGCAGAGTTTGATGCTAGTTCATTCCTCCTACTGCTATGCTTATTAATGCTAGTGCTATTCATAATCACAGTTGTAGCTTCATCTAGCTTAGCGCCCCGACCATCCGCAGATTAATTACTGTCCACACGAAAGCCCAATTAACGATATTTCTAATTTATACAGTTTAGTCTGAGTTAGCACAGTTCTTTAGAGCAAGTTGGCAATCTAGCTTTACTGGATTTAAGCCTACACAGTTGGCGATCCTAGCTAGACCGAGAATGTCCATGATTAGAGACATAATTATCTGATATCTGTTCGCTTTTACAATTCAGTCTAGAAGTAACTGACCGGTATTCTAACCGTCCAGACAAAGAAAAGTTCTCCAACTATCTAACACTGTTCAAATGATTATTCTTTGTTACACAAATTAAGCTTCAGCGCGACCGACACGCATTACGCACTTCCAAGATCAGAGTTGAGTATAGAATGGGGTCTCTGCTGCTGCTGCTGCTGCTGCTCAGTATTTATTCCCTCGACAACCCACACCAAGCCATGTTATTCCCCGTCTAACACATTTGAAGTCCACTTGACTCCCTTGTGTGGAGTTGGCTTGGTTCTCACGGTCCGCGAACACCTAGTTACAGGAGATGGTAATTAGCATTGCCAAGCATATCATATCAATCGAACAATTATTTCTTATTTTTCTATCATTTTATCTTCTCTAGGTTTCGTCTGTGGGCGAAGATACATCTCAAGTTTTTCTCGTCAGCCCTGGATACTCCCGCTTTTTTTCTCCATAGATTGGCATAAGAAAATCTCCGGGCATATAGTGGTTGGTTTCCCTTCTCTCTATCCTTGTTACACAGTGAAACACGCCCGAAACTGGCGCGGTGATTCTCCCAAGCGCACTGCAACTCCAGTTCGCGACCTTTTCTGTGGTCTCATATAATTATTACCAATGCATTAAATATTGCCTCAAACGGAGAATGAACAGAATGGTTCAGTATATTATGAGGTCACTTCTTTTTGGCTAATAGCTTTACTTCACACCGACACAGACAGGTCTTATGGCGACGATGGGTTAGGAAAGGCCTAGGAGTTGGAAGGAAGCGGCTGTGGCCTTAATTAAGGTACAAGCCCAGCATTTGCCTGGTGTGAAATCGGGAAACCACAGAAAACCATCTTCAGGACTGCCGACACTAGGATTCGAACCCATTATCTCCCGGATGCAAGTTCACAGCTGCGCGCCCCTAATCGCACGGCCAACTCGCCCGGTATATGAGATCACTAGGAACATAAGTGTCCAGAGGACATTTTAACTGTGGCTTTTCAATTTGATGCAGAATATAGTTCGAGTAGTACATGGAATCAGTTTCACTTCTTGATAAGCCTTATTATTAACAGTTGTCCGATGGAGGGTTCTGAATGCCGCTTAGTGAACGTGGATCAGCTCTCAGCCGCCAATATAAGTTACCATGACCTCTACAGCTTCTTGAACGTGGCTGATTTGCCTGCTTCTCATTTAATTATTTTATAATATAACGTAAAGCACGCTAACCATTTGACCATGGAGCCGGACATTTGATTCTTCTGAAATGTTGAATTAGTTTGTCGATCAAGATTCGTCATATCTGATCGAGATGTACAATTGGGGCAGTGTACATGTTCTATTCATGTAACGGGTGAGTCAGCTAAGTTGTTCAACTTAACTCGCGTACCGTTGCAGATATCGAAACTCCAAAAACCGTAAAAGTATTTAGTGGGACGTAGAAACAATAATATTATTGAAGATATCGGAAATTTATTTTCACTTTCAGTAGTGTTACTAAGGGCCTCACTGTCGAGCTTGCAGTACTTTTCCACAGTTGCGGTATCTGTCGAGGTAAATGTATTAACTTTATCAGTGGAACTACACTGTTTTCTTTATATACCATTAATCATGGACATAGTCAATTCAGAGGAGTGAATATTTTAAAAATCCTGTAAGTAGTTCTTGTGAAAAAGGAACGCATTCACGCAAGCTTCTCTTTTAAGCCGATGGGCCAGCCTTTTCGAATGAATCACTTACGAGGAGGCCGAAGCACCCGCTATGATTTGATCTTGAGCCCGTGTGCATACAGTGACCATACACCTTCGCCTGACGGCTATATATCCGTTTCAATGTACACGTAAATCCACTATAACATTTTATGATTATACACCTTTAATATTGTCGTAGTTAACGGGTAAAGGATACGCTGATAAGCAGTGGCTTCTGACAGACCCCTTATTATGCAAATCTAGCCTTTGTTGTGTATTCATATTATCGTTTACGTAATAAATAAGACTGTGATTTAATTTTGACCAGTGATATTTGTTAAATGACAGATTTTCGTAGTGTACTTACGTGCTCATTCTTCTTATAAAGTAATTTACCAATTGCTGTATCCACCTTTTCCTTGACCACCCTAAACCTCGTCTTCGCCTAGGAAAATACAATACCGGGCGAGTTGGCCGTGCGTTTAGGGGCGCGCTGCTGTGAGCTTGCATCCGGGAGATAGTGGGCAGCCCTGAAGGCCACGGTCGCTTCCAATTCCTAGCCCTTTCCTATCCCATCGTCGCCATAAGACCTATCTGTGTCGGTGCGACGTAAAGCCACTAGCAAAAAAAAAATACAATATTGTTTGTCATAGCAGACTATCATGAGGCATCCTTTCACCGTTGTTGCACCATTTCCTCTGATATTTTTGAGTGTCTTCTACCATGTTTGATTGGCAATACTCGTCTGATTTCTTTACTCCTTACCCTATCACTCAGACTGAGCACTACGGTTAATCTTGAAAACCTCATATTTCCTGTTTCTGTTCTTCTCAGGCTCCCTTCTCTTGTGACCCAAGTGTCTTTGACACAATATTCCGGGGTCGTTGTTACGTCTTCCTCAGTGTCTTCCATAATTGCTTTTTTGACACAACCATTCGTTATATTTTCTAATGGTGTAATATAAATAAAATACCTCACGCTTGAGCGTTTGTTTAAATCATAATATAATAAAATATAATAAACATGAAGAAAATAAAAGTATTAACTGAAACGTCCATAATTTGGGCACCAGAGTTCACAAAAATAAAACCATTGAATTTTGATAGAGTACAATAATTCTCTCTCCCCAGGGCGTGGACAAAAAACTGCTTTGGTACATTTACTACGTGTCTTATCGAACCATCTGAAAACGATTGAACAGGTAGGAGCTGTACCTAGGTTCTCCAACAACTTATCCACTGATTCTAAAATAACTATATTATGCCTTGCATCAGAGCATTAGCACTTCATCAATACACAAAATATACAATGCACATCCAGGCATTAACAGCTGCGAGAACAGAACTTCCATTTGTAGTGAATCCTACAGCCAATAATATTTACAATACAGATATATTGCTCTCGACTGTTTTTGTGTATCAGTACAAATTGCCGACTCTCACCAACGATAACACTTCGATGCTGTACTTCATTATGCACTGGCTTTTAACACTTGGTTTAAAGATACTTTCGTATACACACGCTGTTGGTCTATGCCTTGACATCTGCCTGTAGATTATTGAAAGTTGGCATAAGACATAGAAGTAAATAGTTCGATACACTACAACAAGAGTTGTGTAAGTATCAGTAAGTAAGCTATGACACTGCTCAGTTCGCAACATGTAAATAGTTAAGTGAGAAGTTACCTAAACCGCATCCATCACACCCATATATAGTCTTCCTGATCCCCGTCTCGATATGTCCCAGCTCGTTTGGGCAGACAAGAATTGAGAACTTTTCCTGTGCATTATTGAACTGAAAGAAAATATGATGGTGTACAACAGGCATAAGGTAAATGTAATTAAGAATACATTCTCATCGTATTGATGACTGAAATCCTTCATTATTTCTTTTCAGAATATCTCCGACATGCTCCTTGCGTCCAGAAGGTTCGAAGTGATGACGAGAACTGTGCGGCGAAGTACCAAAGAGAACTTCTAGATATAAACCAGGAAACTCCCTCGAACGTCAGCTCACAATCTGAAAGCAACAAGAATGTGCAGAAAGTTTGCTGGTAATGGTCTTAACATTATTTACACTGGCTGAAGAACCTCGATATCTTGTACCTCCATTGCTCGAATTTTCATTATCTCGAAGTAACTTAAATTTTCCTGCCGTCTGTCCTTTTCTCTGTAACCATACAATACTTCTTCATTTCTCAAAGCAGAATTTTCCTCCCTAGAAGCTGCAAATATTCTGTAACTACAATTTTGTACAACATTATCTGTGCATTACAGCATTTAATGTATGTGTGTTACTGTTCTTTACCTCTTCCTGGCCAGCCTCGGTACGTTTATATAGCGGCTTATCTGTCCACCCCTGGTGCGTTCACCATAGGCAGTTGGAACTTCACTAGCTGTCTCTCGTATTGTCAGCACACCAAGTGTTAGGTGTGCCGGGCTGAGTGGCTCAGACGGTTAAGGCGCTGGCCTTCTGAACCCAACTTGGCAGGTTCGATCCTGGCTCAGTCCGATGGTAATTGAAGGTGCTAAAATACGACAGCCTCGTGTCGGTAGATTTACTGGCACGTAAAAGAACTCCTGCGGGACTAAATTCCGGCACCTCGGCGTCTCCTAAAACCGTAAAAGAGTAGTTAGTGGGACGTAAAGCAAATATTATTATTATTATTATTATTATTATTATTATTATTATTATTAAGTGGTAGGTGCAGCAGCTATTCCCCGATCCTGCGTACAGAGTCAGTCGAATGTAAATTATAGTGTTTTCAGAGCAGTATCTGTTGCTGAAATCGATCTGGAAGAAAATAAGCTTAAGAGTAAGGAACATATGTAATTTACGACTTATTCCCATGGTATTAACGGAGGTAGGCCTATGTTTCACGTTATTCTACTATATGTACAGTAGGCCTATTCTGGTTTTGAGTTGCTATAATAAATGTAATTAAAATGACAAAATACTTAGATTTCATATTGTCGAATAATACTGTATAGAGTAGCAACCTGTAGATACATTTGGATCGATTATGTGCTATATAGTCTCAAAAACGGGAAATCTCTATATTTCGAATTTCTCTCACTGGCTTGAAATAAAATTTAACTCCCGAGGTGATATGAGATATCGAGGTTCAACTGTAATTATTGTATAATAATAATAATAATAATGGTTCATGGTGTGGGTTACTGTAGTCACGTCCTAGATTGTGAACCATGGGCAACGGCTGAGTGGCCTAGTAAGTGGCCCTGAGAGTCGGGATATCAGTTGCTATGGAATGGGAGTGGACTTCTGGGACATATTCTGAGTCGTGCCCCCCCCCCCCTTTGTGCTCAGGCGGCTAGGACTATACAATTCACCGGTGGCCCATAACCCGTTAGAGGAGAGATCCTCACTTGGACTATGTGCAAGTAGGGTAGCATCCTGCTTCATGAATTTGCCGAGCTCAGAACATTTTAAGCAAGCCTCGGACCTATGGGATTAACGGAGTCCCACTCCCATTTGACAGGCGAGGGACGCCTTGGAAACAACTTGGCAAACGAAGTGGAATTCGATGGGGAGCTATCAATATTAATGGGGCTTATGGGAGAAAGAAAGTAGAACTGGCTGAGTCAGCAAAGAGGATGCATCTGGATGTGCTAGGAGTAAGTGATATTCGGGTAAGGGGAGATAATGACGAAGAGATAGGAAATAATAAAGTGTACTTGACGTGTGTTAGAAAGAGAAGGGCAGAATCTGGGGTAGGGCTCGTTATCAGGATTCCATTGCACGCAACATAGTTTCTGTTAGGCACGTAAATGAGCGAATGGTGTTGGTAGATTTGTCATTTGCAGGAATTAGGACTAGAATTGTCGCCGTGTATTCACCATCTGAGAGTGCAGATGAGGAAGAAAATGACAAGTTTTATGAAGCATTGAGTGACATCGTGGTCAGGGTCAACAGCAAGGATAGAATAGTGCTAATGGGCGATGTCAATGCGAGTGTTGGGGATAGAACTGAAGGATACGAATGGGTGATTGGTAAATGTGGGGAAGATATGGAAGCTAATGGAAATGGGAAGTGTTTGCTGGACTTCTGTGCAAGTATGGGTTTAGCAGTTACGAATACATTCTTCAAGCATAAGGCTATTCACCGCCACACATGGGAGGCTAGGGGTACCAGATCCATAATAGACTATATCTTAACCGACTTCGAATTCAGGAAATCTGTTAGGAATGTACGAGTTTTCCGGGGATTTTTCGATGATACAGACCACTATCTGATCTGTAGTGAACTAAGTATATCGAAGCCTAGGGTAGAGAAAGTGAAATCTGTCTGCAGACGAATAAGGGTAGAAAATCTCCAGGACGAGGAAATTAGACAGAAGTACATGGATATGATTAGTGAGAAGTTTTGAACAGTAGACAGTAAGCAGGTTCAGGATATAGAAAGTGAATGGGTGGCATACAGGGATGCTGTAGTAGAAAACAGCAAGGGAATGCCTAGGAACAACTGTGTGTAAAGATGGGAAAAGGCGAACATCATGGTGGAATGATGAAGTGAGAGCAGCTTGTAAACTTAAAAAGAGGGCTTATCAGAAATGGCTCCAAACAAGGGCCGAGGCAGACAGGAATTTGTACGTAAATGAAAGAAACGGAGCGAAACAAATAGTTGTTTGTATCCAAACAGAAGTCGTGGGAAGATTTTGGTAATAACCTGGAAAGGCTAGGTCAAGCAGCAGGGAAACCTTTCTGGACAGTAATAAAGAATCTTAGGAAGAGAGGGAAAAAGGAAATGAACAGTGTTTTGAGTAGTTCAGGTGAACTCATAATAGATCCCAGGGAATCACTGGAGAGGTGGAGGGAATATTTCGAACATCTTCTCAATGTAAAAGGAAATCACCCTGGTGGTGTTGCGAACAGCCAAGCTGATGGGGAGGAGGAAAAGGATGTTGGTGTAATTATGCTTGAGGATGTGGAAAGGATGGTAAATAAAATCCATTGTCATAAGGCAGCAGGAATAGATGAAATTAGACCTGAAATGGTGAAGTATATTGGGAAGGCAGGAATGAAATGGCTTCATACAGTAGTATAATTAGCATGGAGTGTTGGTAAGGTACCTTCAGATTGGACAAAGGCAGTAATTGCACCTATCTATAAGCAAGGGAACAGGAAGGATTGCAACAACTATCGAGGTATCTCATTGATTAGTATACCAGGCAAAGTATTCACTGGCATCTTGGAAGGGAATGTGCGATCAGTCGTTGAGAGGAAGTTGGATAAAAACCAGTGTGGTTTCAGACCACAGAGAGCCTGTCAGGATCAGATTTTCAGTATGCGCCAGGTAATTGAAAAAGGCTACGAGAGGAATAGGCAGTTGTGTTTGTTTCATAGATCTACAGAAAGCATGTGACAGGGTACTGAGGGAAAAGATGTTCGCTACACTGGGGGGCTATGGAATTAAGGGTAGATTATTAAAATCAATCAAAGGCATTTATGTTGACTATTGGGCTTCAGTGAGAATTGATGGTTGAATGAGTTCTTGGTTCAGGGTACTTACAGGGTTTAGACAAGGCTGCAATCTTTCGCCTTTGCTGTTCGTAGTTTACATGGATCATCTGCTGAAAGATATAAAATGGCAGGGAGGGATTCAGTTAGGTGGAAATGTAGTAAGCAGTCTGGCCTATGCTGACGATTTGGTCTTAATGGCAGATTTTTCCGAAAGCCTGCAGTCTAATATCTTGGAACTTGAAAAGATGTGCAATGAGTAAGGTATGAAAATTAGCCTCTCGAAGACTAAATTGATGTCAGTAGGTAAGAAATTCGACAGAATCGAATGTCAGATTGGTGATACAAAGCTAGAACTGGTCGATAATTTCATGTATTTAGGTTGTGTGTTCTCCCAGGATGGTAATATAGTAAGCGAGATTGAATCAAGGTGTCGTAAAGGTAATGCAGTGAGCTCGCAGTTGCGATCAACAGTATTCTGTAAGAAGGAAGTCAGCTCTCAGACGAAACTATCTTTACATCGGTCTGTTTTCAGACCAACTTAGCTTTACGGGAGCGAAAGCTGGGTGGACTCAGGATATCTTATTCATAAGTTAGAACTAACAGACATGAAAGTAGCAAGAATGATTGCTGGTACAAACAGGTGGGAACAATGGCAGGAGGGTACTCGGAATGAGGCGATAAAGGCTAATTTAGGAATGAACTCGATGGATGAAACTGTACGCATAAACCGCCTTTGGTGGTGGGGTCATGTGAGACGAATAGAGGAGGATAGGTTACCTAGGAGAATAATGGACTCTGCTATGGAGGGTAAAAGAAGTAGGGGTAGACCAAGGCGACGATGGTTAGCCTCAGTTTCTAACGATTTAAAGATAAGAGGTATAAAACTAAATGAGGCCACAACACTAGTTGTAAATCGAGGATTGTGGCGGCGTTTAGTAAATTCACAGAGGCTTGCAGATTGAACGCTGAAAGGCATAACAGTCTATAATGAAAATTCTTTTGCAGATAACTAGGTTTGCTGCATAATTTCCTTGTACACTACAATGATATCAGCGTTGTTACCTTGAGACCTCAGATGTAAAATGCACTTGATCTTCCATCATGTCTGCTACCGATCTCATTGGTGCAGTTAATCACTTTCTTGTTTCGAAAATAGATGTTTTGATCTGTGTCGTCGTTGGTGGCATTAGGGGTTGTCTATCTGCGATAAATACACGTTGCTGGCTATCGCCACATTAAAGAGCCCCTGCTGGAGATAAATGAATAAATAAATAAATGAATAAATAAATAAATAAATAAATAAATAAATAAATAAATAAATAAATGATGAACCTATACATAACCTGCTTAATGACTAGAGTCCAATGTAACTGCAATTAAATTATGTAAGAAATGAAGTCGTGAATAAATTATTCAGAGACGAAATGGATCCGAGAGGATTAGCAGGCCGCTACCAATAGGAGAAACTAGGGAATAATAGAACAGTGTAGGCGAGTAAACAACAAGGTCGTAAATCTGTTGAATCGGCACTGAGCCGACATAATAAAGATGAAGTGGAAGAGGGACAGGCAAGATGTTCCACTGAAGACAAAGCCGTTCAGACAATGTCTTAATAATATCCGGCAGCTCGTGGAAGACCAGGACCTCAAAACGTTTGGTGAAAATTGTAAAAAAAGGGACGACCCCGAGATGCTATAAAATGTAAACGTTGCAGGGAGAAAATATGAACCATAAAAGAGTATTCCAAGGCAAAACAGACGGCCGACTAAAAGGGGTTTGGAACGGAGATTTGTAATTTGTGTGAAGAATATGGAAAGTCCAGAACGCCAGCTTCGGGCTATGAGGCGCGAACAATGATATTCAGTCCCGAGGACGTCGGTGTAAAATATCAGCGGTGATTGGTGAGGTGCCCGAAGACTAACGCGGGTCAAAGTTCAGAAAGTTGGAATTGAAGAACTGATACAGACCGAAGGCGGGTTGTAGAGAACAATTATTCGGACAGGTAGACACTCAATTATTCAGTTACATGACAGTCAGTTGGTTATTCACTTACTGACGTGCGTTGGTTCACTTAGTTACTTACTCAGTCACATTCATACGCTTATATTCAATCACTTGATCGTATGAGAGAGGTGATTAAGAGTAGCTGTGGATTTACGATTTTCGAGTGAGAAGACTGAATTTAATTAACGTTACAGATTGTAGAAATATAGTTTGGATAAAACAGGGAAAGATTAGATACCAGAAAGATGGCCGTAATTTTCGCAATGGACAGACAGACAGGGAGACAGACAGACAGACACAGACAGACAGCGCTCAAGTACAGTGGTTTTTCGCAGATACGGACACAAGAAATTAATTTGGAACAGTAGCGGCATGAAATAGGCCGAAGATAGAGACGGAACTATAGTCTTTATAAAATGGTGGATTGGTTAAGAAATTCACTGATCGCAACAAAGTGCAAAGAAAAGCGGGTAACTCAATGAGCTAAGTTGGTAATATTGTGACCATGTCACTTGTTACCTGGCCACGAGAGCAGACAGATTAAGAATTGCATAGTATTCTATACGAGAACAGAGCGAGGTGGTGCGGCACGAATAAATACGAGGGAAGCAGTTGATGAGACGTGGACCGCAGACCCAGTGCTGCAGTGTCACCATCAGACATCATGGAAGAGTAAACGAGAGTAGCCATCCCGGATTAAGATGTGAGGCTGTTGCCAGAAGAATCAGTACAAAATTCATGTATATTATGTAGTGCTTGCGTAAATGTCTAGAGAGGTATGAAAATGTCAGTTTTGTGTTTTGGATATGAATGAAATAGCTGCCGGTTATAGAACATATTGATATAGAAAATGTGTTGATATAGATTGGGTGTGTTTCAGTTCATTTGTCTCATTTCACGACTAGTGTTGGTTTATTTCAGGGGTATTTTCATGTCACTGCATGGGAATTACTTGTGCTGGACTAATGTAAATAAGGAAGAGACAATGTAAATCAAAGTAAGAATAACCTTATGGGACTATATTAGCAAATAATTTTCACAAGCCGCAAAAGGTAATGTCAAGTCCTTGGGAAAGTAATTTAAATTGCGTGTTCTTGTGTTACGGTAGAAGGAATGAATGTGTTGGAGTTTCAAAGAAGGTTTATTCCAGTGTGGAACAAGGTAACTATTGAATTGTAAAGTTGTTAAATTCGTTGTGATTGAATTTTGATTCACTGGAGATAGTGGCATCTTGGTTGAGCGAGATCGTTGAAGCGAAGCCAGGTTTTCGATAATTCAATCGTGAGACGATGTTGTGCCACTATAGCATCAGCTTCAGTTGGCACCAGAGTGACACAGCGAACTCTAAACAATCGACTACTTGAGGGACAGAACCGAGCCAGACGTCCCGTGGCATTCATGCCACTAACTCCAAATCACTGCCATCTGCGTCAGGCTGCATGACTGAATGGTTAGCGTGCTGGCCTTTGGTCACAGGAGTCCCGTGTTCGATTCCCGGCAGGGTTGGGAATTTTAACCATCTGAGGTTAATTTCGCTGGCACGAGGGCTTGGTGTATGTGTCGTGTTCATCATTTCATTGTCATCACGACGCGCAGGTAGCCTACGGGTGTCAAATCAAAGGACCTGCCCCTGGCCAGCCGAGCATGTTCTCGGACACTCCCGGCGCTAAAAGCCTTGCGCTATTTCATTTTTACTGCCATCTGTGACTTTAGTAGTATCAAGCTAGATCTCATTGGAAGGTGGAGTGGAGATTTGTTGTGATCTCAGATGGTTGAGGCGTTGGCCTTCTGACCCCAACTTAGCAGTTTCGATCCTGACTCAGTTCGGTGATATTTAAAGGTGTTCAAATACGTCATCCTCCTGTCAGTAGATTTACTGGCACGTAAAAGAAATCTTCCGGGACTAAATTCCGGCACTTCGCTGTCACCGAAAAACCCATAGAAGTAGTTAGTGGGACGAAAAGCCAATAACATTATTATTGTTCTCAGATGATAGGAATTCTGTCGGTGCCAGAGACGGTTGTAGTTTGGTGAGTAGGAGGCCAGGTAAACGCTTGGAACGAAGCTGTCTGAGGCGTCGACACACTGGACCTACACCAGCAGTTATGGTCTGGGGAGCCATTTCCATGGATAGCAGGAGCACTCTTGTAGTTATCCCGAGAACTTTGACAGCGGATTTTTACGTCAGACTGGTGACTGAACAGGTTGTTCTGCCTTTCATTCATCATATTCAAGGGGGCATTTTCCGACAGGGTAACGCTTGTTCTTATACCGCAGCTGTCACACAACGTGCTCTGCAGTGTGTCCACAAGTTGCCTTGGTCTGCGAAATCGCTGGACCTTTCGCTCTTTGAACACGCATAGGACATTTTTGGACGACAAATCCAGTATCCTCCAATACTAGCATTAACTGTGCTTATCTTATTGACGAAGTTCAACAGACAAAATGACTATAGTAGAATAGTAGTGCCAGTTCTTCTCTTCAGTCTGGCAAGGAATTTTGGCGCAAGATGGAGCAAAACACCTTGAAGAAAGGCTTCTGCAGAGTGAACATAGCATTGAAATGTGCACCAGGGTATTTGATACTTTTATTACCTGTCCAGAATGGAAGGAACTAGATAAGTTTTTAGAAAATGAGATCGAAGCATTGGCGCAGCGTTTGAAGAACCAACTTATGGCTTCTACCATGGGCTTAGAAAGAGTAAAGGAAGCACTCTACACAAATGATAATAATTCAAAGTTCTAGGTTAGGGGATGAAGGTACGCGACTTTTTTTTTTTTTTTTTTTTTTTTTTTTTTTTTTTTTTTTTTTTTTTTTTGCAAAGTTGTGCCAAAAACAAGCTTCATATTGTCAGTCTTATATGCGTTAAGTGTTCCTTGTGAGAGAGGGCTTAGTGTAAAGAATCTAATGAAAACAATTTGAGGTCATCAGTGCTGTCGGACAGGCTTCATAATTTGTTTATTAACATGATTGACCCATCTTTTGAGAATGTTGATCCATCTAGAGCAGTGATAAATTGATATTTCAATGCTCAAACTAGGACTACAAGACATGTGCATTGAAATAAAGCACACAAATCATTCTCTGCTGGTTTGTAAAACACCCTTATCTTCTTCATTTGCTGTAATCTTTGAACAATAGACTGTACTAACTTAAGTTTTTACTTTTCATAGCAGTAACGATCATTTATGGCCAAAACATGTAGGCCTATGAATTACACTGTACTCGTATTCTTGTGGCGCCTGGTTTTCAGAACTAGTACCTAGGTCAGAAGAACATTTTTCGAGCCCTGAACAAAAGAATGTGAACTATAAAATAAATGACACGAATATGGTATTTACAAGGGAAAGGCATACCAGGATATGCACAACCATCTTCGTGAAGGAGGGATGGAGCGACCAAAGCTGAGCATATCAGCTTAGGAGACAATGATCCAAAAGACTGAAAATGACATTCAGAACTGGATAGAAACGGCTTCCAGATCCTAAGTATTCATTTAGTGCGGAAACTTGAATGCCATGTGGAGTACGCAGTAAAGTTATTATCTCATCGCATTAAAGAAACGGGGGATCCTTCCAGCAAACGCAGACACTTCGTGTGAATGTGGTGATGAAGAAGACCCAAGCCAACTACTTACCTCTCCTCTCGTGGGCAACCCACGTACATCACAAGACGATTTGAGAGGAAACAGCGAGGCCATCACAGCTGCAGTTTTTTGGAAATGCTGACCTGACACGGAGATGGATGAATGAATGAATGAATGCATACTTCTTACTCCATTATTTCATTAACTTATATTTCTATTGATAGGATGTGCACATTTCATTGGCATAAACACATTTGTCTAGTTCAATGCGTTACTCATTTTTTCGTTAGAAAAGAATAGGCTAGTTCTCCTTACTGTGTTAACATAACCTAGCAACTATAACTCTTTTGATTTCATCTTCATCTGGAAACTAGTTTTGGTGGGGATAGGAACTACATAAATTTATAATTTCCTATATACTGTACACTGTCGATGGTCTCATTATATTTTTCAATGTGAACCGTACGTAGCTTGTATGTTTGCAGTCTTTAACAATACTATTGAATTCTCCGATCGATCTCTCTCGCTCTGAATTTGTTGAAACATTGTATGTGGTCTCGTCACCAAGCTCATGAGTAACGGTAAATACGTCAAGGCCTAATTAAACCATTCACTGTGTTAATGAGCCATCATCTCTCGCTTCTCTCGTGCGGAACGCTCTCAAGAGTTGATCTACAAAACTGGATATTCGAAACAAGAGAGAAACTGATGTAAAAGTGAACATATGTTCCCTTTTGTAGTAATCAAGTTTATAACGCAGATTGCTTCTGTAGTCACAAAATTATTGTGCAGAACGTTTTGTTCAGGGTTCACGAAACATACCGTCCAATTATAACAGGCCGTGATAAAGGCAGTTGGGGCAATTAGCTCGAAGTTATCATTCAGTATCAACTGGGGGAAAGTTAGGTACGTAATCTGCGAGTAGTTTTGCGACAATAATGTATCGGGTAGAAATCTGTACGGTCATTCGCCTTTGTCTCGGTTAAAGTGTTTACCTTCGAATAAGGATAGAAGTTAAGGAAGCATCGTATTCTTGTAGAATATCTACCTACCTAGGCGCTAAAAGAGTCGGTATCGCAATATAGCAGTGATTAAGACGACATGGAGGCCACATTCAATTCATTTCAAGGGGCCGCAGACCTCGTCTGAAATAGATAGCACGTTACATGCCCCAGTTGAATATGTATGCACATTAAAGAGTTCGAAGTATGGTTCCTATCCTCATTTTAATTGTTCTGATCCCATTTACGTCGGTCTGTGAATATTGGACAGCATTTTTCGTATGCCCGGTATACAAGCCTATATGGATTTTTTATTACTGTGTAAATAATTTCCGTGCTGAATGTTTCCGAAGAAATGTACTAAGTTGCATTAAAAAGTGATTCTTAACGAAATTGAATAAAGCTCTAATTCAGAAAATTAAGAAGGTAAGGAAATGAAATATCTTACAAGTTATTCAATCATTATTCCACAAATTATATTCGTATCTCGAATTGCCTCCAAGTAATCCCACATAGTTCTATTAGGGGTACCCTAAGCTGGTTTCAAGGCTGAAATTTGTTCAGCTTCTTGACTGAATGTTTAGCATATCTGAATTCGGTTCAAACGGCCGCGGGTTCGATTCACGGCTGGCTCGGGGAATTCAGGCACGCTTGATTAATTCTTTTGAACCGGGTACTAGATGTTCATGTTCGTCTCAGATGTATATATTCATTTATCATTTCAGATCGCAATTTAAAAATATGACTATCAATAACATGTATAAAACATTTAAAAAATCAAGTCTGGCTACATTCTCAAAAAAATAACAAGAGCCAAAACATTCATTAAAGGGAGAAAAAGAGAAGAAAGACTCCCAACTGCAAGTTCAGCTGCTTTGTGTTGATCTGCATACACTGAAAACCGATCAGTGGTCCGGAAACCATGTTAATATATTCTTGCCTTCATATTCCAATTACTAGCTACTTGTTTAGTTAATAAGGGCTTAAAATTGGCCCCATATTCAATCAGAATATTAGGTTGCATCATTTAAGATTTTAGATCTTCGGTCATCTCTGATGAAATGGGTGTTTAATTGGAGGGAATGGTTTGAGCCCCTTCGGGTTCCTTCTTATTAAAATAACCGTAGTAAATGTTGACGATGAGCTGCATGTACCATTTTAACCACATACCAGAAATCTAGCCATTTCTAAATCTCTGGCAGTACCGGGAATCGAACCCGGCTCACCGAGGACGGCAGCTAATAGTACTAACCGTTACTCGACGGTGGCAGACGCAGTGGTAATTGATGGATGGTAGCTTATATGAAACGAATAATTAATACATGATAAGAGATGCAAAAGCCTGAAAATGAACATGAGTATGTAGTTGGTAGTCAAGTGTATTGACGACTTGATACAAAGATGGTTTGGTCAATGGCTTCACATTAAGATGGCCGCGGTTCAAATCCCGGTCATTCCATTTGGGAGTTTTGAAATGAATAGTCGTGTCCCAGTGGTTCGAATTGCGCGTAAAACTGCTGGAGGTCCTGAGGTTATGATCACGATGTCAACAGTCATGCAACATCTCAAGTTTGCTTTGCGTTGGTGACTTGTGAGAGAGAATACAATCCGCACAGCACACCCTGGGGAATAGTAGAGAGGTTGCACACTCGTCTTCTGGAGTGCCAGAGCTGGGCTTATTATTATTTAAAAGAAAGAAAGAAAGAAAGAAAGAAGAAACGCACTTCAGTTATTCTTTACAACGTCTACCGCAAATATTTACTAGTTAATTCAATTCTTTTTCTTTCCACTTGGAACAAAAGTAATATTATCTTACACTGTATTCACAGTTAGAGGTTAACTTAGGAGCAATTAACTGAACAATACTACTATCATCTGGTAAGCGGATGTTTTTCTGCGACGTTAATGTGTCCACTTTGAAGAAGAGGAAACTGTTCCGAAATATAAGTGGACTTAAACATAGCGCCAGCTCTGTTGTCAAATTTTCTGAAACATGGATATTTAATGCGATAGTTACATATTTGTTTAAATGCCACAATACAAATTAATAATATGACATGGCGTATGGCTTTTAGTGCCGGGAGTGCCCGAAGACATGTTCGGCTCGCCAGGTGCAGGTCTTTTGATTTGACCCCCATAGGCAACCTGCGCATCGTTATAAGGTTAAATGATGGAAGACGAGATATCCACCCAGCCTCCGTGCCAGCGGAGTTAACCAATGATGGTTAAAATTCTCTACCGTGCCTGAATCGAACCCGGGACCCCTGTGACGAAAGGCCAGCACGATAACCAGTTAGCCATGGAGCCGGACAATATACGCGCATATATTATGTAACTACGTGGGGGACTTGATCAGCTCAGTGGCTTAGCTGCTGGCTTCCTACCCAGAAGGTTGAGGCTCGAATTTCGATATCTTGCTATGAGATTTTCATCTCAAAATTCTCGTGGCGTCAGGGAAGGTGTCTGGCCTTAAACCCCAACACAAAACCAAAATGTGCTTGAGTGGCTCCAGCGGGCATAGAAATAACGGAGAGATTCTGAAGAAAGTATAATGTAATTGTGTAAGAACATAAATAAATCTACTCATTCAAAAACGTCAAAAACATTATGTTGTATGTCTGCTGCCTTGGCAAGAATATCACATTCTTCCTGACTAATATTATGTTAATTAACTAGAATGTTTACCTAGAAACAAGTTGTAAGATATTTTTTCTGTGATTCTTACCGAAGCGAACGTTCTCTTGAAACATTTGTGAAGAAGTAAATTCTGTAAACATCATAATATGGATCAAGAGTGAATGGATAAATTCGCTGCTGCTACAAGAACTGCAGGACTTTCCTGTGCCTGAGGAGGGAGCTTACCGAAGAGAGAGAGTTGTGATGTCATAGTTACGCTTGACTGAGTCCAAGAGCACCTATTCGCAAGTACACATTTTGCGATCACTTGTTAGCATTTTCCTTAGATTATTTTCTCCAATATGCTGTCTACCAACCTCTGTAAAAGTTCCAGTCATCACCATAATAACCTGTTTGCAACTAAAACTTTGACGTCTCTTATTTCTATGGCTCCTTCCTTCTCATATTTCCCATGGACGAGTCAGTTATTCCTCTACTCTCAACTTGTCCTCCATTTACCTGTAGCTGGTACATACACATTTCCATACACTAAATTAGACTTAAAACTGAATGCTGTGGGGATCAGCTTGAAAATGAAGTTCTTGCAAAGGGAACTTATATTTTAGCTCTACTACATCTTAAATGGATTTCTGTCACTAGACTTCTCCTCTGGGAGAACACACATCCTACGTTCTTCTAAAGTTCTACCTACCGGGCGAGTTGGCCGAGCGGTTAGGTGCGCACAGCTGTGAGCTTGCGTCCGGGAGATAGTGGGTTCGAACCCCACTGTCAGCAGCCCTGAAGATAGTTTACCGTGGTTTACCTTTTTCACACGAGACAAATGCTGAGGCTTTACCTTAATTAAGGCCACGGTCGCTTCCTTCCCACTCCTAGGCCTCTCCTTCCCCATCGTCGCCATAGGACCTGTATGTGTCGGTGCGACGTAAAGCAAATTTAAAAATATATTACATCTGTTAACATTTCACATTTCTTTTCTTCCTAATCAATGTCGCTTATAGCCTGGAATTTGTTACACCGTACTGACCGCTCTACTACACTCCTTTTGAAGTTTCAATTTATTGCATTGCACGATACCAGTAAACTGCCATTAAGACGAATCATCGGCGTAAGTAAACAGCTTTCTACTTTCCACGCAGCCTAATCACAACCTGCCGTGTTATATTTTAGTTATATCATTAGTGAAGAATCCTTGAATCAGATGAACACAATTTCTGTACTTACTTTGAACCAAGGACCCTTTCTGTCCTAAAGTTTCTACGAAGCAGAAAACATGACTGTCATTTCTTTTCGTAGCATTTTAATATTTGATTTCGGTTTGAAATCGAGCCTTTATAGCCTCCTTGTGTTCCAAAACCGCACCTGTCTTCTTTATCGATCGTGTCCTTCAGTAGTGATAGTTCGTCTTTCCTGAAATTCCTGTAAACATTTCCTCGTATCCTGATTAAATAATACCTCAGTTCATGCACCTTTCCTGTTCACATGCATGTATATTGGTGCATTTACTGTGATCGCCCTATTGGAAGGTAACTTACTCAATGCTCAGGTTAAACGTATCACGATATATGGAAATTTTATCGCAGCCTTGTCATTGTTTTACCATTGTCGATGGAATTTCACCCAATTCTTCTGCACTAAGGCAGTGTAGGTAGATTTCATTCCACTACTTGAAGCACTTTTCTTTACCACAATCTTTCCCATCTTATAATACTGTAATTCAAAGTTTCTTTATAATCATTTTATAACAATGAATATATTTTAAAACCTTTACCCCATTAATCCAGTAATATCCTAGAATTAATGAGACTACTCATTCGAGACACTATTAATTTCCTTTACCATCACTTTTTAAGATACATTATTATACTTCAGTAAGGCTTCTTGCTGGCTGGCATAGCCATTCTGTGTTATTTACAAATTTTTTCGCAGAATTTCCTTTTGGACTTGACAATTTCTTTTAATTTTTTATTATTATAATTATTTACGTCTTCCGTTTGGCGTTCCCAGCTACCAGTATTTCTTATTTAGACACATTTTTGGAAAGTCTTCTTTTTATTTTTACACAAGCTGTCCTGGCTCTTACACCACCAAGATACTTGCTTTTTAAATATTTTATTCACTGTTGTTCCACAATATTCTCTTGATGTTTCTACTGCAGTATCCCTGTATGTCATTTAATCTCCTTGAATGTCCTTAACCTGCTCAATGAGTTTTTGTGCTTTTCGCAGATCATGTCGATGTAATTACCATGAGCTTTCCTACTCGTATCTAGCTGCAGATAGACTTTGTCAAGTCTTAGGTCTGATAATATTTCGTTCATTCTCCGTCAGATATGGTTCCTCGTCACCAAAAAATCCCGGAATACCGGAATGTTCCACATTGACTTGTCGAATTCAAAGTCTGTTATGACTATTTTTTTTTTGCTAGTTGTTTTACGTCGCACCGACACAGATAGGTCTTACTGCGACGATGGGACAGGAAAGGGCTAGGAGTGGGAAGGAAGCGGCCGTGGCCTTAAGGTTCAGCCCCAGCATTTGCCTGGTGTGAAAATTGGAAACCACGGAAAACCATTTTCAGGGCTGCCGACAGTGGGGTTCGAACCTACTATCTCCCGAATACTTGATACTGGCTGCACTTAAGCGACTGCAGCTATCGAGCTCGGTATGACGATTTTTATTGATCTGGTACACCTACCCTGCCCTCTAAATGGGTATACTACCCTGTACTTAGAGAAAAAGCTCCCATATTAATCCCACATTTACCCATTACTCTGCAGTTATATTTTAAATTCTAGCATTGAAATCGGCCATTAATACTATTCCACCTTTGTTGCCAATCGTGATTGATGGCCACCACTCGTTGATTTACATATATAACTATGAAATAATCCCACCCCATACACTGCCCATCCCCTTTTCAAGAGTATTACTAGTAGATTATCTTCTACCTTACATTTTTATTTGTCCTTGCCCGAATAGTTCTAATTCCGAGGCCTAAATTATTAATGAACGAACACGTTATATTTTGGTTGCTAAAACGACCAGTTCTAATTTTCTCCTTCTATAAGAATTATAGCATCGCGCCGAATACAATTTTCTTCGCCGAATTTTTTGCAAGGAGACTCTGGCCTGTCCCATAGATCTATGGCTTGTTAAAATCATTATAAATGTGCTCTGTAAACATTTATTTACAAGTTGCTTTACGTTGCACCGACACAAATAGGTTTTATGGAGACCATGGGATAGGAAAAGGCCAGAAAGCGGCAGTGGTGTTAAATAAGGTTCAGCCCTAGCATTTGCCTGGTGTGAACATGGGAAAACACGGAAAACAGTATTCAGTGCTGTCAACAGTGGGATTCGAACCCACCATCACCCGAGTGCAAGCTCACAGCTGCGCGTCCCTAGCCGCTCAACCAACTCGCTCGGTATTCTGCAAACTTCTGGGAAGCAGGCTGCTACCCTTCTTGACATAGTTAATGCGAGAGTTTTCAATCTAATGATTTAGGGATCATCGTTGGGTTGGGTAGCGCTATCCACTCGAGTAAAGAGAGCGACGAGTCTTCTAGGCCGTTGTTTTTAGCTTTCTAGATCGGTGTCCATATCTCAGTCAGGCTGCTCCTTAGTTGTTCTCGCATAGGCTGAGTGTACCTCAAACCAGCCCTTAGATTCTGATAAAATTCGCTGGTCTGTATGGAAATTGAACCCGGGGCCTCTGTATAAGACACCTCTAGGCCGTATCTTGTCCGACTCGTTGGCTGAATGGTCAGTGTACTGGCCTTCGGTTCAGGGGGTCTCGGATTCGATTCCCGGACGGGTCGGCGATTTGAACCATCATTGGTTAATTCCAGTAGCCCGGGGGCTGGGTGTTTGTGCTGTCCCCAACATCCCTGCAACAAACATACACACACACCACACATAACACCATAATAACACGCAGTTACTTACACATGGCAGATGCCGCCCAGCCTCATCGGAGGGTCTGCGTTACAAGGGATGCACTCGGCTAGAAATAGCCACACGAAATTATTATTAGGCCGTATCTTTGGATTTCTTAATAAATTGTTAAATGACTTGAAGTGGTGTGTATTTGATGAACTCCCCATATTCTCTTGGGCAATATAAAACAGTTTAGTTTGTCACAGCCTACAACACAACTCGATATTCAGTCACGTTCTTTAAGTCATACTTTCTGGATCATTTGCGTTTAACTGAATACTCCACTTATTGCTTACCTTTTTAAAGGTTTTCTTACTCTCCTTTACGTTTCGTGATATTTTATGTGCTTATACTGTGTGAAATTTCACGTTTCCTCTAATGCATTTCTTGCAATCTGTTCTTTACAGTTCACTCCAGACATACTTAGAGTGCTCAGAAAGGGCGGTGTTGACTATGTGTGGTCCTGAAACAGCCGCCTTCACCAAGGGCCTCTTAGACACCATGGCGTCATCTCTAATCCAGGTATGTGAACCGTATGAGACGAGAAGTGCTACTGAACAATCATATTAACATAACCTCTAGCGGTACTGCTGTTTACAACATATTTGACAAAATTAAACCTACTAATATTTGTAATTTCGTAACCCCTATAGCCTAAATGTTATTACTGTTATTACCCCTATACAGTGCAATGAATTTTAACTCGGACTTTTCTTGCTAGTTGCTTTACGTCGCTCCGACACAGATTGGTCTTATAGCGACAATAGGACAGGAAAGGGCTAGGAGTGGGAAGGAAGCGGCCGTGGCCTTAATTAAGGTACAGCCCCAGCATTTGCCTGGTGTGAAAATGGGAAACCACGGAAAACAATCTTCAGGGCTGCCGACAGTGGGGTTCAAACCTACTATCTCCCGAATACTGGATACTGGCCGCACTTAAGCGACTGCAGCTATCGAGCTCGGTGCTCGGACCTTTCATCGTACCACGTAGGATATACAGATTCCCTCGTTCTAACCATTACTCAACTTAAAGTATTTATTTATTTATTTAAGACTCTAAGTGATGTAACGGAGAAACGCTTCATCTACTTTCAAAACTACATATACAGTAAATAGTGTAACACGTATATAATGTGTTATTTTAACAATAATTATTTTTTAAATTAATTCTAAAATCCCTCGTATTACATGTGTGAATATTTATTAGCAATCGTCAAATATTTCACAGCAACTTGTGTTGAGATATGTTTATACTTCTCTGTTTCTTTACGGTAAATTCAATTAGTAGCGAGCAAGTTTGCTAATATCATGTTGCTGTAAACTTGCATTCGGGAGAGTTTGTTCTCGAACTCTACCATCGGCATCTCTCAAGATGACTTTCCATGGGTTTCCATTTTCACATCAGACAAACGACGGTGCTGTTCCTTCTCATTGCTTGCCTTTCCTTCTCTCAGCGACGCTATAAACCTATTTCGGTGCTACAAAGAACCGGTACCATACAAATCAGTCAGTGGCCACTTGTTGCCTGGGTCGTATATAAAATATGAATTGTGTTCGTACCTGGCTGTATTCACTTTGGAGATTTCTATCAGTGTTGGTGTTAGCTATGTAGACATTTTTCTAACTAACCTTTTTTATATATTTTTTATTTTGACATTTTCTGATATTTTATATCGTCATATTGACTGAAATAGTATTCTGACCTAGGGCTGGTATAAGTGCCGCAGAATATTAGGGAAGTATTCACCCTCCATTTTCATTAAGTGTGAAAAAGATGGGGAAGAACGACACTCGTCAGAACATAGATCATTCAAATGCCTTGCCTGTTTTTCCATAACGTCTATGGTAGAGAGTGTGTTTCGCTGTTGAGATCACAGTCAGGATGAGTAGTTCGTAGAGGTTCTCACCTTCTCTGCTCAGGACAGGGGGAAGAAACCCGACGCGGTTGGTTGAAATTTAAACGTGATTAATATCGAAAGACCTGTGTTGGTAGCAGTACTGATACGTATAAGAATTCCTCCTTATGACAAAATTCTCCCATTGCGGCTGCTCTTCTCTTCTAACTTCATTCATTCATTCATTCATTCATTCATTCATTCATTCATTCATTCATTCATTCATTCATTCATTCATTCATTCATTCATTCATTCATTCCTTTCACCGAGCGAGCTCGCTACGCAGTAAAAGTCGTGTAGCTGCAAGTTTATATTCAGATTCGATCCCTTCGTTGCCAGCCGTGAAGATACTTTTCTGCGGTTTTCGTTTTTCATACCTGGCTGATGTCGGGGCTATATTTTAAGGTCGCATCTGCTACATTCTCATCCCATCGTCGACGTGTACGTGCATGTGTTGCTGTGATATTACATCGCCTGCGATGATGATAATAATAATAATAATAATAATTTAATTCAGGAGATAGTGGGTTCGAACCTCATTGTCGGCAGTCCTGAAGATGGTTTTCCATGGTTTCTCGTTTTCATGCCAGGCAATTGCTGGGACTTTACCTTAATTAAATGTCCATAACAACTGATGAATCACCTGCAGTGAGTGGGAATAATACAGGAGTACGAGATATCTCCGAAGCAAATTAAAATAAACAGACATCCAACACGATCTTCTGTCTGTGCTCTGCATTATACGCGAAGAAAATCTACGTGCAAAGCAGATCCAACTTAAAACTGTCAAGCGTGTGGTTACTAAAACGACTAACTTCATCAGATCAAGGTGATTGAACCATAGAAACTTTTAAGAGCTCCTTCGCGACATTGAAAGAGAGTGTGGTGATACTCCGTATCATACTGACGTGCGGTGGTTAAGTAGGGTGAACGTTTTATATAGCTACAATGCTTTGAGGAAAGAAATAGTGCCCTTCATATAAATGTGCAATGAACCACTAGAACTGAACAATGGAAAATGGATAAGAGATTCGGCATTTCTAATAGATCTCGCCGGCAAGCTTGATGACGATAATTCCTCCTTACGAGGGAGAGGTCTTAAAATTATTCACCTTTTTGACCGTATTAAAGCTCTTAAGCCAGAAGTACTGCTGTGGGAAAGACAGTGCGTGAATGAAGAGACAGCACATTTTTGCGCATTGAATGCCGAGTTACGTCCAGCTCCAAACGATTCCGGTTCAACATTGGAAGGATATAAAGAGGTTATAATAACACTATATGACGAATTTGAGAATAGGTTCCACGATATTCAGGTATCAGAAAAGGATTTGTGGGTGTTCGCTACATACTTGTCAGTGGACGTGAAAGCTATTAGACCAGCGCTTCAGTGTGATGCTCTAATGAAAGATAAGTTAGCAAAATACAAACGGTTTGAGTGAAATTTATGTTTGTTTTCTACGAGATATATTTCCTGTATTGCTCAAACGTAAAGCACATATTTTAAGTAAATTCGGATCAACTTATTTATGCAAACGGCTGTTTTTATTAATGAAAATTTGTAGATCTAGACACAGAAGTAGGCTCACCAATGAAATCTTGAAATGTGCCTTGCGACTTGCCAGTACGCAACGATAGTACCCAACACAGACACAGTACTATTTACACGAGCCCAAAGGTCCCGTAGAGGAGTAGTACACCAGTGATATAATTCAGTTCGTGTGTTTAGTTTCTTTCTATAGTCATGAATGCCATGCCATATTGAAATGTATGTTAAAGCGAGTACAAAGAATGTGTACAAATCTCTAAATTGTATTTTTCCAAATAGTAATAATGAGACGAATTGCAGAGAGCAGGTCATACATCACGTTCAGGAGAACTCTTATGACGGCACGAGGTACAAATCAGGGTGTCTTCAAGTAAGTCACTTAACAGTATGGAAAATACTTCATCATAAACACCACCTGTACTACGCTGACTTTCACTAGTTATTAACAGAGACCGATTTTGGATACCCAGTCTCCTTTTGTCAGTGACTGTTAGAGAAAGCATGTGAAAATCCTTGTTTTCTGCAATTTATGATGGGGCTAAATTTCAAATTATTGGGGAAGTGAATCGGAAAAATCTTCACTATTGGAGTATCAATATTTTGCACTAGATGAGTGTAATCTAGCTACATTCAAAGAATGCTGGGATGTCAAACTGTGGGGCAGCATGCGTTGGGAGAGAGTTCAATCAGTCCATATTTCTACGAGGCGGAACTGAATGCAGTTTGGAACCTGGATTTCCTCCGAAGCTAGCTGTCACATTTACTAGAACATATCACAGTACCCCGGTGTCAACTAAAATGGCTAACGCATGAACGACGCGTCATCCACAAAACGTTTAAATCAACCGAACTCGACCTCCTTCGGGCGTTAGATCGGGAAAAGCGCAACTATCCCTTGATCTACTAGAACCGTTCATATGACGTTGGCGACTCATCCGACGAGTCCGCAGCGGCTACGGCGTCACGTTCGGCGGGCAGTCCAGTCCATTCGGTGTCTCAAGCTACGTAAAATCATCTTATTTTCTAAATGCATCTAGCAAAGAGGAAGACACCTAAAAATTTGCTGATGTAGTGACATGTTGCCAGTTGGGTACTTCTTCTTCTTCTTCTACTACTACTACTACTACTACTACTACTACTACTACTACTACTACTACTATTACTTTTTGCCCTCCTCCTTCTTTCCTGGCCTTTTTCCTAATTAATTGAGGTCTGTACTAATGTTTAGTAAGCCCCATTTTACAGCCGGATGTCCTCCATGTCGCCACCCGTTTATGGAGGGATATATTCACTACTGTGTGTTTCAGTAATGCGTTGTATGTACAGGAATGAAGGAGATTGCGTATTAATATCACAAACACTCAGCCCGCGAGTTGGATTTATTAACCAAACGTGGCTAAATCCCCGAAACGATCGGGGATTGAACCTAAGGACCTCTAAATTGAAGGTCACTACGCCGACCATCTACTCAATGAGCTGGACAACATTGATGGATACATCAAACTAAATAAAACTTCATTCCTTCATTTCACATTTAAACAACTCTTTGTTTCTTATCATTGCCTGCAATCGAATTTATTGTTCATGGTGCAGTATTGTAAGAAAAGGCACTTTGTAACTTTAACTGATTCTTCAAACACTGAAGAAGCTATGTCCTTGGCAAACCGTAAGATTCTTTAAAGACCTTAGAAGCAGTGTCCTTGACAAACGTGAGACTCTTCTAAGACAGTAGAAGCAGTGTTCTTGGCAAATGGTAAAATTAACTTTTCCGTCAATGACTTTTGCTTGTTTTCTTACGAATAATACTGTACATTTCCACATTAGCAGGGTTAATTTGAAGTGACGTGAGGCTTACGAGCGTATACCAACATGTCTATTTCCCTGCTTTGTGGGTAAACAAATATAGACACGCCAACACAAAATACACTGCTTTATTTCGGCATAATTTCTTTATTTACGGACACACCATAAAAGTTGAAATTATTGTTTCCTTTCCTTGACCATAGGAAGATGCGTCCTGTTTGTTGAACACGATTACTAGCTCTGCAAATCCATGCCTAGGAGGAGTGGAAAGTAAAGGCTTCCACTATCCATAACCTTTGCACAAAGTTGGATGGAGTGGTTAGCTCTATGCCCGGCCGCCTTTGACTCCAGGGATTAACGTGGCACTAATTTGTGGTGTACACTGAGTAGACCTGCGGCAGAAGTAGAAATCTTGCCTTTTTTAAATTTCTAATTCCGGATGGGTAATCGAACCCGCGACATTCGGGCTCAGCCGAGCAAGCTTTTATCGTCTCTGCTAGGCAGCCTATCACACAGACACAATCCTCGTATGAACGTTGATATGTTCCGTGGTTTTTGCCCGCAGAAAACTTACCAATATGCCGACCTCGTCTTTGTCACCACACATTCAGTAACTGCGCACCGAGCGAGATGGCCGTGCGATTAGGGTCGCGCAGCTGTGAGCTTGCATTCGGGAAATAGTGGGTTCGAACCCCACTCTCGGCAGCTCTGACAATGGTTTTACGTGGTTTCTCATTTTCACACCAGGCAAATAGTACCTTAAAATCCTTTAATTAAAGTCACGACTTCTTCCATCCCACTCCTAACGCTTTCCTAGCCCATCGTCGCTATAAGACCTATGTGTGTCGGTGCGACGCAAAGCAAATTGTGAAAATAAGTATTAACGTCGCCATTTTGCAACTATCGCTGTGTTTCGGTTCTCCGTCGTAAGCGCCTGTGCTCATTCTGTTGATATTACTACAAACTATCGAATATCTAAGTTGAAGTGTGCTCCATTCCTCTGTTTCTTAGCAACAACACTTTTTGACCTACACTCGTAAAACTGTTGCATGAATACTTGGCAATATTTCAGTAATTAACCTGTGTGAAATGTGTTCACTCTGTCAGGTATATGCAAATTCTAATGGCCAAAAGCAGAATCCAGACTGCACGGGTGGATGTTCTTAATAAAGCCAAGCTTTGGCGGCTAGTAATGAGTAACTGGTGTTAGGACGTAACATGAAGTTAATTGAGTTTGTAATAGTTCAAGAAACGAACCATAATACCCATCTTTTTAGCGTATTAAAGACGGGAGTGTCCGAAGATATATTCGGCTCTCTAGTTCTGTGGCTGATTTTTCCCGGTACACTTCGAATCTTACTAATGTATTACATGCTTGGAATGGTATTTATTGACAAAAACATGATCATTGGTCTTAACAGTGGCACACTCAGGGAGTGTAAGTTCCATAATTTCGGAAGAATGGTATTCTAAATTAAAAACTGCTTGTAAGTTTCCGGAATATAGTTCCTCTGCTCTTAAATGTGTTTCGGCTAACTCCTCTCCATTAGAAAGTTTAGGTATTTCAAAATTTACCCGAAAAGTGAAATTCTTGGTCGCTAAACAATTGCCTTGCCCTGTAATATTGGGGTCTGATTTCATGTCTTCTACTGGTCTTGTGGTCTACATTCAGAGCAAGTCGTGCACCTTCAAATTTTCTAGTAATTGTAATATTCCCCTTTTGAAATGTAATTCTGTGTCATGTTCATCTGTTTCCCCCACCCAGGGTTAGATGTTGTTAGACCTTGGTCATCTACCTGAGGAAAAGGCAGAAAGTATTCGAAAGTTGTCAGTCCTTTCCTGATGTATTTTCTGATACTCTTGGTGTTACTGACCTTATCGAATATACGATCGAGGTAATGGATTCGATTACAGTTAGGTATCCGCCTTATAGACTGTTCGCACCTAAAATGAAGGCTTTTAAGGAAATAATCGATCAGATGTTAAAGGATGGTTTCATTCGACCTTCTAAGTCGGCGTGTTCATCGCCCATTTTTCTTGTGCCGCAACCCCAAGGTGGCTTCAGACCTGTGATTGATTACAGGGCTTTGAACCGTAAGGTGGTGTTAAAATCTGTGCCCCTTCCTGATCTTCACTCTTGTTTTTCATGGTTTCGAAAAGCCAAGTTCTTTACCATCCTCGATCTTAATCAGGCCTACAACCAGATACCTATAGCAGAAGAATCGAAATATTTAACGGCTTTCGCCACGGATTGGAACCGGTATGAGTGCAACCGCGTGCCTTTCGGGCTCCCCACGGGGGCAGCTGTTCTTCCTAGACTGCTAGAGAGGGTCTTCCCGGACATCAAATTTGAATATCTATAACACTACCTCGATTATGTCATTGTGTTTTCCGAGACCTTTCAAGAACACCTAGATCATTTAAAGGAAGTACTCAATCGCCTTCGTAAGTCTGGGTTGACTGTAAAATTATCTAAGGTAGCTTTTGCTAAACCTTCCATGTCGGTTTTTAGGGCATATTGTGTCGCCCGATGGTGTTTCCATTGATCATTCCAGAACTCAGGCTATCCGTGATATCAAACCTCCTAAGGACATTAAAGGCACTGAAAGGTTTATAGGAATGGTGAATTTCTTCAGGAAATTTATTCCTCACTACATTGTATGGGTGTATAGCTGGATGGGAGTTGGACTGTTACGGCAATGATATGTCCTGTTTACATAACAGAGGGCTTCACTTCCATCCGGATGTTTAAGAGGTGTCAACTGGTTGGAGCATCCGTAATCATATGATGGCTCACATGAAGGAACTTGAGGAAAACGCATTATTTATGCATAATAATGCTAGAGCACATGATGCCAACATCGTTCGGAGAGCCTCGCAGGGGGATCATGCAGCAAGAGCACACCTGCAAGGGGCCACCTAGAAGTCCCGACTTGAATCAGATCGAATAATTCTGGGACAGCCTGGATCTACGCGTCCGAGCGAAACATTCTCCACCCCAAACAATGCAAGCCCGTAAAGACACCGTTTAGGAAGAGTGGGGATGTCTTATACAATTGAATGTGCGGTGCATTGTTAGAAGCACAATATGATATTGTGAAGCAATTATCCATGCGAGAGCTGCAATACTCCTTATTAAGATGCTTAATTACCTTGTAGCACTTTGTTTATGACACGTTGTACAAAGATGTCGCGTTTTGAGTGCCTAAATAATAATTTTCATTTAAATTCCTAATTGTTTAAAAGAGGAAAGTTTGTTTTGATTGCGTCTCAGTTTTCATTTCTATATGTGTACGTATCATGGAGGTATCAACATATAAAAAAGTGTTAACATTTTTTATTTTCAGCATTGTTTAAAAAGAAATAAATCCGAACGGTGAAATTGGGTTCGTTATATCAACTTGCTTCGCATAATTTTGTTACTTTGTTTAAAATAAAGTTGCATTTCAAAGACAATATGGAATATTCATTTGCTTAAAGGAAAGAGACGTAGTGTTTAAAACTTTTGTTTGGGTAAAAGGAACTGTATGTTGATAATGTGCCGCGCACAATTAGATAGATAGCCGGGATGAGTAGCGCAGACGGTAGAGCGCTTGCTTTCTGAGTCCAACTTGGCAGGTACGACTCTGGCTTAGTCCGGTGTCCGGTGTTTTGACGTTGCTCAAATACGTCAGCCTCGTGCCGATAGATTTACTGGCACGTTAAAAATCTCCTGCGTAACAAAATTCTGACACCTCGACATTTCTAAAAGCCGTAAAAGTTGTTGGTGGAACGTAAAATCAATACCGTTATTATTATTATTATTATTATTATTATTATTATTATTATTATTATTATTATTATTATTGTTGTTGTTGTTGTTGTTGTTGTTATAATAATAATAATAATTATTATTATTATTATTATTATTATTATTATTATTATTATTAATTAGATGGACACCTTCTTTCTCCAAAATATGGTTCCTATGTAGCTTGATAGCTCAAATCGTGAAATAAAGAAAAATCATCGTCGTCTTTTTGAATAGTCAGTGGGTGGAATATGGATTTTTTAAATCTTTCAATATAGTGAGTTGCATCTGCGGATTATTTTAAATTCATATTCATTAATTAATGCTTCATTATCATGTTTTGAATTCTGGTAAGTGGATGATTTTGAAATTTTAATTGTCATTACATTTCGTCTCATCTCGTACCATTAGGGACCTGTAACGCAGTTCGTTAACTTGCAGAAAACAGACACCATTTCTTGTTGATCCATTCCCTGGATTTCTCGAAGACAGGGAGAAGGCAGGGGTTCACTTCCCTTAACAAAAATTGGTATGGAGTCCAACACTCCTAGTCCTTCGAATTTGCACTTCGATGAATCTTGAGATATCAGGGGTTTTAAGTTTCAGCAACAATTTTGTAACCACTTGCATGAACGATGCCTTAGCAGCTGCTTAAGTGGTTCCAAGTCCGTCTAATGCAGTCCTCGTGGCAATGGATATCATACCCAACTCCAGCCTCCTGAAATGAGACATTAGCTTTTCTAAATCCCCATACAAGAGATTTGCAGTTAGGTAGGTGGAGCTCTTAACGTATGTAATGGGCTCTATCAAGCACTGGCAGTGTTCTGCGACAAAGTTTGCCTTCGTACGAACTGCAGCAATGTCCGCAGAACTTACAGGAGCAAAATATTAAAATTTGCAGTTAGTGATTCCTGTAAGTTAATCCAATTTGCAGAACTCTACAAGGTACGGCATGTATCACTCAATCACTAAAGATCTGCATTTAGGGAAGTCGACCAGGTGGCAAATTCCCTATCTGTTGTTTTCCAAGCCTTTTCTTGAATGATTTAAAAGAAATTGGAAATTTATTGAACATCTCCCTTGGTAAGTTATTCCAATCCCTAACTCCCCTTCCTATATACGAATATTTACCCCAATTTGTCCCCTTGAATTCAACTTTATCTTCATATTGTGATCTTTCCTACTATTAAACACACCACACAAACGTACTCGTCTACTAATATCATTCCACGCCGTCTCTCCACTGATAGCTCGGAACATACCACTCAGTCGAGCAGCTCGTATTCTTTCTCCCAAGTCTTCCCAGCCCAAACTTCGCGACATTTTTGTAACACCACACTTTTGTCGTAAATCTCCCAGAACAAATAGAGTTGCTTTTCATTGGATTTTTCCGGTTCTTGAATCAAGTAATCCTGCTGAGGTTCCATACACTGGAACGATTCTCTGTGTGGTCTTACCAGAAACTTGTATGCTCTCTCCTTTACATCTTTACTACAACCCCTAAACACCCTCATAACCATGCGCAGAGATCTGTACCCTTTATTTACAATCCCATTAATGTGATTGCCTGAATGAAGATCTTTCCTTATATTAACACCTAGGTACTTACAGTGATCCCCATAAGGAACTTTCACCCCATCAACGCAGTAATTAAAATTGAGAGGAATTTTCTTTCCTATTTTTGAAACTTAACCTGACTTTTAACCCCGTTTATCACAACACCATTGCCTGCTGTCCATCTCACAACATTATGGAGGTCATTTTGCAGTTGGTCACAATCTTTTAACTTATTTATTACTCTATACAGAATAACATCATCCTCAAAAAGCCTTATTTGTGATTCCACTTATTTACTCATAACATTTAGATACATATAACAAAATGTAAAGGTCCAGTAATACTACCTTCAGGAATTCCACTCTTAATTATTACCGGGACAGATAAAGCTTCGCCTACTCTAATTCTCTAGGATCTATTTTCTAGAAATATAGCCACTTCTTCAGTCACTCTTTTCTCTAGTCCAGTTGTATTCATTTTTCCCAGTAGTCTCCCATAATCCACCCTATCAAATGCCTTAGATAGGTCAATGCGATACAGTCCATTTGACCTCCTGGATGCATGATATCTGCTATATCTTGCTGGAATCTTACTAGTTGAGCTTAAGTTGAATAACCTTTCCTAAACCCGAACTGCCTTTTATTGAACCAGTTATAGATTTCGCAAACATGTATACTATAATCAGAAAGAATGCTTTCCCGAAGCTTCCATGCAATACATGTCATACTGACTGTCCTGTAATTTTTAGCCTTATGTCCATCACCCTTTCCCTTGTATACAGGAGCTGCTATAGCAACTCTCCGTTCATTTGGTATAGCTCCTTCATGCAAACAATAATCAGATAAGTACTTCAGATATGGTACTATATCCCAACACGTTGTCTTTAGTATATCCGCAGAAATCTTATCAATTCCAGCTGCTTTTCTAGTGTTCAACTTTTGTAACTTCCTGTAAATGTCATTGATATCGTAGGTTAATTTAATACTTCTTTAGCATTAGTCACCTCCTCTATCGGGTCATTTTACTTGTAACGAACAGTCTTCACATACTGCTGATTGAATACTTCTCCCTTTTGAAGATCCTCACATACACATGGACTTCTTGGAACCTGTTTCTGCCTTAAAATACCTCTACATACCCTTCCATTTTTCACTAAAATTTGTATGACTGCCAATTATGCTTGCCATTATGTTATCCTTAGCTGGCTTCTTTACTAGATTGTTACCTAGTAAGTTCCTTCGATTTCTCCTTACTTCCACAGGCACTTCTAACTCTATTTCCTTCCAAACTGCACCTCCTCCTTAGTCTCTTTATTTCTCTGTAATAATAAGGTGGGCGTTTCATATTCCTTACCACATTTAAAGGTACAAACCTGTTTTCACATTCCTCAGCAATTGCATTAAACTCATGCTAGAGTTTGTTTACATTTTGATTTACTATTTTCCACCGATCATAGTTACTTTTAATAAACTCCCTCATGCCTGCGTTATCAGCCATATAGTACTGCCTTATAGTCCTACTTTTGAGACTATCTGCTCTATACATTTATTTATAAGTACGACAAAAACAGCTTTGTGATCACTAATACCATCTAGAGTTCGGTTGCTTTACAGAGCTCATCTGGATTTACCAGCACCACGTCCAGTATATTCTTCCCCCTGATTGGTTCTATCACTTTCTGAATCAGCTCTCCTTCCTATATTAACTTATTTGCTATTTGTTAGTCATACTTCATGTCTTTCGCATTACCTTCCAACTTGACATTTGGTAAATTGAGATCACCGGCTACATTCGCGTTCCATTCCATGTCGTTTCCCACATAGCTGATCATCTTATCAAGTAATTCTGAATCAGCGTCAGCGCTACCCTTTCCCTGTCTGTACACTGCAAAGGCATCAAGTTGATAAGTATAATTGGAAATGAGCCTTACAAGTAGAATATCATATTTGTTAACTTTAACTTATTCGTAGCTTACAAATCCTTCTTCCATCAGAATGAATATTCCCCTCCTACCATTCCTATCCTATATCTACAATACACACTCCAGTTTCCTGAGAAAATTTCTGCATCCATTATATCATTTCTCAGCTATGATTCAACTCCTATAACAATATCTGATAAGTATATATCTGTTGAATTAATTAATTCTATTCCTTTCTTTAAAGCACTTCTGCAGTTCAACACAACATTTTATGTCATCACTACTTGACTTCCAGATTCCTGCACCCTTGTAACCGCTCTCTAGACCACCCCGTTTCCCCGAATGTACCTCCCTATAACACCTCTAAACAAATTTCCTAACTTATACGTACCCTTGCGGTTTAAGTGAAAGGCATCTAGCACAGATCCCCATCTCCTACCCACTCATTAGGATCTAGAAATCTCACTCTGTTTCCCACATACCCACTCCATAGTCTCATTTAAATCCCCAATCACCATCCAGTCAGTATCCCTCTTACACAGTATTCCAATGATAACAATCTCCGCTTCCTTAAAATTCACTCGTGCTGCATTTACCAGATCCCACACATCCCCAACTACACAGTTATAATTAGGTGAACATACTTTGTAACGTCTGGTATGTTCCAATGGGGTTCCAATGGTCGTATAGCGTACCCTGAGACATTAGCTACTCAGGGTACGTCAAATCGATGTCATACTCCATTTGTAGGCGTAGTCATGCATTAAACTACCAGGTGACCCTTCAAAACAAAGTGAATAAGGGTGCGTCCGTGTGTCGCTGTGAGGTACACAGACTACTGCGGTCATTAGAGCACGTTTTTCGTCAACCAGCACATCCCGTGAGACATCTTAACGAGGTTCAGTTTCCAAGGACCGTCACTTTGATCCAGGAAGTGTGGACCTTTCGTTGTGTTGCTGCGGATATCAATGTCTCTCCATCAGTTATTCACCGCTTGTGGAATCGCTACAGTGAGACAGGCCAGTTCGCAAGGAGGGTTGGACAAGGTCGTGGACGCATGACAACCCCACAACAATGACCGATATCTGACAAGTTGTGCGTTGCGGCTCGTTCAGCAACTGCCAGAGAACTGCAACAAGACCTCAGGAGGGTCACTGGAGTCACGGCTTCTGACTGGACAGTAAAGAGCAGGTTAATAAAAGTGCCCTTGCGACCTATACGTCCTGTTTGACTGTCCCGTTTAACGCAGCAACATCGCGCAGCTCGCCTTCTGTTTGCCCGTACCCACGTCACCTGGCAACTTCGCCAATGGGGACCTGTGTTGTTCACAGACGAGTCCAGATTTACCCTGACAGTCTGATGGACGTCAACGTGTATGGAAACGCCGTGGTGAGCAGTACATTCCAAATGCTGTCCAGGAAGGCGTCCGATTCGGACAAGGTTCTGTGATGGTGTGGGCTGGCACCAGTAGTGATGGCCGTACGGATATTGTCGTCGTCCGTGGTAATCTTACCGCTGCGGGGTACATCGAGCAGATACTGCTACATCATGTGTTGTTTTCTGCATTCGGTGTTAGCCCTGAGTTCGTAATCATGCACGACAATTCCCCGGTTCATATAGCGCGCATGACCAGAGCTGCCTTGCTATAACTGGACATTCAAGAGATGGTACGGCCAGCAGTGAGTCCCGACCGTACTCCCATCGAGCATGTGTGGGATAGGCTTGGTAAAATTTTTTGTGGGCGTCCTGTTACACCACAGACTCTCCAAGACCTCAAACAAGCTCTCATTGAAGAATGGGACCCGATAACGCAACGTGACATCCGTCGACTTACACGGACCATGCCACGTAGGTGCCAAGCTGTGATAAATGCTTGTGGAGGACATACCCACATACTGAAGCTCTCCATCTGTGATAAGAATCCACCCTGGAGGACTGTTATCACTTTGTTTTTGCCCCTATTTGGACTTTCCATTGTGTTATGAAAATGAACGCGAATCCATCGATGTTCTTTTGTATACTTCAACGGTAAAGAATAAAGGTTTAGTTGGTAATATGCCTGGGTGTGGGGTATTGTATTGTGGAGCACGGCATACGGTCAAAATCGTGTCCCCCTAATTTTTTGAACTCCTTATGTAGGTACTTATACCGGCTTGCCTTACGTTGTTGGTACCAACGGGAAACACTACCACCCTCTCCTTTCCCTTCTCTTCTACTTCCTTCAACATCTGCTTCAACCTAATTCCTGGATAACACTCTACTCTGGTTCCCTTTCCTCCACACACTTTCACCACATATCTAATAATGGAATCCTCCATGTCCAGAGCCTCAACCCTAGTCACCTTCCTTGATCCCCTCCCCTCTTTTTCAGCCCTATATTTCCTGACAGCTGCAGAAGCTACTTC
Source organism: Anabrus simplex (assembly GCF_040414725.1). Lineage (NCBI taxonomy): Eukaryota > Metazoa > Arthropoda > Insecta > Orthoptera > Tettigoniidae > Anabrus > Anabrus simplex. The sequence goes on from NC_090266.1 coordinate 496,462,322, forward strand.
ATCCTCGCTTTCTTCCCCCGCCCCCCTCCAAGTCCCTGTTCCACCTGTCTGTTCATATCGTCTACTCTAGATTTCACTTGTCTATCTTTTACCTTCCTCTTCCTTCCACACTTCTCAGCAAGAGTTCCCTGGTCCTCTTCTTCCTTCTGTTGTTCTACCTGCAGCGACTCGTACCGATTTCTTACAGGCACCTGTCCTGAATTCTGATCCTGAATACAGCCCTTAACCTGCAATTTCCTTCCCTTTAGAAAATTCGACCACCTGACTTCTACAGTTCCCCTCTTTCCTTTCCATCCCTCTTTTATACCTACACTATCCTGTACATTGTTTGAGGGAGGTCTACCTTCCTTCCCATCTTCTGAGGGACTCCTAATTATCTCCTTCATACTCCTTAATGTCTGGCTACACTGCCGTTAATTCCTACAGATACTTCTATACTACACAAATAATTTACAATAGAATAAGCACCATAATTTCTAATAAGGTTGGTCTACTACAATAGCGGTACACTACATCAATTTTAAACTGCGTTCATACGTATCCCAATTACAATATGTTACTACTAAGAACAAACTTTTTTTTTTGCTAGGGGCTTTACGTCGCACCGACACAGATAGGTCTTATGGCGACGATGGGATGGGAAAGGCCTAGGAGTTGGAAGGAAGCGGCCGTGGCCTTAATTAAGGTACAGCCCCAGCATTTGCCTGGTGTGAAAATGGGAAACCACGGAAAGCCATTTTCAGGGCTGCCGATAGTGGGATTCGAACCTACTATCTCCCGGATGCAAGCTCACAGCCGCGCGCCTCTACGCGCACGGCCAACTCGCCCGGTCTAAGAACAAACAGAAATTATAATTGCAACTTTGTAATTCGCAAGAACTATTCAAAAAATTACCAACAAAGCTAAACGCGTAGACAGATTATTATATGTACCGGTACTGTTTTATCCTACTATGCTCTAATAGATACACACCAAAGATACATACGAATATAGCAGGCAAGATACTGTATAAATATACCGTTTTTACACTACAATTCTCAACTGAAATGTGTTATATGATTTTCACAGCTGGTGGATTACTATTATTTTCCCTTATACGCAGGACGGAGAGTAAACGTGTCCTTAAATGCTTTAAAACAAGAGGGTGTCTATAATAATTTGTCAACTAAGCCGGGTAGTTGAGCTTAATATAGGAATTTGACTATCAACTTTTACTCGATGAATAAACGAAGATGTAATGTCTACAAATCATCGGAATACAGTAATCAACTGATTCGTATATTTATTATTCAGCAACAATATTGTCATTGATCTCGTTGGAATGCAGCAGAAAGTCTTCAACAATCCAAAGACTGTTGAGTAATTATCGAGTTAAATGCCGTGTACCGAGCTCCATAGCTTCAGTCGCTTAAATACCGCCAGTATCCAGTATTCAGCAGATAGTGGGTTCAAACCCCACTGTCGGCAGTCCTGAAGATGGTTTTCAGTGATCCCTATTTTTACGCCAAGCCTGTACATGATGAAGGCCACGGCCGATTACCTCCCCATCCTAGCCCTTCCTGTCCTATCGTCGCCATAAAACCTATCTGTGTCGGTTCGACGTAAAATAACTTGTAAAGAAAAGAAAGCAATACCGTGTTTCTTCTTTAACTTTTTTCTTAAATCGAAGTTTACAGGCGTATCTTGTTATTTAATTGAATAAATTATTACCTTCGTGATATTTTGAAAAATAGTCTATACGAAACACCTGAAAAGCTGCGGAAGTTACAACTCCTTATTATAATCTGCCTTTGTAAGTATTATACCAACGTACCTACAGATATTTAAAAATAACTTCAAAGAAGATTTAATATTATTACCTAAACCTAAATTCGAAATAAAGTGCACCTAGCTAGCCTACTTAACCTAGAAAATGTAATCTACTGGACACCAACTGAACTACTTGTTATAAAATTCAAATAAATATCACTACTCCCAATTTCTACCAACAAGCACTAAACACAAATATATAAACAGCTCGTAATGGATATCTCGCTCACATACACACACACACACACACACACACACACAAAAAAAAAATTAAACAGTTTCAATAGGTTTTAACTACTTTATAACTACGATGAAATCGCGTATGGCTTTTTGTGCCGGGAGTGTCCGAAGACATGTTCGGCTCGCCAGGTGCAGGTCTTTCGATTTGACACCCGTAGGTGACCTGCGCGTCGTGATGAGGATGAAATTATGATGAAGACGACACATACACCCAGCCCCAGTGCCAGTGAAATTAACCAATGATGGTTAAAATTCCCGACCCTGCCGGGAATCGAACCCGGGACCCCTGTGACCAAAGGCCAGCACGCTAACCATTTAGCCATGGAGCCGGACATAACTACGATAATGCAAGAGCACTCTCAACAGCCGACCATTCACAAGCGCATCCTATAAGAGGAACCAAGGATTCAAGCGTGTCATAACTGGTGTAGAAAGAAAGGGAACATGGCTTCCCCGTTTTTCTTTGACAAAAAGAAAAATGCGAAGGTTTCCTTTTCCTAGTACTGTGTTTAAAATGGACATTATTTGTTTTTGCTGCTCTTCTGTCCTCATTTCTTTGCATTCTCTCTACTTTCGCCGCGCCGGGTTGAGTGGCTCGAATGGTTGAAGCGCTAGCCTTCTGACACCAACTTTGGAGGTTCGAACCTGGCTCAGTGCGGTGATATTTGAAGGTGTACAAACATGTCAGCCTCGTGTCGGTAGACTTACTGGCACGTTAAAGAACTCCTGCGGGATTAAATGCCGGCACCTAGGTGTATCCGAAAACCATAAAAGTAGTTTTTGGGATATCAAGCTATTATTATTATTATTATTATTATTATTATTATTATTATTATTATTATTATTATTATTATTATTATTATTATTACTTTCGCTTTTCGTCAGTCGGATCTAATGTCTCCTTGGTTATCCATTCATTCTTGCTTGATATTGTCTTTCCTCTCATACTTTTTCAGCAGTCATACTGATCTCATTCTTCAGAACTGTCCACTCTTCACCTGTTGTTTCTTTCAGGATTTTCATTTAGTTCTTGTGCAACATGTTCCTTGAAACAATCACTCACTCTTTTCACTCCGTTTGCCTGGATCCCGTGTCTTTGCCTGAAGGAGAAGCCTTAGATCAGCGGTGCCCAAACGCTGCACAGTTCAGTGTGTGCAGTTGCCGCACGCTGACTTCGCACGCGTGGAGAGAGCTCGGTAGACGTGTCCGCTCTCGGAGCGAGACACGTAATGTGGTGGGGAGCACTGACCGTACAGTTGGCCAAGTGTATTGTATTAGGGAACATACCATACATGGTTCAGGACGGCAGTTCGTTGGAAGTGCTGTTGCACACGCATTATGCAAAGCACATAAAAAGAAAGAGAAGTGACGAAAATTTTCTGTCCTCTAAAACGGACTGGGAATTGCAGTTCTTTTTACGCCCGACGGAAACACTTCTAAATGTTCATTATGCGCACTATCGGCGGACACCGGAAATTTACTTTCGAGAGTCACTATAATACTTTCCACGAAGAAGAATGTCCGACTCGTTGGCTGAATGGTCAGCGTACTGGCCTTCGGTTCAGAGGGTCCCGTGTTCGATTCCCGGCCGGGTCGGGGATTTTAACCTTCATTGGTTAATTCCAATGGCCCGGGGGCTGGGTGTTTGTGCTGTCCCCCATATCCCTGCAACTCACACACCACACACAACACTATCCTCCACCACAATAACACGCAGGTACCTACATATGGTAGGTGCCGCCCACCCTCATCGGAGGGTCTGCCTTACAAGGGCTGAACTCAGCAAGAAATAGCCACACGAAATTTAAAAAACGAAGAAAAATATGACACGTTAGTAGGCGAAGAACGTGAAGCAAGGCTTAGGGATCTGAAAACACGTGATTGCAGTTAGCAGGCAGATTCCGTCGTAAGTTAAGCATTTGAAAACATATTTTAAGATTCAATCTTCTGTGGCATATAAGCGCAGTATGTTCAATAGTGCCCTTCTCTCCTACGTTCAGGAAGATGACCTCGAAATACCGGGATAAATAGACAGTTACAACATAGCGCGGAAAATAGCGTGATTGGGGAAGCCATTTGCGGATAGCAAAATGTTGAAATAGTGTTTGGTTGATATAGTAAAATTTCTCTGCCCACAGAAGCCAGCAAGTTTGAAAATGTCCGTCCTTCTCGCCAAAACAGTGGCACGTCGCATTGTGCGATGGCTAGTGATGTACAAATACGTCGACAATTAATCAATGCGTTGCAAGGATTTCGTCAGCTTTTCAATCGCCTTGGATGAGTGCACAGACATATCGGATACTGCACGGCTAGGTTTTTTTTTTTTTTTTTTTTTTTTTCGAGGAGTGGACAGTTACCTCCGTGGTACAGAGGACATTTTAGATATAGTGTCCATTAACAGCACCACCACAGGTATAGAAATCCTTGGAGCCGTAGACGAAGTCATCGATGCAGTCGGTTTGCATTGGTATCAGTTACGACGGATGGTGCACCGGCAATGCGAGGCAGCAAAAAGGGTTCCATTGCCTTGTTACGAAACAAACTTGGGCGAAATAAGACCACGTTGCCCGGCGTTCATTGCATTTTGCACTAACAAGTGCTCTGTGTGAAGTCAGCCAAGTTAGATGCATGGGAGTTGCTGCACGCACTGTAAACAACTACGCCTTGACGCACCGGCAGTTTCGGAAATTTCTGAGAGAAGACGACGAAGAGTATGATGACTTCATGTAACATAGTGATGTCCGATGGCTTAGCCGCATTTTAAACCGGTACTTTTTGTCGAGACTCGCGATAGTGAACTTCTTAAATGAGAGACACAAATATTTTTCAAAACTGGAAGATCCTCAGTGTGTAGCGCACCTTGCGTTCATAGTTATTAACAATCAAATGAATGCTCTCAACATTGTTATGCCAGGTAAAAAATGTAATATCTGATATGGTCGAGAAAGTGGACGCGTACATTAGAAAACTTGAACTTAGGGAAAGCCTGCTCAAGTGCGGAAACGCAGCGCATTCTGCAACGTTGGACTCTGTTCGTGAATGTGCTGCATTTGAAGAGTATGTTTCAGTAATCGTAGATTTCAAGGAACAATTTGCAGAACAATTGCAATATATTAATATTCTAAGATAACGATAAGGTTGTATTCTGCCCGAAGTCAGGTCCGAACCTCCGCGGAGGTGTGCCTGAGCCGGAGTTTACGTACGGTAGGGTGGCCAGTTCCGTTCCTCCATTCCCTTACCCCCACCAAAACCGCGTGGCAACCCATCCAAATCTTGACCACGCCCAATGTTGCTTAACTTAGGAGATGTCACGGGATCCGATGTTTCAACACGGCTGCGGCAATATTCTATCTCCTCCTCTTCTACAAACATTTGCGAGACCATTCAGTCGGTGATGCTCCTGTTCACTTGTAGATTGAACTTATCGATCTCCAGTGTATCGCACGCCTTCGCGCAAAAGTACGAAATAATTTTACGAACTTTCCACGCCTCCATTACGAGGCTGCTAAAGCTCTGTCAATATTTGGTTCGACATATTTTTGTGAGAGGTTTTTCTCTGTAATGAAACCACAAGCCACGGTTGCGTGTGAGATTATTTGATGAAATCTTGCGAAACAGCTTACGCTTGTCTGTGTGCCGTACGTTTGTCCCGGATGTTTGTTTCATCATTACTTCGACAAAGCGTTGATAAGATACAATAGCATTTCGTATGTAATTTCTTGCTAAGTAGAATATACCATCGCTGTTCGGACAAAGGGTCATATCATAATGTTCTTTCTATCCATTATCTTCCTTCAGACCAGTCACGCTTCCCAGCCTCATATGGATATGCAGTCCATCAGAACAATTTTCGTTGTGTTCATTTTCGTATGCTAGCGTGTAAAGAAAAATTAACCTTAAGTGCATTACACTGTAGGAGTGCGTAAGCAAGACGTGCAAACATACATTCATAGAGTGCGGTATAGTAAGGTTCATTTTCCTTTACACATAAGCGGAGGAAAATGATCACAACGAACATTGTTCTGATGGACTGAATATCCATATATGACTGGGGGGCTTGACCAGTCTTATGGAAAATAATGGATAGGGAGAGCATTGGAAGATACGACATTATGCCCGAACAGCGACGATATAGTCGGAGGTTTACTCAAAAAGGACATATCGTATGGATTTGTATTCTTTGTATATGTCGTATAAACCACAATAAAATTGTATAATATATATCAATAAAATAATGTGCGGTGTGAAATTTTCGGACTCAGAAAGGATGTGTGCTACGACTAGATGGCTGGGGTGTCGAATGCTTGTTAATCGGGTCGGGGGGGAAGCACGAATGGCTAGTTGAGTCGATCACGCTGGGTGGTGCGGTTCCGGAGGGGTGGTAATATTAATGTTCAAGCGTGAGGCCAGCATAACTTTTTTTACAATTTTTTTTAAATTTCGAGTGGTGGCGAAGACCGCTCTCCCCGCGTGGCGATCGACTCAAATCTATATAGCCTCCGACATGCTACTAGTTCTAAGAAGAAAAAGATAGCAGGGATGCTTGGGAGTGTGATACTACAGGAGTATGCCCCTATCCCCATGCTCAACATGCTACCAGGCCAGAAGTGGTGATGGGTATCAATAGCGGTGTAATCGGGTAATAATATGGGTCAGGACAAAACTACATAGACAGAAATAGAAAAATGCCTGCATGTAAAACCTGTAAATAGCACATGTAAGGATGTGGGTCTGGAAAGGTCCAGGTAATTGCGTTAGCTGAGAATAGGTATCACGCACAAGTCATAAGCCTAATTCTCGCCAGTCCAGTTATTCAGGGGATCAGTCCTTCTGGGTAGTGCCGTGACCAGCACGGGCCTTGCCGGTTGCCGAGCCATGCGGCAATAGCCACTAGGGCCAGTCGCACCGCTCGGCGCCCGTTGTGTCCCTCGTACTCACTCTCCGATCACAGAGAATGAGGACAAGCCCGCATAGGCGGGGGCCCATGGGACATGACGCCGGGCTGCCTTCCTCTCTGCCCATGCCATGGCGCCTCGCACGTTGTTGGCGCACCCCGCGCACCTCCTTAAGTGCAGCGCAGGCCGTGTAGCGGTGATCAACCCCACAATGGTTGCACCTCACTAGGAGCCCATACTTATCCCGGCGGTGGCCCCACCTCACGCAGCGGAAACTCTGCAAGAGCTGCCGACTTGGACGTACAGGTGTCACCTGACTGCCGCTACCCGCTGAGGTCCTATCCTGATTGGCTCCTCGGTCGACTGCTGCCCTGGGAGTAGTCTTGGACTGCGGCTGCGTGGCCTCTTGGTGGGTCGGCGTCGTATTCTCACTCCTGTTCTGGGGGTGGCGTCTGCTTCTTGGTGGTGACTGTGTCTTCTCGACACTGGAAGAGGCCTCCTCCTTGGTGGCCTTCCTCCCGGCCTGATGACCGTTGGGTAGCGGGTGGACCCACCGTAATGCCGGCTTGCCCCTCATCCTGGTTGGCGGCGGCGGCGTCGATCAGTGCTGACGTCTGTATGCATTCACTGCCCTGTGGGAAGCACATCGATATCTGCATGGTGAAAGAGACGCTAGCAGGCTATGTCTGATTTAAAAGCCTCTGAACGCCCGGGGCATCTGTCTCCGGGGAGCCAAGAAGCGTGGGTTCGTGCCCACCTGCTTGTGCTTCTGCCTCCTGGCAGTCTGCGTGGTCGTCGTCCGCAGCGTCGGGGCAGCTGCCTGCTGTCTGGGAACGTCCTCTAGCCTATCCCCCCGACCAAACAATCGGATGGCCTGCCGTGTCTCGGACAACTGCCTCTCGTAGTAGTCGACCCCACTCCTGAATCGGCGGGCGGATAATGAGCTCCAAAGTAAAGACTAAGTCTTAGTCGGCCTCGCCGCCTATCGCACGCAGTGCCGTGATGATAAGGCGCGTCTCTCGTTTCCAGCGCATGCCCTTCTGGTTGTAAACCAATAAGACCGGCAGGGTTGGGTCGGCACGGCCCGTCCTTGCTAACTGGAAATCTGCACATTACACCGCAGGGAGCGGGTTGGTTGTGCCTCTAACCTGGTTTGATGTATGGAAGAGCGTTTATTGCTACGTAGTTCTCGTATCTTTATCATACATGAAAATGGCTATGTGTGAAAAGTGCTTGTAAACAGATGAGTGGAAAACTTCGAATATGCTTCATATGATTATGAATTCTTCAACTGTACTGATTATCACTAATTATCACTAATTATTTGTGCCCTCTTTTTATTTTTCAGACCCACTGCGAGAAGTACCCTGCCGGATCGGAGGAGTGTTCTTCAAGTGGTTCCTTGCGGCATGGAATAGGCACTATGCAGCTTAGTCTTGGGCTGGCTGCTGTGATCATCTTGCTCGTTCTACAGCAGATCCGCACTTGAGGGCACGACAACTTCAGTAGTAGCCACATAAATTGTGATATTCACACCAGAAGAGAGTTTATTTATATTAAAGTCAGGAGTATTACACTACAGTATTAAGAGTCTATTTTAGTATCAGTGCTAATCATTTCCATGTTGTCCTTTCGTTCATTAAATGTAACTTATAAAATATACGTTAGACAACATGGAAAAGGTGTAGGCAGCTGGGTACTTGGGCCCCATCTCTTTCACCTCCAGCTCCACTTGCCTTCACTAAGTACTCTCATTGCTATCATAGCTTCCTCCTGTATATTGTATATTATTTAGGTGCCTCATATATTCCTGTGAAACATTTCCTATTTTCAACCGGCTGAAGATAATACGGATGACTGGTGTTGAAGTATAATTAACAGAATAAATGAACGACATACCCTTGATTATGGTGAACTAAACGGAATTAGTTGTAAGTGTTGGTTTCCTTCCGATTAAATGTGATTACAACAATTAGCGATGAATTTGTGTTAGTATTATAATGATAGTACCGTGCGGTGCATCCAGTGTCCTTAATGAGCTGAATGATCCCTGCAGCGTTCAGTGTTGCAGTAGTTCTGGCACAGATTTAGCGTTGTTTGTCGTAAGTGAGTGCAAGTGGAGCTTACGCCATTCAAAAACCGCTGTAATGTACTTACACGGGATCTATTTCAACAGTGCAAGCGGAGGAATTGTTCACGTAACTCAAAAGCTTCACGTTCCATACTTATGTATTTAGACGGCCGCTTTTCAAAGACCTGTGATGGGGCTGCACTTGAACAAGAAGAACTGGCACACGCCAAGTTCATATCACATATCTGCTATATCGATTGTGCTTCGGTTCAGAAAATGTATACCATATAGGTATAGTATTTCTTACAAGAGATGGAATAGCAGTCATCTGTTGACATTGTGGAAAATTGAATACTTATTGTTAGTTGACTTGAAACTGAAATATATACATATATTTTTAAAGAACATCTATATTAACTACTATTGTGGATTTTGTTCGATTCACAGTCGGAGTGGTGTTTGCGTGGGAGGAAGTGAGAGTGTGTACGGGCTGGAGAGACTTGAATAATTAAAAAGCTCAATCGAAACATTTATCGGTTTTAAATTATTGGAGTGTAGCATTCTCCTGACTGGACGGCGCCCACTCGCTACGTTTTGTAATGATTGTAGCTTCCTTCCTTCATTAAAGTAGGCGTTATGCAGGTTTCAGAATCAACGTTTCCTTTACATCCACACTGCAAAGACGATGGCTTTTAGTGTAGTTAAGACTACTGTATGTTAGTGTAGGTGCACCCTGTTGTTAAAAGCGTGAGTGTTGAACTTAGTTTCAAATCACAAGTTATTTTACATATTATTCCTTTTGAAACAGGTACGATAGTTATTAATTTATATCAGAAATCAGTGTGCAAATTATCAGTTAAGTTTGCTTAGTTATTTGAGGATAGATTTTCCTAAGATTTTTCACGAAGAAACCACATCTTTCATTTTTCTTGATTAGATAATGTAAGAATTCTAAGAATTGTATTTAAATTCATTTCAAAATCTGCAGCATATTGAGAGGTTGTAATTTAAATTATTGTATGGCAAGAATGCATGTTATTAGGACAGATTATGAATGGCCAATGTCGAAGGTTTCGTTTTGTCGAAATGTTTTCCGTTGTTCTTCACTATGAATTTGTAAGAGGTATCAGAATTGAGATTGAAATAATCAGGACCAGGGGAAAATATTTGTAATGAGGGCGGGGGACTTCTAGCAGTATATATTCACATCGTCAATACTTGGAACTGAATCCCCTGATCCTAAAACAGTCTATACATTAAAGTTGCTCATTTATAAATCAGTGTTCCTATTATATTTCATGCTTTAGATAACAGATAGTACTTCATTCTGTATTATTCAGAAATATCACATTTCTAGCATTAACAAGGTAGTGGGTCACATCACGAAGGTATACAGAGGTGCAGAAATAACTATGGATTATTATTACTTTTTTGTAATGGTGCATTCTGGAGTCAAGTTTAGTTCTTAAGAAACGGGAAGAGATTTAACTCGGTAAGAATATTCAATCTAATTACCGATCTCTATATCTGATTTTCATTTTCAACTAAATTTCTTTTTCATTCTATTCTTATCTAATCGGAATGAATGGTAAGATTTCATGGCTTACACATAATTTTCTGTTCTGAACAGAACCGTACAACACGCACGATGAAGATACCAGCAGCCCTACTCGGCTTTAAAATTATTCAACACGATCTGATAAACCTAGAAGCCGTCTTGGTGATTTTAAAGCTGATCTTTTAGCCTTGAAAGTTGACCAGAAAATAACTTTTATGAACTGGTAAAGTACTTACGGCCCTTGTAATTAAGTATATATTTAAGACATGAGATTACACTCAAAATGAAAAAAACCCGAGTTGTTTATCGGAATACACCAAAGTAAGTAAACTGTTCTGATACCTAGGGATGGAGGGAAGAATAATATGCTCTTTTGCATTTTAACATACTTAGTTGCCTTACCATGCTTCAGTAGCCTACACGAGTTCCCTGTGTTTAATTTACTGCAGTCAGCACCCGCGAATGTGCTTAAGATAAGTGTTCTGGCTGATGCTATATTTCACCCTCTGCAGTGGTATTACCTGTCTGTTGTACTGTTTATGCACTTTAACCACCCGTTAAACTTTTCTATAATTCTTGGAAAGTGAGGACAAATGCGAAACAAAGCATGTCGTATTGAATGCTACGTTAAATTGTACCTGACGTACATTGGCATCTGCAATTAGTTGTCATCCAGCATACATGACAATTGGAGGAAGTCTCCCTTTGTTAAATCGCAGTGATGTGTCGTGCAGGTATCATGGAGAGCACAGCTGGATAAGACAGGGTTGACTGACGCTCACGGTAATATTACGCTGCCGTGCGACGCTGCGCTCAAGGAGGCAAGAGATGTTGCTTAATATGTGGCACGCCAGCTTTGATCTGCAAAGTTTCTCCTCCACTTTGCAGTCTGAAGAACATTGCTGTATAAAGTAACTAATGCTTACGGAATAGTCTGGAACACCCGTTACAAATTCAGAATTGTTTGGTGAATGTGAATTTAACCTTTCTGTATGTATGTATGTATGTATGTATGTATGTATGTATGTATGTATGTATGTATGTATGTATGTATGTATGTATGTATGTATGTATGTATGTATGTATTTAAACAATTGCAAAATTGTATTAAGTGCTACCATCTTATATCCAAAACGTGTTTTAATTTTTCGTACTTAATCGTAATAAAAGCTATTGTGGACACTATTATTTTAAAACCATTCTGATTACAGTACGTTTTCAATACCCCCTTCCTCATGTTACGTGATGTATTATAGGTATATTGAGGAAAAGTATTAAGAAATTACTGTTAACCTTCAAATGAAGCTTCTGGGGATATGAATGGACAGTTCGCATTGCAATCTCTCGCTCTAATGGAAGTATTTGCTTTCGAGGTACAAACGTTATTAAATGCCCTTAACGTCACCGAAGTAATGAAGATTTAATTTGGACTTGTGGAAAAACCGGAATTCTAGCTTTTCTGTGATATGAACGTTATTTTTCTGCATCGACATTGAAAGGACATACCAGATTATCTGAAAGATGCAATGCACTTATTATTCATTATGTCTGTGAAAATATCAATATTCAGTAGTCCACGGTGTGCAGTATGTTAATTCAGCCATGGTCTAAATGACAGTTCGACCACATTTCCCAGGTGTAGCAACGACGTAGTAGCACACTTGCCTCTGCAATATTACAGATCAGCAGCGACTTGGTGAGTTCACTGCTCATGTTTCTATATCGTACTCTTCGGGAAAAATTCATTGTAATGTTATTATACACAAAGTTTTCACTCGTAATTGTATCACAATACACTTGCCAAGAGATCAAGGAACTATTGAATTTCAATTTCATTCAGTTATTCTTCTTGTTTTAGAGGAATGAGGCAGCAAATTATCATCTTCAACGGTATTGACATGTAATTTACAGTAATGTATTATGAATTCATAAATGTGATTGCTGTTGTAAATACCGAGTGATATTTCTTGCGTTTCAGTCAGGGTTGTAGTGATGTTGCGTACTTGGTGTTTCCTATTTAAAAAGTATGTCTTGTTCATTTGCTCATTACTTTAAGAAAGACTAATTAATTATTAACTAATATGTGAAAATTGTAATTACGGGGTGATAAAGAGCACATTTTCCGTTCGCGAAAAATGTTCAGCTGTGTGTATTGTTAGTGTAATGAGCCACAGCTTCTTTCTGGAGAATTAATAGTAAGAGGCCACCCAGATCCGGACTTTTGCTAGACTTGGTGCCTTTATTGACCATTTCCGAAATAAGCGAATATGCCACTCAGAGATTACTTTCGGAATTCATTAAGAAATATGAATGTTGTTATCTTCAAATTCCATTCTTAATTTATGTATTTAGTTTATTAGTGCTGCACAAATAATGTAAATGCAGTCAAAATGTTCAGAATTTTGTTGTGTGGCAAGAATGAACTACTTGGTAAAAAGTTAAGTTTGGTACTTCAGAAGTTTATCATATTCTATATGGTACTTCTACTACCACGTTTTTGTATACATTTATCTTTTAGTAATCGCTGATCTGATTGGTTTTAGATTAAGTTATCAAATGGTATGCCTAATTAGTTTTGTAAGGTAAATGAGCCGTAGTTACAAATTGTTTTTAGAAAGTCCCTTGTCATTTCAGTACGTTCCCATGAACTGTTTCTCGTGAAATACATTTATATAAGCTACTGCTGGTCGAGAGGGTGGAATCCTCAGCTTCTATTAATTAAACTGTTCTTTCATTTGCATCTGATTCAGATTAAGAGTAATGTTACAATTAATACGTAGGGGTAAAGATAACACTAAATTAATAATTCAAGAGAAAGGAAGAGTATATTAAATTACAAGGGACCCCTGCTTCCGATAACTGTATTAAAAAACCAGAGACAAATCGTTCAGGAAGAGCACAGCTGGTGTCCAGCAAGTGGCTATGCCAGGAATGTTAAATGCATGCAGATTATCCAAAGTATTGGAGAAGGTGAAAGCGAGATCGTAGAGATAAATGTAAACTTTTGAAGATGAACTTTACCCGTTGGAAAAATCTGTGTAGTTCATGTTCGTTAAAGATTCGATACGTAAATAGATTGATCCTGTTGATTCTATGGAATAATATGATGAGCGTTGGCACCGAAGTGCTGCAAATAAGTTTCCATCCAAGTATTCAGCACAAATAGTTTAAATGTAATCAAGATGTTCAGAATAGTGTTCTATGTCGGGAATGCACTACTTAACGAGTTAAGTTTGGTAGTGTAGAAGATGATCATATTCTATAGGCCTATAGCAGGTCTCATTACACGTTTTTGTACGCATTTATATTTTAGTCGGTGTTCTCTCCGAGTATTATTTAATTTTAAATTTATCCTCGTGATTACGTATATTATTCTCGGAAACAAGTTGTCTTAATGTCCACGGTAGTCGTAGAAGAGACTAGATGAATTTCTCCAATCGCGAACGTATGAAGCACAGTTCCTTACGGTTATTGAAGTCCATTACGACGACTTTGAACTTCAAAATGTACTACTACTACTACTACTACTACTACTACTACTACTACTACTCGTGGCGAAGGCGCAGTTATCTTAGTTACGTATCCCACACCCCAAGAGTAAATATCGTTGGCAGTACAATTTAATGAAATCCGACTTACTTCTTCTAATATGTTAATACTTAAATCATTAGTCTTAATTTATTGATAAATTCAACCACAGGAGAGTTAATTTTGAAAAACACTTCGTTGCTGAATCACTCCGTAGACAAGAGATAATTTTTATCATGAATTTCTCATATTAGAGATGTTTTTGTTTTCATTCCTAACACAGTTAAATCTTAATATCTTAAGAGATTAACGAGTTCCTCTTGGTGTAACATTCAAGCTACATGATCAAATAGACATTTTACCAGCAGAAAATTACATCGAAATATCAAATCACTTCAGAAGATATTGATCAGTCTTAACATTATTTCATTAGGTATTCGTTTCGTAATATTCACCACTATACTCATGGGAATAAACAGTACCTTCCACGAACGGAAAAGCTCATCTCTGGCTATTCACTCCCTCTCGTAAGAAAACAACCAGGTTACCTTCTCTATACAAAATAATTTTAAGAGGTGTTAACTGGTATTTCCTGATCAAGACAGAAACTTGGTTTGAAGCACTGTTGGGGAGGAATATAACTGTGTCTGTGTCTAGAAACTATTCCAGTCGAAAAATATCCACATACAGCAATGCCATCTGAAATGTCAGAATAAAATAAAAATTGTGTAACAGGCAAGAGGTCGTTCGGTCATTTATTCGATGCACAGTCCCATTCGTATTTCTATCGACATCCATTTTTCTCGCACTGTCTCTGCTGATGTAGCATTGGTGACCTAGCGATGAGACGAAGTGTAATGATTGGCACGGCACACTCACCCACACTTTCCTGTCCACAGTGAGGTGCGATAACTGTTTTCGCATTAATTCCCGACCATTATTGATTCCAGCATAGCTTTCATTGAAGTGTGGCCATGTCTTTCATTGGCTTGGGAATGAATGTGAATGCTTAGTTCATTTAACACAAGGTTTTACTGTCAACAGAGTTAATATTCATTGAAATGAGTTATTCTTGCAGCGAGCACATTTATCTTTGAAAGTGTTAAGAGTTATTTTACGTGTTTGATTGAAGCATGTGCGAATAATGTAGATACGAGATATTAACGTGGACGAATTCGTGATTGTACATGATGAATTCCGATGTAGAAATTATATATATAATATTGCCAGTCACGTTTCTGTATCCTTCCTAGTGTATCATAAAACTTAGATGATTAAATTTTCCTACAAAATCCATCCGTAGTTTTATATTCCTTCAAACTGTTATTAACGTATTGTAACGTATGATTATATATACTCAGTACACATATATATTTAAGAAAATTTTGTGTGTTATTGTAGTGGTTTAAATGATGTCTCATGTATATTTTGTTTTCAACGAGAGTTTGCCATCTTAAATGAACGATGTATGTATTCGTATCATTCTTAAGAAAGGAAAGTTGAAGTTATTGACTTATAGTATGATAGTGGGGAAGAGGATACAATGGATGAATAAGCATATTATGACTTCCCGGTATCGTTATTAATATTGCCAGTCACGTTTCAAAACCCGTGGCGAAATATTCTGTATCCTTCCTAGTGCATCATAAAATTTAGATGATAAAATTTTCCTGCAAAATACATCCGTAATTTTATATTCCTTTAAACTGTTGTTAACTTATTAGTGGGCATGATATATTGCCAAGAATTCAATCCTAAATAAACTATTGTATATACTCAGTCTGGGAATAATGGCATAGCAGTTGTATTCTAGATTACCATCCGTGATTGGCTTAAGTTCCATTTAATTTACAGTATTGTAGTATATTGTGAAACTGGTGGGAAGAAGTTCCTGTATTCCATTTTCGATTTCATCTAAAAGTTGGAATGCCATGTCAGTATCGGGTTTATTGCTTCAGCGTTAAATACATACAGAATGCGCGTGTCCCCCAAGCAACAGAGAACAACTATTTCAATCCGTAACATTGACACATCAATCCAATCAAATTCACACGCTTCGCTGTATACCAGTTAATCCCATTCACGATTTCCACACTGTATTTTCTCAGGTACGTACACAATGAACCTGCACGTTTTACAATTCACATGAAATAATCCGTATAAAGAATTTATTGCATATCCTTCACTTCTTGCACTGATCCCAATAAGACTCGTATTAACTGTAATTCAGTACTCTCAGTTGCAGTTTTAAGAAAACAGTATTTTGATTCCGTAAAATATCTCTAAACTAACTTAATGGTCAGAAATATATCTACACGAGTGTTCCGATGAATAAAGTGTAGGTATTCTGTGAGAACCGGCTAACGGATCAAAGTAGTAAGAATACCACCATTTTAAATATCTTTTATTTAACTGAAGATTAGTTTTTCTGTATAAAAGCACACGCCTTGTTTGATATACACGTTTCATTCTAGGTATATGTACTGCTATGTGTAAGAGTCAAAGATACATAAATGGAACTGCACATTCGTAATTAGTAATCGTAGATTCTACACATGCTTCTATTCAATATACACATACTACTGTATGGATATAAAATAATTGATTACTATGGGCAAGACTTTCGGGTTTCCTATGATCATTCTCTGAAAGGACAAGTTATCAACAAATAGCGAAATCACTTTCCTGAAAAGAGTGATTGTTCAAGGTTCATGATATTGTTAGATAGTATGATGATCGGTCTGGCAGTGGAATAGCTTATATTAAATCTATTTCAGTCATAGTGAAGATTGCCATATTTACTTAAACTTCCATAACCCTGGGCTGATAACGATATTGTCCCTAGTTCATCAAAAATTGCTCATGAAGTATCGAATGTTTCATTTGTAAATCTTCACATCGCCAAAGTTTTTATTCAAAGAGAAAATACAAATCCTTGAAAAGCACGGTCAGTTGTTATTTCACTTGGAATAATATTCATACTTCATTAAAGCAGTATTCTCTTGAGAAAATACATAGGCTGATTCAGAAAGAGTGCGACAACACTTAGTATGTTATTCTGGAAGGCAAGCTGATCATTTTCCAAGGGTTAGCCCATTTCCGAAAATCCACTGATTGGGCGCTGTTGGGCGTCAAAATTTGACAACGCTTCAGGTATGGTGATTGGTGTGCAGTCCACATTTTGTCCAAAAAAGGAAAAAACTCCACAGATCTAACAAGGGCCGTGCATGAAATTACAGGAGGGATTGGAAATGTTTACCTCAATCTTGATTGGAGCCTTCATTGGTGACGCAGATATTGGTACACACTGTCAAAGACGTGTGGTAGTGCGCTCAGTAGTTCAGTTACTCTGTGCATTTTTGCGAAAGTGTCCTCCTTTGATTATGCAGGAATCTCGAACACAATACCTTTGATAGTACCTCAAACAATGACGGAAGTAGGACCCCTCTTGCCGTCCCGCACAACATTCTAGGCTTTGGCCTAGTCATTCTGATTCATCCTAGTTACAGTGAAATTTCATTCTAAGGTTTTGAAAATTATGAATTTAAATCCAAAAGTTTCTTGGTTATTTCTCTAGTATAAGCCTCATTCACGTAAGTGCATCCGAAGTGTACCGATCGTGGTTCTCTTTCACAGAAACTATACTTGTAAATTCCTTCTCCATTCACGAAATTTGTTTACCACATTACTTAGGAAACAGTGGGTTCTTGTTTCCCTTCCTATGTCTTTGAAATTGCAGAGATCTTAAGAACCGAAGCTTCCTATTAGGGTAACATTGAACTGTCAATATATAGTGCCTCTTTGTTGAAGCAATTTCCAACACAATCAATCTCTTGCAATATAATGTACATATAATTGTTTATCCCTACGTCATACAGAATTCTCAATTTGATTTTCTCGCTTATCTTTCAATCTGATGTCAACTTACCTCTTTTCATGTACAAAGTTTCCATGTCCGTTCGTAAAATTTTCTTTTAACATCTTCAGCTGGGTTCTCCTTAGTAAAGTAACTGCTATCATTCACGTATTGGCTTTCAGCCACGAGAGTTTTGTCCTTAGCAAGAAATGAAGTTAAGAGAATTTGTACTAATTAGCTAACAAAATTATATACAATGTCTAACATTTTGTACGGCCATGTACAGTTAGAGGTACATTAAAACAAGCCGATATGAGTCATATATCTGTAAGTAGTGGTACTTGCAAATCATCGTCCCGCACTCTTCTGTTCACTTGTTCAACTCATACGGAAAGTCTAAATACTTGCTTCAGTTTTTCATACTACGTAATAAATTACAAATTTATACAATGAGCAGAGTTATGCATAGATCAAACTTCTTAAGAAAGCGGGTTGCGGTGAATATGAAACTCCTGAACACTAATAATAAATGTATATATATTGTCTTGGGTTTGATGCTATTTAGCGACAGAAAGGAATGCGCAAGGATCGGAGTTTAAATTTAGTACTCACTATGACCTGTAAAATGGCTAAGGCAGCAACAAAAATGTAACTTCTAACAGTTATACCGTTTGTGAAATTAAGATGCTCACTTCTTTCTGAACCTCGAAACATTTCAATGAATTTTAAGTACGCTTGAAGGATATGTTCAGTAAACCATATGTTATTTAAATTACTAAATTACTAGACCCCAAATTACCAAGGTGAAATTTTTCATGTCAGTCTGTGTACCTTATTACCACCTTGAGGAACCACTAAGAGCTTCATTCCTTGTAGACTCGTTCCATAGAAGCTTTACGGTACATTAATTCACTGAGACACTCTAACAGAATGGTTTCAATTGTTTTAACTTAATGAAAACTACTACTCCTTCTACGTCACGCTCTCACTGACTCTTGGCGAACGTTATAGATTTTACCTCCAGTTTTGGAGGTGCCGACGGTCGTAATGGAGGTTATGATGTTGACAACAAATCCAGGCTGTGTGTGGCTTTCATGTACTACTCATTCTCTGTCTCTATGAACATTTCTCAAGAAGCCATGGTCAGTAGTTCCAAATGATCCGTCTGAATTAAAATATTTATACCGATTATGATGTTTTTGTAAGTAACTGGTCCATGATTGTATATAAAATAATACATGATAATTACAACCTGTAACTAAATTATACTCTCTATAGAATTGGTTGTGTATGTCACTTTTGGACATTTTTATTGTTCATACGATAGTGGTAAATGGTGTTGTTTACTTCCGTTGAATAGGTTTCTGAATTGTTGATTTTCCATTTACATTGTACTGTATGTTTATCTATGATAAATTGAAATTAAAATAAATGTTCTATCTTTGTCATTTTCACTTTATTCTTTATTCTTCCTGCTTATTTCATCACTTCGATAGAATCACTGGTCACATTTCAATGAAAGCAGTAATCTTTTATCTCCTATAATAAAATTGTGATATTGTAAATGTTTACAATGCGCGAAAAAGTCTGGTACGTAAAATAAGTATATAGACGTCATGATTCTATATTTATACTATTTAACTAAGAGCCACTATCATTGACCACCGTTCAATGTTATTGGATCAGAAATTAAATGACAGTAGGGACACACAGATCATTTTATACAGCTTGTTTGATTTGATCATGAAACTATAATTATTCGACTGATTTTTGTAGAAGAGGACGTTCAGCGCAGCTTTAGCAACGACGTACCGTGCAATTCAATGATTGAGGCTACTTGAGGTACAATAAATAATGCCTAAGGGGACTTAGACGCCAAGTCGAAAAAGTTTTGCTTAGTTCACCATGAAGGACAAAGACTCGATTATACAACAAAGTCAAGGAATCAAGGAAATTTTTTCTGTGAGCAAAGGTCACCTTTCTACCACTACATTCCAACCTATGCCGAGGTTATGCATAGTTCAAGCCTTTATTTTCCACTTTCCCAGTGGACTTCATACCTTTTATTGTTGAATTATTTACCTCGGTGTAAACTTGTGATCCATGGCTGGGTAACGGATGAATGGCCTAATAAGTGGTCGTGAGTGTCGGTATACTAATGTAAAATAATAGCAGGCATATCGGACAAAATTCAAGTAGTGGTTCTCTTTATGCTCAGTACCCAATACTCCGGTGATCCCTAAACAGTTTTGAGTGAAAATTCTCCCTGAATCTGTGCACAGAAGACCAACAGTTGCTTCCGAGTTTCAGACTGCGCGAACGAAGTGGAATTCAATGAAGTGCTGTGAATACGATATAAAAGTGGTTGTTGGAAGAAATAAGAACTGTCTGAGTCAGCAAAGAGGATACGTCCGGACATTTTCGAACTTAGTCTTATAAGAGGAGGTAATAAGGAAGAAAATAATATAAGGATTTCTTAACCAGAGTTAATAGGGGAAGAACAGAACATAGAGTGGGACTGTTTATAATGAAAACCATAGCACAAGACGTATTTTGTAAATGAAGAAATGACGATGATATATCTGATGATCATAAGAATTAGGACTTAATTTGTCTGTGTGTATTCAATATGGGAAACAGAGATAAGGATTAAAATAATACTTTCTTATCTCAATTTTTATTATCACCACAACGGTAGGAGATGGGAAGAGGCGGTAGAGGTGATATCCCTGGACACATATTGACCGCAAGACAAAAGTTGCAATTTTATTTCTCTCTTGTTTATCTTTTCATATATCAAACAACACGAGTAAATGTTTTATCAACGAAAATAGTTATGATTTTAAAAGTTTAGCTCTTAGAGCTTCATTAACGACTGAGGAGAATTAGCTCCCAGTTCCCCAAAGCTTATTAGCTCTTACCATGTAAATACGATTCTTTGGTAGGTATATTTCACAACCATGGAGAGTGAGCTCCCAGTTTGATATACTTCGTACTCTGTAAAATTAATTCTCCACAGGAGAGCGAACTACCAACCTTCAAGACCTTAATGTCCTAGTAACAAAATCAAGGCACCATCTTAATTTACCACCTGAGGGTGAGAGGCGCAGACGAAGAATACATCTACGGTATCCCCTGCCTGTCGTAAGAGGAGACTAAAAGGGGCGACCTTGGCGCGGACATGGATTGCGGCTTGATATGAGTTGGACCTCCTGTGGATGGGAGAGGCTGAATACATTCACAGGTAATCCCTGCCTGCGTAGAAGGCGTCTAAAAGTGTCAGGTGGCCATCGGTCCCCTCTTTATTTTCTTCGAGGGTTAGTTGTAGACCAATTCAAAATTCTTGATGTGCGTGCTGCTCGGAGATGGGCCTCTTGTGTGTGCGATTATGCCCGAAAGCCCGCTTCTGACCACCCAGGAAGCGGCGGGTGGGAGCGTCATGTACCCGTCCGGTAGTATCCGCCTGGCAACACAGGTCTCCCGCACAGCCGAAAGCCAGGAGGACAATTTTTTCTCTATATTTAGTGCTCTGTACACGCTATTGGCTACATGCTATTGCGGGTAATTGGAGGAAGAGAGTGGCTCCTGATTGGAGTGGGTGGCATTCGCGGAGGATGATTTCGGGAATGGCTGCCTAATGTCTTCGACCTGCCTAAGGTGGTCCCCCACCGAAGCCTTTAACTCTGGATTCCTTGAGGAGTTCAACCCCCTGGGAACATGCGCAGCGTGAAGGAATGGGATCCAGCTTTCCTAGATTGCTGGTTGCTACCAGAACCGATGGGTACGATTTTAAGCTGGTAAAATCGATCCTTTTCAGCAGACACATTGAAGGAGTCTACGGTGAACTTGAGGATCTCATGAAAATGCGCAACGGTTGTTTGCTTTTGAAGACTCGCACAGCACTGCAAGCCGATCAGTTGATTATGTGCGACCACTTTGGCGAAATCCCCGTCAATGTGGAGGAGCACAAATCCTTGAATCTGGTTCGCGAAGTCACCTTCCACCGCGACCTTATTTTGAACACTGACGATGAGTTGGTGGAAGACATGAAGAACTCATTTTTCGCCCCAGCCCGTTAATTTGAATTCCCCCCCCCCAAAAAAATTGTGGGTTTCTTTATTTTAAAAGAAAATTCCAAGTACAAATTTTCACGTCTTTAACATCTGTAGTTTTTGAGTTATAAGTACCTCGTACAAAGAATTCAACTAATTTTTCAATACATTCACCCCCCCTTAAGTGGATTTTCCAAAGACAAAGAACACGTGGTTCTTTACTCTGAAAGAAGATTCCAAATGCAAATGTTCATGCCCCTAATATCTTCAGATTTGAGATATAAGTATCCTCATGAAAGTAATTAAACTAGTTTTTCACTACACCCCCGCCCGTTAAGTTGGTTCCCCCCCCATCTAAAAATGCGTGTTTATTTTTAAAGGAGATTCCAAATACCAATTTCCACGTCTGTAACCTTCAGTTTTGAGATAAGTTTCTCTTGAGAAATAATTCAATTATTTTCACTTCCTTTTACACCCTCACATAAGTGAATTTTCCAAAAAACAAACAGTACCCGTTTCTATAAAAGAGCTTCCAAATACGAATGATCATGACTGTAACATCTTCAGTGTTTGAGACGTATGTAGCCTCGTAAAAGAAATTCATCTTCGTTTCCATAAACCCCCCCCCCCCCTTTTACCAAGTTGATTTCCTCCCGAAATGCGTGTATCTTTATTTCACGTTTCTAACATCTTTAGATATTTTGGTATATATGTTCTCCTACAAATAATGCAACTAATTTTTCAATTCTTTCTCCCCCTCTCCCCCGTTAAGTTTTTTTCGAAAACAAATGAATACGTGTTTCCTTATTTTTGAAGGATATTCCAAATACCAATTTTCACGTTTGCAACATGTTTAGTTTTTTAGATATACTGTAGATATGTTACTGTAATTTTAAAAAATAACCCCTTTTTCAGCTCCCGTTAAGTGGATTTTCCGAAAAAAATATTTATTCTTATTTACTCTTACAGGAAATTCCAAATACCAGTTTTCTAATCTGTAATATGTTACGTGTCTGAGGTAATTTGCCGATATATTTTTAAAAATTGACCCTGTTGTCACTCCTGTTCACCCCCCTATTCATCGGGTTATCTAAAAACCCAAAAATACGTGTTTACTTCTTTTCAAAGGAGACTCCAAAAAACAAATTTTCGTGGCTGTAACATCTTCAGGTGTTGAGATACAAGTCTCCTCATGAAAGGTGTTTAACCCATTTCCCCCTTTTTCACACCCCTAAACGGGATTTTCCTAAATAAAAACACATGTTTCTTTATTTTTAAAGGGAATACGAAATACCAATTTTTATGTCTGTAAACTTTTAAGTTTTTGAGATATAGATATCCTCATTTTAAAATTTTACCCCCCTTATCACCCCCTTAGCGACGGAACATCCAAAACTCCCCCCCTTTTATTGAGTACCTACACCCTAATATAAATGTACCCCCAAAATGTAATTTTATGTCTATTAGTTTTGGCTCGGCTATTATGAATCTGTCAGTCAGTCAGTCAGGTCATGTTATTTTATATAACTATATGGATGAAACGTTGATGATTGGAGTCACTTCAATGATTATTTAAAATCCTTTTACTTTACAGCACTTCACACTTAGTTAATTCCAAGGCCTCAAGAATACGCCATGCACTACAATCCCGTCGTATTTAAATGGAAATAATATGGTTATCCCAAACCATGAAGCAAATATCCTATGAAAAACCCATTAAATAAAATACTGGCATCTCTCTGAAACAGCGTATTAACAATCTACGTACTGAAGTATATATATATGCAAAGTTACTGATTTAATATTTACAGTGGTGATAGCGACTTCCTGTCAAGAGTGGTTTGAAGAGTGTGCTCATCACTTCTGCATTACGAACAGCTCCTTAGGTAAGTACACTCAAGGATTTACACACATCATGATGGCTTCAGCGGCGTGAAGTCCTAGGTTCACCTGCTGATGAGTAGCTTGCATGGTGGCTGGAACCTCATTCGGTGTTGGACGGTCTGGAAGCTTTCTGCCTTGGAAGGTGAAAACAGGCAAACTGCTCGATATCTCGTTCAGTACACGACGTTCTTTGTGGTTCAGTTATGCAAATGAGAAGAACTGACTTAGTGTAAATGTGTTAGTTTATGTTACACACTACATTTACTACGATTAGAAACACTCATATCACTTCCTCGCCGTTTTGGTCTGCACACTTGGTTATACGTTGTGTGTAATTTATGATAATCAAGCCGCACTTGCTTTGGTCGGCAAACTTTATATACACTGCACATTCGTATCACTACATTATACAGTGATCAATCTCGCAAATGATTATATCACCATTCTACACTGTATACAATCAAAATCACAACTTGAAAAAAACGCAGCCAACTTTCGCAAAAGCACGTAACAAGTAGCAAATGGATGTAGCGAATGAATGTAACTAAATGGATGTGGTCTGCCTTAAGGCTCTTTCTTTATAGGCAAAACGCTTTGGTGTGAAAAGAGATCAAAAAACCACGCCACTTTGCCAAACTTTAGTCAGCTAATACGCGACCCTCTACATTGACTGAAGTATCATATTAAAGCTTTTGCACTCCTCTTCTTACTGATCGAATTTCATTACGATCGCATCATTGGCTTGCCTGTAATCTTGAGTCTTCTGGCATTTTCCAGTGCGCGGCGCTAACCCAGTGGGAATTCTAGAGTTTGCTCGCGTTGTCAGAGCTCGACATCTGTTTCTCCATTAAGTCGCACCCTTGTTTACTGCGTATTTATTGTTAATTCAATTATGTAGAGCACTTCCTGGCCTAAGAGGTCGGCGGAAAGTCCTTAACTGTTGCTTCACTGAGAGGTTCAACTCCCTGAGAATATGCGCAGCGTGAAGGAATAGGATCCAGCTTCCCCAGGTTTCTGGTTGCTATCAGATCCGATGGGCACGATTTTAAGTGGAAAAATCGATCCTTTTTCAGTAGACACGTTGAAGGCACGAACGGCGAACTTGAGAATCTCAAGAAAATGCGCAACAGTTGTTTGCTTTTGAAGACTCGTACAGCACTGCAAGCCGATTATTTGCTTAAGTACGACCACTTTGGCGAAATTTCCGTCAAAGTGGAGGAGCACAAATCCTTGAATCTGGTTCGCGGAGCCATATTTCACCGCGACCTTATTTTGAACACTGGCGAATAGTTGATGAGACATGGAGAAACGTGGCGTGACACACGTCCGGCGCATTACGCGCAAGGTCATCGGTGAACACTTTGCCACTGGTGTCTTCATTGCCTCTTTCAAGTAGTCAGTTTTACCTGAAAAAGTCAAGGTAACAACTTATCGTTGCGATGTGAGGCCGTACATCCCGCCTCATATCCGATGCTATCAATGCCAGAGATTGGGACATATGGTATCTCGTTGTTCGAATCAGTCTGTGTGTGGTACGTGTGGAAGAGTAGCTCACGGCGCGGAGAAGTGCACAACTCCGTATAAGTGTACTAAATGCTCTGGCCTTCATTCTCCTCGTGATCGGAATTGTCCGACATATCTGAGTGAGAAGAAGATCCAGGAGATCAAGACCCTGGATGGTTTATCCTACCAGGAAGTGCGCCGTAAGTTTAATTCCACGAATACACCTTCCCGTTCACTCGACTACAGCATGATAGCTCAGAATCTCCCAGGTTCGTCTTTTACGACATCATTACCCCTGATGATCGCTGCGCCCAAAGCGACTGTTGCTCCTCAGAGCAAAGTCGCAAAGAGTAAAATCTCGAAGGGGGGCACCACCCCACCTTCGACCAACCAGAAGTCTGTGCCGGCTGGCAGTTCTAAGCCGGCACAGCAAGGGAGGAAGGCCAAGTCTCCTCCCCTGAGAGGTTGGCGGAAGCCGTGCCCCAGCCGGCGGAGGCGGCATCGTCGACCAGGGCTGGGAAATCATCTCCCAGCCCGTCTATACTCCAAAAGAAGGCGGCGAAGAAGGACGCCCGTACCGGGCGCTCCC
This sequence comes from Anabrus simplex, assembly GCF_040414725.1. Taxonomy (NCBI): domain Eukaryota; kingdom Metazoa; phylum Arthropoda; class Insecta; order Orthoptera; family Tettigoniidae; genus Anabrus; species Anabrus simplex. The sequence continues at coordinate 496,488,307 of NC_090266.1, forward strand.
AAACTTCCTCTGCGAAAGGGAAATCATGTCCTCCATCTGTAGGGTATTAGTCTGTGCCAGCAGGTACTTCCGCTCCAAAACCTGTGTGCTACCCTCGTAGGGGGTCTTCCCGCCCCAAGAAAGCGTCGAAGTTCTGGGCGTCAACCCCGCCGTCTGTCGATGACGCGGGATGGACGTCGAGCTGTCATCTACATCCGTAGATATAGATGTTGATAGTGTTTAGGTTCACGAGCAAGTTGTCGCTCACAACCTAACACTCTTTTTGTTTTGACAGGCATCTTGCTGAGCTGCGTCAGCCCATTAGTCAGTTAGCGGCGAGTATAGTGTGTATTCAGGAGACAAACTTCAGACCAGGTCATCATACGGTCTTGAGAAATTTCAGACTAAACTCGACAGAACGATATTATGCTCACCGGGCGTCCGGTGGCGTGAGTATTTTTGTTCTTTCTGATACCTATAGCGAAGAGGTTCCTCTAAGAACCCCACTGGAAACAGTTGCGGTGTGGATACCGCTGCCTGTCATAACAACAGTGTGTAACGTTTATTTTCCACCAGGCCAGCCTCTTAACATAAATGATGTCACTGATCTTATAGAAGAGCTTCCTCCTCTCTTCCTTTTCTCGGGGGATTTTAACGCTCATCACCCCATATGAGGCTCTGAAACGCCTTGCACCAGGGGAAGGGAATTGGAAACATTAGTAACAGAGCTGGATTTATGTATTTGGAACACAGGGGAACCAACTCATATCAGTGTAGGTTACGACACATACTCATGCACAGACTTATGTCTATGCAGCCGAGCGTGGGTTCAGCTGTTTCGGTGGAATACGTACGACGACCTATGTGACAGTGACCATTATTCTTTCGTTGTTGATACCTAAGTCCGTCGAGGCTCCTCCTGGATGGATTCTTATACATGCTGATTGGCCAAACTTCAGATCACTCGCTATCCTTAAGGACTAGACCAGGCGGACTGTAGATGGCGATATAACTTATATAACACAAGTTCTCTTTGCTGCTGCTGCTGCTGCTGAGTCCATTCCCTCATTCTCACGGACTCTTCGCTGAAAACTCGTTCCTTGGTGGAACGAAGAAATTGCTGCAGCTATCAAAGAACGCCGTTGCGCTCATAAACGTTATCGTAGGCAGCCTGCTGTGGCCAACTTGGTAACATTTGAAAGACTCCGCGCTAAGGCGCGAGTTCTTATTCGCCAAAGTAAGAAAGCTTCGTGGGAGAGGTATGCGTCGTCTATGACGTCACATACTCCATCTCAAGCGTGGACTAAACTTAGACGTATTTCGGGTATCCAAGGTTCATCTTCTATACCGGGAATTTCCATAGCAGGCAGTATCGTCACAGAACCACTCTCGATTGTTAACCATCTAGCTAGCCATTTCGCGGATGTGCCTGGCTCCGGGAATTACCATCGTTATTTCATGGCTCTGAAGCCGAGGCAGAACATTATCACCTCAGTTTTGACACTCAAGCTTCAGATGACTCTAATATGCCCTTAACGGAGTGGAACTCCGCAGGGCCTTGGCGCTTTGCAAGGACATGTCCCCCGGGCCAGCCAGTTTCCATAACCAGATGTTGAAATACCTTAGTGAGGATAGTGTATTATATCTCCTTCGAGTGTTCAACCGAATCTGGATAGAGGGTATGTTTCCGTCTCAGTGGCGAGAGGGCATAGTCATTCCTGTCCTCAAGCCTGACAAGAATCCCAAGTATGCAGGAAGATATAGACCTATTTGTCTCACAAACTGCTTGTGTAAGCTATTTGAAAGGATCTTAAATCGCCGACTTGTATTGTGTCTGGATAAACGCGGACTTTTTTCCGAGTACCAATGTGGCTTTCGAGCCGCTCGCTGGACCACTGACCACCTGGTACGCCTGAAGAATCCGCAGCGAAAGCTGTGAGTTGTTTATACTCCTTAGCTTACGAGATCTGACAATAAGCCTTATTTAGGTTCATGTGGTGAAATACCTAGTCTTGCGAAACCACGAAGGGAATGAGTGCATGTCATGAAAGGGCACAGCCTCTGTGATGACTTTCTTATTAAAAACCGTATAATATACCACTGAGCGAAAACCACCTTGTGGTTTAGGTACTAGAAAAGTAGGGGATGAGTAAGTCGAAGTTGATGGACGGATAATTCCGACGCTGAGCACTTGATTTATAATCTCTCACAAGGCGTTCATCTCTGGAACGCTAGACTATATGGAAGAAATCTCACAGGAATCGAATACGTTACTTCAATCTTATACTCAATCACATTGGTGACCACTAAATTTTCTGAGAACACATCATAAGATGTTTTACAAAAGAACTGAATACAACGCGCCTAGTCCTCAGGGGAGTTGCAAAGATCTACTGGGGGCCCCTTTAAACAAGCATCATCATCATCATCAAGATCTAATGGCATCTAACCCTGAGCGAGTGGAACAACACAAGATGAAGCAGATTTACTTTTTAAAAAGGTAAGTGTTAACTTCAAACGAAACATGAACCAAAACTCACGGTTTTGAAGGCCTAACATAAAACCGGAACGACACATGACATTAGCACCCAGAATGACGAGGCATGATAATTTTCTAGGAACAAAGAACAAAAGTTTCCAGGTAAAACTGGCAGTCCTTACTATACATAGAATAAAACCCAATAATTCTAAGATTGAGCAATTAGCCAAAACACAATTTAGGAAAGAAAATTTGCTAACGGATTTCATTCTTAAATATCACTCTTCACTAATGAAGTGGAAACTTCCAAAATTCAAGTAGGGTGAAACTGGCTCATTCTTAATTCCAATTGCCATAAACTAGGCGACTCACAAGCGTTATACGAGATCTTTAAACACTCACCTCAGCTCCGCGTCCTAGTCAAATGTTGTTAGGCCAAGAACTAACACTACAAGGAGAAGACTTAGAGGCATTACATTATCTAGCGATGTGCTGGAGGGATCCACACTTGAAACATCCCACTGTTGGAAAAGTTCCCCCGTACCGTGGTTTATTAATAGCACTACAATGCATTAGACATAAAATTAGAAGGTGAAGGTTTGCGAACAATTCCCAGTGTCCTATGTTTGACTCCCTCAGCTGACAAACATGGCGTAAATGCAACAATTGTTCGAGGACGAGACGAGAAACAAAGCTACGATTTTTAGGCAGGAAAAATTCCCCCGATAATAGTAGAGACCATCTGGGCTCCAGAATAATGTAATATAAACACCTTAGAATAAAAATTTATATCGTGAACAAAATTAGCCAAGTTCTCATCAAAGCATTGCAAACGGCAATAGTACTTTTGGACCAGGGACGAGAATGCCCTACAGGGAATGAAATGACCCAATAGATGAATGTGAAAACGTGGAAAAAAACTCTCGTCGGATATAGCTTTAATTATTTTAAGTGCCAAAACATCCACCCTGTAAGGATAGATCATTTGAAATACCTGCTTGTGACGCAACTCAACCACTAACGCATTCTACGAAAACTCAACAAGAAAACGAATGAAATAAATGACTTCACTGGTGGAGTAATATGGCAAGATGATGGGTAAAGTTACTGGACCCCAGCGAAAGCAGAGCTGAAATGAACTGGAGGTAATGGCTGAGGTTCGAATGTGCCGGAAACATTCTGGTCGTATGGAAATATGCTTTCAGAAGTCATTGTGTTCCTCAGCCACGTTATTAGTAGCACGCTGAATATCATAATTACTATTTTTTTTTGCTATTTGCTTTACTTCGCACCGATACAGATAGGTCTTACGGCGACAATGGGGCAGGAAAGGCCTAGGGATGGGAGGTAAGCGGCCGTGGACTTAATTGAGGTACAGCCCCAACATTTGCCTGGTGTCAAAATGGGAAACCACGGAAAACCATCCTCAGGTCTGCCGACAGTGGGTTTCAAACCCACTATCTCCCGGATGCGAGCTCACACGTGCGCGTCCCTAACCGCACGGCTATCATACTTACAACTAGTAACACATAGGAAGATGTTTACCTCTGAAGATAGGGAAGAAACTGTAGCACTTTAGGAATCATCAGATTTACGTTGTTCTGCAGATAACTGTAGACACAATAGGTCCCCAACACGATTTGAAAATGCAAACGTCGGGCTTAAATACGCTTGAGCTGATTAAGGGAAGAGTCACCACCTTCCAGAAAGCTAATTAGAGTTAGTCCCTGCTATACTAGATGCTATCAAAGACTACCTTTTCCTCAAAAGCAGGAATTGCAATTGGCTGAGTGAAAGCCGCTTTGAGAAGTGGCATATGCATATCGGCATTTAGAGTGCCAGCAGATGCACTCTTCTGATGAGTTCGTAAATAAGTTTCTCCTTGCGAAGGTACGATGGGCAAAGAACATCCCTACGGTCAGACATAGTGAAAAATGAAGAATATCGAAATAAGTGACGGTTTTCAAAAGAGGTAACGAAGCAGTTGCAGGATTGAAAAAGGAAATATGTGGCATACAAGGCTGCCGTGTAGGAACCACAAAGGTATGCCTTCGAACATCAGTGTGTAAAGATGTAGAAGTGCACATCTTGGTGGAGTGATGGAAGTCATGGGGGCTAGTAAATGTAAAATTTATCTGTATCGAAAATAGCTCCAAATGAGAACTGAAGTAGATGGGGAAATAGTACGAATAGGAAATAAACAGCCATACAACTATGGTGTCCAAAAGACATAATGGGAAAATGTTGGAAATAACCAGGAAAGGTTAAGTTAGACGACAGGGGAAAGTGTAATACAACGATCTTAGAAAGTAGGGGAATAAGGGTGATGAATAGAGCTTTGAATCAATCAAGTGAGCTTATTGTATTGTGAATTACTGATCATATGGAAGGAATATTTTGAAATTTTGTCATTGTAAGAACAATGCAGTTTATTGGGAGGAGAAAAAATGTTCGCAACGAAATTACGACTTAGGAAGTAGAGAGGATGGTCAATAAATTAGTGTTTTCAAAAACACGAGCTGATGAAGTTGAGCCTTAACTTAAATGGTGTAATGTGGAGGGATGTTGGGGGTTGGTTTGTGTAGGATAGTGCACTGCCACGGTGCACGATAGGGTATGTGGAACTGTAATGGTGCTGATGCATTTTGGAGATTTTCTGACAGAAGGTTGTATGCCATTGAGTTCCATTGTAAGTTTAAAGCCATTCACAGCGTTTACAAGCATCGGTTTAAAATGTGGTTGTAGAGAGTAAGCTAGACGAAAACTCATTTGGTTAGTGTGGGGTGAACAATATGGAGAATATAGCGACAAAATGCTAATAAAAAGTTATCTCGAGTGTGTTGGTACTGTTTAGGTAGGTTAGGAATAGCTAATGATAAGACTGAACACAGGAAGATGGTGTGCGAAGGCGGAAGATATGAAAGACAGTTTTGATAGCTATATCGTCCATTTAATACAGCAACGTCATAACTCAAAAACTGCCTATTTTGAGTTTTATATATATACTAGCAAGATACCCGTGCATCGCTACGGTATTATACTGAAATTTATAATTGAATGCTTATTGTTTTAGGTTTATAATCCGCCGAAATTCGCGGTCTCACTCGTTTTCTGCGAGAACCCACCTAAATTCCCGATCTGACTCGTTTTCTATTAGATTACGGCATGTTTCCTCCCATTTTTCAATCTTCTTTTCCAGCAATCGATTTCGTACTTCCCGGGCTAGGCTCAGGTATTCCTCCCGGTCAGTTGGGTCCGTAAATCTTTGCCATCTTTTCCTATAATAATTTTTAATATGGATAAAATCCTTAAGGAGATCCGGCGTGGTGTCATATTGGGTGCCTAGAAGGCACTGAACCCGCGGCCGGACTGCATTCATAGTCATTACCCGTCCAGGAGCGGTTTCCAGCGCGGTCCGCACATTTGACGGTCCGGAACATTATTATTATTATTATTATTATTATTATTATTATTATTATTATTATGTGTTGCTGGAATGGATGATGACAGGAAAACCGGAGTATCCGGAGAAAAACCTGTCCCGCCTCCGTTTTGTCCAGCACGAATGTCACATGGAGTGAACGGGATTTGAACCACGGAAACCAGCTGTGAGAGGCCGGCGCGCTGCCGAGGATCCTTATAAGTACATTAAGAACAGTAAAATCAATTGGTCTCACCTCCTTCTACACCCCACCGCCGTTAAGTTTATTTACCGGCACCCCCCCCAAAAAAAAATAATTAAAAGAAGGCTTGTTTCTTATGTTTAAAGAAGATTTCAAACACCAATGTTCACGTCTATTACCTTCAGTTTTGAGATATAAGTATCCCCATAAAAATAATTTACTTTTTCACTTCATTTCACACTACTCCCCCCCCCCCCAAGTGAATTTTCCCGCAAAAAGTACTTGTTTCTTTAATAGTAAAGTATCTTCTAAATACCAATTATCACGACTCTAACTTCTTCAGTTTTTGATTTATGTGTCCTCATGAAAGGAATTCAACTTCTTTACACTCCCGCCCTCCAAGATGGTTTCCACCAAAACACGTTTTTCTTTGTTTTTAAAGGAGATCCAAATACGAATTTTCACGTCTGTAACAACTTTAGTTTTTATTAGATGTATGTATTCTCATTCAATTAATTCAATTAGTTTTTCAATTCTTTCACCCCCCCCCCTTCATTGGATTTTCCGAGAATACGTGTTTCTTTACTTTTAAAGCAGATTGCAAATATCAAATTTCACGTCTGTAACATCTTCATTTTTGAGATATCAGTAGCCTAATTAAAAGAATTCAGCACAATTTTGAGTCACTTTTACCCCCCCCCTCCACCCAAGTGGTATTTCCGAAAGCTAAAAATACACGTTTCTTTATGTTTAATAGAGATAAAAAATACCATTTTTCACTTTTGTAACATGTTAAGTTTTTTGAGATAAACTGTAAAAATTCTCATTTTAAAATTTCACCCCTTTTGAGTTCCCCTTAAGTGGAGTTTCCAAACACAAATCACCTATTTTTCTTTAGATTTACAGGAGATTACAAACACCCAATTTTTACGTCTGTAACATTTTAAGTTTCCAAGATATTCTGTAGATATAGTCTTTCAAAAATTCACCCAATTTGTCACTCCTGTTTAACCGCCATTAATTGGATTTTCCAAAACTAAAAAATACGTGTTTCTTTATTTTTAAAGGAGATTCTAAATACCAATTTTTACATCTGTAAATTTTAAAGTTTTAAGATGTATACACACTCATTTTAAAAAATTTACCCTCCCCCCTTTTTACCCCCCAGTATTTGGATTTTCCAAAAACGAAAAAAATACGTGTGTTTATTTATTTTTAAAGGAGATTCTAAATACCAATTTTCACATATATAACCTTTAAAAATTTTGAGATAGATACATTCATTTTAAAATATTACTCCCTTTTCAGCCCCCCTAAATTGGATTTTCCAGAAACAAAAAAATACGTGTTTCTTTATTTTTAACGGAGATCCCAAACACCAATTTTCAGGTCTGTAATATCTTCAGTTTCGGAGATATAGGTACCGGTATCCTGATTAAAAGCATTCAACCCATTTTTCCCCATTTTCACCCTTTTTGACCCCTCCTATTGGGATTTTCTGAAAACAAAAAAAATACGTGTTTCCTTATTTTTAAAGAAGATTCTAAACACCAATTTTTACATCTGTAAACTTTTAAAGTTTTGATATATAGAGCAACTCATTTTAAAATTTCACCCCCGTTTTCACCCCCTTAGCGAAGGAATATCCAAAAATCCTCTCTTAGCGAGCACCTACGTCTTAATATGAATATATCCCCAAAATTTCATCTCTTTATGTCCAGTAGTTTTGGCTCGGCGATGATGAATCAGTCAGTCAGTCAGTCAGTCAGGACAAGTTATTTTATATATATAGATATAAATCATTTAAAAGTGCATGCAAGGACCAATACAATAGTATACTTAACTCATAATATATGCCTCCATGAAGATGGACAGTGGGCATGAGGATGGGTGTGATGAAAGGTTATGGTATCTGGAAGTAGAGTATGATTGATGTCAATGTTGGTAAGAACTATGAAGTAGTCCCTAATTTGTATTGCTTTAAATTTGCCATAAAATGACAAAGAATTTCACAAAAAAATCTTTTAAAAATGAGCAGAAGCCTGCATATATGAAGGGAAATATTACTTACCCAAAATAGGAAATACGTAGTCATTATTAGCTCTGATTCATAATGACTTTAATGATAATTATATGTGTCACCTAATAATATAATAATGATAATAAAAGATCCCATAACATTTCTGAGAAAGATATTTCAATCCTCTGTTGGACATACAATTTTCATAAGGAAAGAGGTTGGGCATCTGCAGTATATGCCATAAACATTGAGATAATACATAATCCTGGAATACACCTGAGAAGAAAACTGACAACACCTAGCGAAACAAGCGTGTTACCGGACGATAGAATATAACATGTAGCGTACAACTATCGAGATTAGCACTTCTTCCGTATTACAGTATAGCGAGCTCGATAGCAGCAGTCTCTTAAGTGAGGCCAGTATTCGGGAGATAATGGGTTCGAACCCCACTCTCGGCAGTACTGAAAATGGTTCCCCATTTTCATACTAGGCAGAATGCGGGGGCTGTACTTTAATTAAAACCATGGCCGCTTCCTTCCCACTCCTATCCCCTTCCTGTCCCATCGTCGCCATAAGACCTATCAGTGTCGGCCGGACGTAAAGCAACTTGTAAAAGAAAAATGTATTACAGTACATAACGGTGATCATACACAGTTTCTCGACCGCAAACGAATGCTGTCTGCCGACATGTTCTTGTTCGAAAAAAATTCCAACAAATCACTGAAACTTCCAATGAGTGAGTATGCACGTTTATCCAAAGCTCTAGTGATATTAAGATATGTTAAATATACGACGTAAATGCGTGAAAATGACAATTTAAAGCAAAGTATAGTAAATAAAGTCCGAGGAGTCATCTCCGTACAGGCCATGAAGGCCCTTGGAGGGGTGGAATCTAAAGGCTTCTACTATCCGTAACCTCGGCATCTGAGACGGTATAGTGGTTAGCTGTACGCCCGGACGCCTTTCCTCCCAGGAATTAACCTGGTACTCAAACAAAGAAAGAATATGAAAACAGGACATTAAATGAATTTCTAAAAGTAACAAATCAATGACAGAAAATTGAAAGAAAATACCTGACAAAAATATGTCAAAAATGACTAGTAAATGACTTGATAAATACACATTTGTGTAATATACTACTCAAAAAAGAAATGTGGTCACGTTGTAAGATCTTCCTAACTCATGGTTTCACATTTTCACACCAGGAGAACATGGGGCTGTACATTAAATAAGGCCACGGCCGCTTCCTTCCCACTCCTAGGCCATTCCTGTCCCCTCGTCGCCATAATACCTAATTGTGTCGGTGCGATGTAAAGCAAATAATAATTTAAAGATATTCCTAATTACATTGCACGAATGAATAGTGGAATGGGGATTGAACTGTTATGGCAATAATATGTCGTGAGTAGGTATAGTGGGGGGTTCTGCCGCCGCCTCCGCCTCTGGCTCTCAGGGGCCTCCTCCGCCTCCGCCTCCCGGAGGGCCTTCCCAGGGGCCCGCTCCTCCCCCTCGTCCTCCCGGGAGGCCTTTCCAGGGGCCCGCTCCTCCTCCCGCGGGAAATTTGAATTGGTAAACAAAGCCACGTGCTTTTTGAGAGCTATCATCGACAACTCCTCATCGCTAACTTCAGTGCTGCCATCTTAACGGGCGTAAACCTCAGTGGTGCCAACGTAACCTCACTAGCGCGAGATTTGAATCGGTAAACAAAGCCAAGTGCTTTTTTGACATCCACGTGCTTTTTGACAGCTATCATCGTCAACAACGCATCGCTAACCTCAGCGCTACCATGTTTCAAAGCATGAGCTCTTGTTGGTAAACAATGCCACGTGCCTTTCTTGACAGCTGTCATCTTGATGGACCCTAACCTCACTTTGAAGGACAATAGAGCATCGCTAACCTCACTCTTGCCATCTTTACTGCGCTAAACCTCAAGTCTGCCACCTTATGCATGTAGTAGCGTGGAATTTAAAATCCAACTACAGAACATCGCTAACCTCACTGCTGCCATCTTTACGGGCTTAAACCTTACTGTTGCTACCTTGGTTATACGCTTTTTGTTAGTTTACTGTTAACCGCTAAGCTGTTCGCATCATCGAAGTAGAGAGTAACAAGTGTCAAGTAGATTTAAAGAAGAATCTGTTAGCAGGAGATAGAAGTCCGTCATGGAAAAACCTATTTCTAGGTATAATTGGGAAGAGTGTGGAAAAGCATTTTCGCGAAGCTATCACAAGAGATGTCATGAGATATCATGTAGGACAATTTTTATTGCAAACATTGTAGAAGAGGGTTCAAGAACGCAAACAACGCTCAACGTCATGAAGCCGCGTGTAATGTAGCCTCATCGAGAACAAAATACAAAGAGCTCAACGGTATTCAAGCGAACGCTGATTTATATTTATAAAGTACACCTCTGCGAGAGATTTTTTATTCTCCCTTGTTGTCTAGGCCTGCTACAATTTCTGTTACTAAGCACAAACTTCAAGATAAAGAGAGGTAAGGTCATGATTATGATAATAAGGATAATGATGTTGATCAAAACAGTAGTAAAGGGGAGTAGAAGAAGAAGAAGAAGAAGAAGAAGAAGAAGAAAATCATAATGTTTCATTGCCATTAGAGCTTGATGATTTTACTTGATTTCATAAGCCTACTACACGTTCTGTCGCAGTGCAAACATCTCAGGAAGAGATGCAAGATAAAGAAGAAGAAAATTTCAACGCTTCATTGCTATCGAAACAAGTTAAGTTTGTGCATAGAAACGCTATTGCTGAAGCACGTATTACATCAAAAAAGTCCCTACACATCAACTGTCTGCATATAGACTCAAAGTTCACAACAAGCCTCTGTTACTCTATGTAGATATCAGATACTGTAAAGACCCCAACGTACTCGTAAAACGTTTACAACTAAGACCCTATCATGATGCTGGTTACACACAGTACAAAGCAGATATTTTTGAAATAGAGCATGAATTACGTCGTGTAGGTATTATTAAATAATAGCTCTCTCTCGACAGTACAACAGCTTAAACACCTTCCTACAATCCCAGCGCTTACCCCCACCTAAGCCATCCTTCTGTAGTATATAGTCGATCGAGTAGCTATATACGTATATATTATTTTTCAACATTCTCCCTTCCTTAGGGTGTTAACTCCGCCTCTAGTTGTAGAGCCGGTCTCAAGCCCGGATAGAGAGAGGAGAGGCAACCTAGCCCTTTAGCCCTTTAGCCCTTTTGCCCATTAGCCCTTCAGCCTATTAACCTATTAGCTTTTAAGCCCTACAAGGAATGTGCGGTAATCTAATCTTCTTAGAACAAAGGTATCCCCTGACGTGTTCTAAACACATGTCGTATCGAGTACAGTGTTCTATTTTAGTCTTAATCACTTATTTGGTGTTCAAAACACTTCAATCAATGTACCGATCACATGATAAAGTTAACGACATCGAGTGCAGTGTTCGATTCTGGTCATGTTATGTTTGTCCGACTCGTTGGCTGAATGGTCAGCGTACTGGCCTTCGGTTCAGAGGGTCCCGGGTTCGATTCCCGGCCGGGTCGGGGATTTTAACCTTAATTGGTTAAATCCAATGGCCCGGGGGCTGGGTGTTTGTGTTGTACCCAACATTCCTGCAACTCACACACAACACATAACACTATCCTCCACCACAATCACACGCAGTTACCTACACATGGCAGATGCCGCCCACCCTCGTCGGAGGGTCTGCCTTACAAGGGCTGCACTCGGCTAGTAATAGCCACACGAAATAATATATATATTGCACCCATAAGCGAATTTACGTAATTAATTTATGAATTAAAAGTTGAATAATTCGCATATGGAATACTACAGTAGGCTGTGAAGCTAGCAGTCACAAAGCAACTTTCTGGCGCCAGTCAGTCGGCGAGGAAATCCTCGAAACTTGTCTTAGAGCACGAACAACCTGTAGACCGACCTGAGTACTGCATCCAATAAATTTTATGGTACCGCCTAGGAATGGCAACTTTCTACTTGGTTCTCACGAGAAAATCACGCGTTGAGGCTTGACCTACTTAGAAGCCAAAAGAGACAACGATAACACCCACCAACCCTTGGGAGAAAATGGAAGCATCCACGCTGCAAAGAGCGCGAAAGTCTCAGCCAATTACAAAATTCCCAATTTGAATGTCCTGTCATAGCGGGAATCTACAGTCAGTATTTCGCTATTTGGAGCCCGGAGTAGTGGTGTGAAACAGTGTCCTGACTTCCTAATAATATTTGAAAATTTATCGGTGCGAAGGTGTGATTAATTATTGGCTAATTAATAAAAATTTAACTTCACACGGAAGAGTAGTATCGCCCAGGAATTGAACTGTCATGGCGGGAAGAAGCCATTCGCTGGAAGAAAATAACGCCGGTGACGCGCGCCGTCGTGTGGATTATCCTGTGATCGTTTCCCACGGCGCAATATAACAAGTAAGTCAGACCGAAATTAGGAAGATTTTGTACATAATTTTTGAAGCTTTAACCTACGGATGTATGATAAAGCGCTCCCAAGTGCTAGATTACTACGCCACATCCCTTCCACAGAACTATTTTCGAGGTGGGGGGAGAACTGATTATAAAACAAAGCGACCAGAATGGTGATTCTTCAGTGTGTTAGTGTGTTCAGTGTGTTTAGAATGTGTCAGCTAATTCAGTTAGTCAGCTTTCAAATTCAGTCTTGTTTGAACTTTTCTTTGGTGAATTCCGAGTCTGGTAGGAAAGCGATCAGAGACACTTGTTGGCATCCGAGTGAGCCATGAATTTTACTTGGGAGAGTAATATTTCAGGAGAAATGAACACCTTAACAAACTTTTACTTTACTTTGAGCTTATGCAGACATAACAGGCAATAGCTATATTTTTCAACACTTACCTTAAATGAACTCACATTACCAACCAAGAGGGACAATGGAACATGTTGCGACTGCATAAAACCTTTCTAATCCCCGTGTAGTTTGACATTTGTTGGAAAATTATTTTATTCTTTCACTTTGGGAGGACGATCAGTATAAAATTTCCCCACGTCATTGGAAACTGTACTTTTAGCTTGCTTTTCATCACTTACAATAAGCTGTCATGGCAAGCGAGATGTTTCGGGGAGAAACTAGTTAAAGCAGACAGGGAGCAGAATGACTTTTTCATTAATGGAAGGCCGCAATGTTAAAGATCTTGAGCAAACTGTTATGTTCCGAAGAGGTGAACAACCGGTAAGCTGTAAGTAAACAAGCTGAGAGGGGTGTGGAGACCAGCAGGAGGCATCAGGCAGGTAGCGGAGAGAAAACTTTCGACTTCGTCAGATGTTATGCAGTGCTGTTGTATCATCTTCACTGAAGTGCTAAAAAAATGCGTGTGTTATGTTAATGTGAGCATGTGTAACGCCATGATAAAAATGTATCAAGTTTGCGTGTGTGAAAATTCGGAATACCACATCAGCTTCAAGATGGAATTCTAATTCATCATGGCGGAGCCCGGAGGGTGATCCAACATGCCTCCAGCACCCAGGTATGAGCAACAACTAAGATAATGTGTAAATAAATATGTAGGACTGTGACTAATCGATGATCAAATGTAGCTTCGACTGTTAGATAGGATTGTAAATAATTCACATAATAATAATAATAATAATAATAATAATAATAATAATAATAATAATAATAATAATAATAATAATTTTTGCACTTTTAGCTAGGGTTATTTCGCGCACTTCCTTTACGTAGATGTGTTTGCATAATTATTATGGATCATTGGTAGTAAGTCACTTTGACAGTTTAAGATGCTATATTATTAGATCTCTATGAGTGTAATGCCGATTTCTATAATTATAATAATAATAATAATAATAAACATGTTGTTATAACGTTAGTTTTGAGCGATATTTCTGTTGGAGTTGTAATCTTGTAGACGCCGCCTTGTTGATTTTAATGCTTATTTTGCTATTTACGCATTCAATTTGTTTTATGTTGTGGAATCATCATTCAGATGGCCGTTTCCGGTAGTCCTTATACCGTGTATTTTTGCGACGATTTTGGTGGACGCGAGTACTTATTTCTGTGTGTAGTTGCGGTTACACATTTTTCAATAGCTGTGTTTTGAGAGGCAATCTCGTCATTTTAGTAAACAGTTAGTGACAGGAAGCCATTGATGAGTCAGCTCTGATATTTTGTGATATGTGAAGCAGAGAATGATCTAGAGATCGAGCTAAGTGAATAATATCCCTGATGATCTGTGTTGATAATGGAAATGTGATATTTGGACCATGTCATGAACTGTCGTAAGAAATAGAGATGTGCACGACAGATATTTCGCCCGCCGGATACGAGCGAGGCCGTATTATGAGGTACTACGTCGAGAATAATAATGAGTAAATAGAATTGAGAGATGAATAATTTAACCAAGAGTGTTAAATACGTAACGACATGGGTTATGATTGTAGGCAGAAGCCTGTATTTTGTTTCAAATAATTCCACGGAAAGTAGATGCTCGGAATATATGCTAATTAAAGCACGAGGTATATGTGAGCAGAGCGACGAATCAATGTGCATTTTGACAGTCATGTAGAGTCATGGATGACATGGAATAGAAGTAATTATTGTCCATAAAGGTTAAATAGTGTCATGGCCAGACATTTGTCGTCTGAGGTTAGATTGCCGTCAAATTCACAATATTGTTTGCTACTCGTAGCGGGAAAAAGAGTTCTTTAGACTCCGATATTTGCGCATTTATTCTTATTAATTTTCAGCAGGCAGCGATGTTGGGATCTAGATTTGTTTATTTATTTATTCTTTCTTCGTGTACCTTTTACTACCGTTTATTTATAGGATGTGATCGTACGTGAATTATTTGCACTTGATTAGATGTGAATAGATAGGTGTAGTTAGGCTAGTTTTGATTTCTGTATTTTCTTTTGTTGGAGCAATGTTTCTCCATTAACAAGTTTAATTATGTAAATAAGATTCCATGTGTTAGGATAAGAGATCATCGATTAGGTCATAGTCAAAACCATAGTAGTGGTATGCTCATACCAGACATTCAGTAATTACCAAACCTTTAAAATCCACTACATTTTATTTAGGAAATGAAGCGATTTTAATAAACCAGTTGTATAATAACTGCCGCAATGAATGAGGTAAATAAGATGGGTCTGCCTCCATCTAGTAGTGGTACCACAAATAATGAGTTCGCAATGAAATGCAGTCAGCGGCAAATTAAGTAAAATTTTAATGTACAAGGATCGCTTTCATTTGAAATGTAAACATGGGGGCACTTGGCCTAATTATTTATATTTTAAAGAGGTCCAGGCTATCACAGTCATGCAAGTGAAGTCTAAATAATTAGATGAGTAAATGTAACACTCAGGTTCATGTTTCAATAATTTCTTTTTTTTGTTTAATCACGAGTAGTTTGAATATGGCAGTGGTTATGTGGTAAATGAAGTACGATGTTCATGGCTGTTTTCTTTGAATTCTGTCTTATTTTGTTACACATGGTTAGTGCAGCCCACGATTATTTTAAAGTTGGGTGTTTCCCAACTGAGTCACATGTGTTAAATATTTGATAAACACCTCTCAGTCAGTGTTGATTTGATGATTAATTAATTAATTATTCAACTAATCTAATTTATTTTATTAGGCACTTTTCTATGTAATATAATTCAATACTTCAAATGAGGTGGTATTTTCTGACCAGAGTTTTGAATTTATCCACGTCATCGTCTTGAAGACAGTGTCAACATAATCTGTAATATTTAAATTTGACTGACCTTTAGTCAATTTTATTTGGCAGACATTGAGTTATTATAAGGTAGATCTTCAATCCTTTTTTTTTGAAATTTCATTTCATTACACTTTGCTTATTTTTCACCAGTTTATCTTCATAATTTTGACACTTTGCACTTTGTTCAATAAATCAGTTGGTTATTTAAATTTTAATTCAGTCTTTGGGTACCGTCATTTATAGTTAGTTTACCCCATCTTTTCATTTCCTCACTCTCTGATCGACGTGTGGCCTATCTTCGGGGATATCATCGGACGCACCGCGACTGAGGAAGAAGAGTCTGCATGCAGCGGTGAGTATCATTTAAATGTCATTTATTACAGGAGCAGCCGGCGCACAGAAGAAGGAAGAAGTTCACCGCATTTATTGCCTTGAAAAGGTCACAATATGTTATGTTTCAATCACTTCTTTCATGATTTGCAAGTCTAAACATGCACAATGACGCCATCACTGTAGCACGTGCTTTCTCTAGCTATCCCGATGCAGGTTTAAACTTGTTCGATAGAGCTATGCCTTGACATAAGAGGAGGCCTTAACAGCTTATGTATAGCCCCTATTGTTTAAAGATAGCTGCTGTCAAGAAAAAGCACGTCGAATTTTTCAAATTACCCGCCATCCCATTTCAAAGTTATGAGGTTTAGTTCTGTAAAGATACCTGCACGATGCTCTGTTGATTAAAGATGAGAGCTGTAAAAAAATAGCACGTGGAATTTTACAAACGAGAGCACGTAGAATTTCAAATTGTCCTCCACCGTATGCATAACAGCAGCCGCCATCTTTTGCAGTAAGCTAGCTTTCTTCATAAGAGCGGCGACCATCTTGCGCAAGCACCCTTAAGGCGTCTCATAAGGAGTCGTGTATAGCCGCCATCTTGTGTTTGCCATCTTGCGCAAGCATCCTTAGGGCGTCTCATGCCATCTTGTGCAAGCACGCTTAAGCCGTCTCGTAAGAGCAGCCGCCATCTTACGCAAGCATCCCTAAGGTGTCTCATAAGGAGCCATGTATAACCGCCATCTTGCGCAAGCATCCCAAGGGTGTGTCATAAGAACCTATGTATAACAGCCATCTTGCGTAAGCACCCTTATGGAGTCATGTATAGCCACCATCTTGTGCAATTAGCGTCGAGAAATGGCTGCTGTAGAATTTTTTAAATTATCCACCACCATATTTCAAAGGCATGTAGCTAAAAAGTGCAGCACTGAGGTTTGTGATGCAAGAAAGCGGATGACAGCTGTCAAAAAGCACGTGAGTTTGTTTCCAAACAAGAGCACTTGGAATTTTTCAAATTGCCGCCACCACATTTCAAAGGTAGCAGCTAAAGGTGGCAGCACGGTGCACTGTTGATTAAAGATGGCGGATGACAGCTAACGGAACTTTTGAAATTGCCCGCTACTACGATAAAGATAGCAGCACGCTGTTCTGTTGATTAAAGATGGCGGATGACAGCTGACGAAATTGCCCGCAAGATAGCAGCACGGTGGTCTGTTGATTAAAGATGGCGGATGACAGCTGTCAAAAAAAGCACGTGGGTTTGTTTCCAAACAAGAGCACGTGGAATTTTTCAAATTGCCGCGACCACATTTCAAAGTTATGTAGCTAAAGTGGGCAGCACGGTGCTCTGTCGATTAAAGATGGCTGCTGTCAAAAAGCATTTTTCAAATTATCCGCCACCACATTTCAAAGATATGTAGCTAAAGAGGGCAGCACGGTGCTCTGTTGATTAAAGATGGCGGATGGCAGCTGTCAAAAAAGCATGTGGATTTGTTTACCGATTCAAATCTCGCGCTAGTATAGTTAAAATGGCAGCACTGATGTTTAGGCCCGTCAAGATGGTAGAGCTGAGGTTAGCGATGTGTTGTTGACGATGATAGCTGTCAAAAAGCACGTGACTGTCAATAAAGCACGTGGCTTTGTTTACTGATTCAAATCTCGCACTAGTGAGGTTACGTTGGCACCACTGAGGTTTAGGCCCGTTAAGATGGCAGCACTGAGGTTAGCGATGCGTTGTTGTCGATGATAGCTGTCAAAAAGCACGTGGCTTTGTTTACCAATTCAAATTTCCCGCGGGAGGAGGAGCGGGCACCTGGGAAGGCCTCCCGGGAGGAGGAGGAGGAGGAGGAGGAGGAGGAGGAGGAGGAGGAGGAGGAGGAGCGGGCCTCTGGGAAGTCCCCCGGGAGGCGGAGGCGGAGGAGGCCCCTGGGAGCCAGAGGCGGAGGCGGCGGCAGAACCCCCCACTATACCTACTGTCCTGTTTTCCTAAAAAAGAAGGGGCTCCACTGTCATACGGATGTTTAGTAGGTGTCGATGTCAGTTGAATTGCAAGAGTGCCCCAAATCTAAGCGTGTGCAATTATTGGTCCGTATAGGTTGTATTGTTTAAGTGTCACAGCTGATCATGCGGACTGTCGTAGACAAGGGTGGGGTGAAGGAGTTGTCGAATGATGCCTCTCGTGCACGTATACGGTTTTTTTTTTTTTTTTTGCAACTTGAGATAATACATAATCCTGGAATACACCTGAAAAGAAAACTGACAACACTTAGCGAATCAAACTTGTTATCGGACGATAGAATATAACGCGTAGCGTATAACTATAGAGATTTCACCACTTCTTCCGTATTACAGTATAGTGAGCTCGATATCTGCAGTCGCTTAAGTGAGGTCAGTATTCGGGAGATAATGGGTTCGAACCCCACTGTGTGAAAATGGGAAACCACGGAAAACCATCTTCAGGGCTGCCGATAGTGGGGTTCGCACCCACTATCTCCTGAATACTGGATACTGACCGCACTTAAGCGACTGCAGCTATCGAGCTCGGTCTTATACGGTTTAAAGAAGGCTACTCGCAAAGGTACGTTGAAATAAACTGTAGTGGTTGCCCAGAATAAAATTTATTATCTGTGAAAACTTTCCTCGGAGGTTGTGTCAGGCACCCTATAACTGCCTGCCAAAGGTAAACAACCGCAGGGTAAAATCGTATTGTGCGAAAAGCTGTCCGAAACCACGAAGTTGCCACATCAGCACTGGAGGTCTGTATAGATTGTACAGAAGGCTTCTGGTGTAAGAGTTAGAAACAGGCTTTGAGAGGCCATTTTAAGATCCCAAAGATATGTCAGGTGATTGCAGTTTTCTGGAGATCATCTGCACTGACACCTGAGACACTGGCGTCCTGTGCTGATGAATCCCGTTTCGCGTTATATTGTTCAGACAATCGTCTACTAGTCTGGAGAAAACGTGGTAAGCGAAGTCATCCGACAACTGTATAATATATCGATGATTATGAAGATGGATCTGTTGTAGTGTGGGCAGGCATAAATATTGACATGAAAACTGACCTCCTGATTTTTTCGAAATGGTTCCTCAATTTCTCGACGGTGCATTTTCAAGATAATAGTACCACATATGATTCCTCACGGGTGACAACTTTGAGAAAATTCAGTATTCATGCAGGATAATGCTATAGCGCACGATGACAAAGTCGTTTGGAGATATCTGTAAAAGTACCATCCAGTAAGAGCACATCTGCAAGTGGACTTAAACCCTTTCGCACTCAGCGCGCCGATCTATCGGCGCGAGAGGTTATGGCGAAAATGCTCACGGCGCCGATACATCGGCTCTGTCTTATTTACGGATTTTGGTCATTTGCGTAGCTGTTAAATCGTAACAGTTGATCGTGACGGTACATTAAAGCGTTGAATTTGCGTTTAACTCAACAGATATATCCACCAGCCCTACAAAATATTTTTATTTTCGACAAATGAAATCTGTTGACCGTGAATGTTTATGTTGTGGTTATTTGAAGTTGTTATTGCGTGGATCTGTTTTGATTGGCTTATGAATACAAGAAGTTGATCTTGCTATGAGTTCTGTTTATAGTTTATTTCGTTTCTTTGGTATATCGTGTGTTCGATGCACTTCGTAAACTACAATTTTACTCCTTTTCATAACTCCGTTGTTGCACGTGCTTGCGTCATCTTTTTATAGAAATAGCTAGGCCATATTCAAGGCCGAATGAGGCCGATATCCGTGAATTTTCAGATGATTTAGACAGTAATAATCACCTTCTTTTGCCGAAAGTGATTCCCGTTATGTGGGAAGTGACACGGTTGTAACTGCTCACCGTGCATCGGACCGCGAGGCCCTGACATCGATGACTGTTACATGTACACTGAATAAATTTGTGCAATGCCTCATGAGTGAATTGCAGCACCCACATCATATTGATATCAAATTATTCAGAATGAAATGTTCTTTCATCCACGTCTAAGAGTAAAGAAGGAAGACGCAACAATGTCTAAATTTTCTGTCATTGAAAACAATAATTTATTTTAAAAAAATTATTTTCGAAATTCAATAATTATTTTGGGCTTAACCAATAACAATACGTCCAAGGTATATTCATTTCTGAAATGCTCATAGTTTCCTGTATTAGTGTGATTAATTTTATTTTAATGTGTGTTAAACTCTTTATGTGTTGAATTTTTGTAATTTGCTTTGGAAAATCACAAAAATTAGTCTGAGTGTCTTCGAGCAAACACCTGCATATAGGCTGAGTGCCAAAGGGTTCCGATCGAACAAGTCTGAGACCAATTGGAGCAACGCAGGTTATGTGTGTTCTCGTTACGGTATGTCACTAACTTACGATTGTATAAATAAGGATAAGTAGGGACGGCTGATGCACCCGGTATATTTATATATTATTTGGAGCTGGCTACCCGAGATAGTAAAGGTGTACTTGATACATGCGAAGTGGCATGGATAATTCTTCCTAATTTGAAGTCGAGAAATTTAGAAACGTGGCTTTCACTTATGGAGAGGCGCATGGCCCTGCAACAGAAATTAGTTTTTTTGCTAGTGGCTTTACGTCGCACCGACACAGATAGGTCCTATGGTGACGATGGGATAGGAAAGGCCTAGGAGTTGGAAGGAAGCGGCCATGGCCTTAATTAAGGTACAGCCCCAGCATTTGTCTGGTGTGAAAACAGGAAACCACGGAAAACCATCTTCAGGGCTGCCGACAGTGGCATTCGAACCCACTAACTCCTGGATGCAAGCTCACAGCCGCGCGCCCCAAACCGCGCGGCCAACTCGCCCGGTCAGGAATTAGTAACAGAGGCATAGATTTAGACTGGGATCAATAAACACATAACACAATTGTTTTGAATTGTTCAAAATATATATATCATTAGTCTATTTCAAAAATCGTAACATATTCTTTATTATTTATTAACGCGTGGCGCTCTTTTGTTAACTGTTTAGCACAGGAGTGTGGGTTACAGCCCTTGATGCATTCGTTTAATCTACCAGATGTACTCATTGCTAGCGAGGCGTCTATTGTGAATCTCCATTTCGCGTATAGGCGTCCTTTTGAAAGTTTATTTTCCGACCACCTTTGATTGTCGCTTATTCCCTTTTGGACTAGGACGAATGAGGTTGAGACCAAGGATGCAAATAATTTTCTCACTAACGTAGTAATCCCTTTCTTGGTTGGTCAAAACTCTTATTATATTTCCTTCTCGTTCCTGAGGGTGGAGCTATCACCTAAGAGCCGACTATGTGTAGCCTTCCTCTAAATCGGTAAACAATCGAGAGTTAACCTTTGCAGCTGAAGACTACTGAACGGATCACAAAGCGTGGAATTATCTGTTACAGAAGCAATTGTATGACCACTTAATCGTTCAGTTTATACCGCGAAGAAACACCTACTCTAAAAATATTACGCCGAGCCTGTAACATTTATATATAATCTTACATTACTTCTAATTTAAAATCTGTTTTAATTCCCTTTCTTTCTCCATTACATTGAAATATATATCTTTATAATGATTATCTTTCTGTTTGTTTGCTAGCCTTATAAGCGGTCTCCAAGTAGTGGAAAAGTAATTTCACGTTACTTAAACCTGTAGAGACAATCGATGTGCAGCCCATGTTTTTTCACGCTGCTCGAGATGTTTTAGATATCGGTCCCCCTCTTCCACTTAGCTCACAAGAAGAAATGTCACAGTATTTGATTTTCTTAAGGTCATTAAAGAGGTAAAAATGAGAAAGGTCCCCCAATTCTGTACAATGACATTTCTGCCACAGAAATATGGGAGTAGATTAAGTGTTTTATTTCTAAGCAACTTGAGTCTATTGTAAGATCTTTTTGCTTTCGAGACGTATTTCCTCACTTCTAATCCACTGTAAGATGACTCGTCGACTATAATATAACTTTCTATACCAGTAAACTTCGTAGTGACATTTAGGCCATTATGTGGAGTCCCAATCACAAGAAAATATATTGCTGTGTATACATTCCCACAACATTTCGAGAAATTTAAACTGCTAACCCCCTTTAAAAATGCTAGTAGGCAATTAATGCCCCGTAGTAATTTATAATAGTAAATTATTTTCAATGTCCCTCCGACTGTTACAAGTTTTAATAGGCGTCAAGGTATCCGCATTTCCTTCCTTCCAAAGAAGTCCTTTATAGATATGGAAGCCAACGACATGGAGATGTCTCATTTAAACACACTCAAACTTCACCGATCTCACAAGGGATGGGATCTATTATCTTTAGATCAGAGGGATAATGGCCAGTCAACTAGATCGCTGAGGTCATCTGCATAATTTGATAATTTTTCCCTCATGTACTGATGTTAGGATATTAGTTGTTCACTGTGCCGATACGACGTAAAATAATAGCATAAAAACGTTCTTATGCTTTAAGCTGTCTTACATTGGTGGGCAAAAAATGTCAATACCTCAGGAGGCATATGAAAGAAACTTCAAATTTCGACAGGTAGTGGCGTGTAAGTGGATAACTCAAAAACATTTCTTCTTACCCTACCACTTTATTTCCACCCTGGCAGCTTCGTGCGTGTGACCCTTGTAGAACGTGTTTACTTGGTCCTATTCTACTGCCAGTTACCCTTCTTGACTCCTATCGTATGTGGAAGGAGATATTTAGCTACAGTAGATGCTCTTTAATACGGCACATTCGGGACCACGACCGTGCCGAATTAGCGATTTTGCTGGATTATCGAACATCAGTACTGTATTTTTAATCTCGTCATTCTAAGAACTAAAGGGTTGAAAGAAAACCATAGGATCCAAAATTATATTCAAATGTTGAATATTGATTCAATTGATTATTATTGTATTAATAAAATGCAGAGAACAAAAGGAAAATTAATACAGTACAATTATATTTAAAACAAGTTGAAATAATCTGATCTAGGACAAGAAAACATACACATGAGCGTTAGTGTTTAAAAGAGCCTCTGGTATCACGTTGCTTCCTTGAATCGTATCTCTTCTTCAAAAATTCGCTATGGATTATACACAAATTTACGAATTCTGCAGAGTTGTAGCTTTGGTCGAATCAGGTACTAGACAGCACTGTTTTTTTTTTGCTAGGGGCTTTACGTCGCACCGAAACAGATAGGTCTTATGGCGACGATGGGATAGGAAAGGCCTAGGAGTTGGAAGGAAGCGGCCGTGGCCTTAATTAAGGTACAGCCCCAGCATTTGCCTGGTGTGAAAATGGGAAACCACGGAAAACCATCTTCAGGGCTGCCGATAGTGGGATTCGAACCTACTATCTCCCGGATGCAAGCTCACAGCCGCGCGCCTCTACGCGCACGGCCAACTCGCCCGGTAGACAGCACTGTATAACTGCGTGTAACCAAATACAGTATAAACAACACCCGACACTTCCGGTCTTAGCTTAGTTAAAATGGGAGACAAATCGCAAGTGGCGCTCCTAGTGGCGTGACGTGGAATTTCACGCCAAATTCGAATATCAATGGAAATTCATATACGGAAATGTATATATAAATTACGTATAGAAAGCAAGTGTTATTAAGATATTAATTTTAAAGTTGCTAAAGCAATTGTCGATAAATGAAAAATTATTATTTAACGGGTTATTATTTAAAGACTGAAATTACACTTTAATCAAGATGTGAAATGAACTGCTGTGAAAGGGCCTGATTATTGATTTATGCATTACTTCTTTTTGCTTTTAACATTCCTGCCTGAGCTTTTACGGTTAGATTACGATTTAACTTGAGTAACTTGAGCCTTCAATTTAGAAACCAAAGCATTACTTTTAGAGATAATCTTTTGAGCTTTATGCAATTTTTCTTTGAGGAGTTTTAGTTTTTGGACACTAATCTATTTAGGGAGTCTTGCATCTTGCAGAATAGCTGGTGATCCTACACGAATATTTTCGTCTGGTGCTGATGTTCCATCGTTCTGTCTTTTTCTCATGGAAGGACTACCTCTTTTGGAAGGGGCGGTGGCAATTGATGTTTTAAATTCTTGGAGATGCTGTGTTAATACAGAACCCGGCTTTAATCTGATAAGAGGGATAAAAGAAAGAAAATCATGAAAATATTGTCGATAGTTATGTTTTGAGGCATATTTACGTACAATTATAGTAAAAATATAACATATCCTTGGCTGTATAGTCGGGGGATTTCTAAAGTCGCTGGACCGGAAATGATCTGAACAGATCTTATAATTTTTATTCAAGTGTAGCGTCCCTTCATTCTTGTACACCTTATCAAAATCACTTCTCTAACATTTCAATACCCACAGATCACACATACAACAACACATCGGCATTGAATGTTAACCGATGCACTATACATTATAATAAGTTTATTGTATTTTAAGCCAGTTAAAATATGGGGGCGCAAGTCAGAAGTGTAGGAAGTACTATACAATCTCTGTGTTACTGAAAGAATATATATGCAAATACAATATTTACTTACATTTTCTTGTCACGAGAGAAACGGAAGGAAGACGACGAATCCTTCTGCATTTTATAGTTATTGCAGCCAAACACAGTTCTTATCTTTCTACTCATGTTGAGAGGAGATACAAATGAATGATGCATGCTACTATTTACTTATGTTGACTTACTGCATACACATAAATAACACCAAAACCTTCGCAAACAAATACACGTGCTCCCATGAGAGAATTAGTAACTCCAGGTCATTCAAGTAGACAGAGCTCTAATCGCTGCCCTTGATATCTTGCAGACTGTCGTATATTATATCTACTGTATTCGGTAAAACACAGACAAACGGCAGGTAACTAAAATAAAATGGCGGTTTCACCAGCGCAGTGGTGCGACGTGGCGATCAAGGTTACCGAACCCATTAATCAACTCGACATATTTTGAACGCGAGCGCGTCGAACTGTGCCGGATTACAGAATGTGCCCAAATGTAGAATGCCGCATTAATGAGCACCTAGTGCACTGAGAATTTTTTTTATTTGGTAGTGTAGTTCGGTGCCTTGTGTATTGAGACAAACAACCTACTCCAAGAACAGATTAGGCTAAACTCCCCGTACCGGTCGAGAAGGGAACTTGGGGCCTTTTGAACCTCTAGCCCTTATGCTGACTCAGGCAAGAAGCCGAAGAACGGAAAAATCATGTAATTTTACGTGACTGTTGATCTCGTAACCATAGCCACGGGCCGTCCAATTTTACTAGGGATCTGAACCCACAGAACGTGAAATTTAATTTCAAAAATTCAACATGCATTCCCCGGGATTCTAATCGCAGCCACCTTGGTGAGAAGCCGAAGACATTTTTTTTCTAATGGCTTTACGTCGCACCGACACAGATAGATCTTATGACGACGATGGGAGAGGAAAGGCCTAGGAGTTGGAAGGAAGCGGCCGTGGTCTTAATTTAGGTACAGCCCCAGAATTTGCCTGGTGTGAAAATGGCAAACAACGGAAAACCATCGTCAGGGCTGCCGACAGTGGGATTCGAACCCACTATCTCCCGGATGCAAGCTGACAGCCGAGCGCCCCTAACCGCACGGCCAACTCGCCCAGTCGAATACAAATTCACTCGGCTGTCACGTCCAAAGTTCCGGACGTGTCGATCATTATTGCTGCACCAAGTCAAATTGGCAGCGATATGGAAATACGGAAGGTGCGGGCTTCAAGACCGAAGGCTGAATACCAGTGACGGGCAAGGAGAGCCATAACGCAGTCAGCGAAAACCGAGTCGTTGTAATGCTGAACATTTATTACAATAATAAGTGCGCACAAATAAAGTCCGTATTCATTGGGGGACCTGCCCTCCAACAATTCAAATATTACAACTCTCAATTCTCAATTCTTAACAAACTCCTTTTAGTAACAACATGTTGAATTAAAAGAAACCCCGTTAACACATTAACTTTTACAGAAGCAAACCCTCTTACTATTCTATTTACTGAGGCTCTTAGCCTCTATTAACAAGAGAACAAATACGTTACATTCTCAATATAAGGCAACTCCCTCCCTAATCCTAACGTTGGTTGGTAAGCTTTCCTACCTCCACGCTCGCGGCTAGATGACCAAGCTGCTTGCTCGCTCCAAGCGAACTGAACGAAGTTTACTGCGAGCACCGTGCCATCCCTCGGCAGAGGCGAGGAGGGGCAAGGTGGAGAGGGAACACGACAAGTGCGCAGGTCGGAGGAAAGCTTGCCAACACAATTTGGAGGGTGCCACCAGGGCGGAAATAATTTTACATTTCCCTGGGGCCATAAGGGAACGGGACAACATTTGTACTTTATTAAGATAGGAAAAAAGAAACACACATGTTACAAGATATAATATATGCAGATCGATCTGTATGAATTATAAATTTAAAAGTTCATGACGAAGGAGAGTTCCTCTTGGTACAGACCTCCCTCCCTAAGTTTCCAACCAGGTTGGAAAAAGTCTTTCTTCTTCTACTTTAGACACCACAAGAGCTCTTGATAAAAGGTTCTTTTTTCCCAAACAAATAAATATCAGTTTGCTTAAGCAATTAAAAACACTTGGAGAAAGAGTCTTTGCTTAGGATACACCAACAACTGGCCTAACATTTCATTAGGTAAACGCCTTTTAGCTTGGCGAAAGGCAATAAATGCCAGTCCGTGAAAATCCATATTTCAAGATGCACATCTCGAAGATTAGAATAAGTTGAAGGAGAATCGCCGGGCGAGCTACCGGCTTGCAAGTCCAAGTGAGGACGAAACTGGCATGGCTCAAAATGAATGACGAATGCCGAACACACAGCAACCAGGCACACCAAGATGCAATAAGCCAGATGGACGATGCGTGCCACAACTGGCGGCGAATGCTAGCCAGCGCCAAACATACAACATGCAGAAAAACGGCCCGGAAGGACGGCCGATGGAGTCAGCGCATGCCAAAACACGCCCACATGAGGGGCCCTTCTCACGGAGCGACGGCGAAGATGGAACCTCCATAATGCTGAAACATACAAGTTTAAGGCCAGCAGTTTTGTCTTCACAAGAGCCGATAAGATGTAAGAGTCAAGGTGGAGAAAGACAATCCCGGGTCAGCGCGCCGGGCGTGGAGGTAGGAGGCTAGGTAGGGCTGCAGGAGGGCTCACATACCAAATTTAAAATCTCTTACAGACTAAGTAAAATACAACTCCCTATAAAATACAGAAGTTAACAAAACAACAGGGGAACAAACCCCGCAAACATGAACACCACAGACGTATCGGTTCTCGCCAACCAATTAAAGCAAAACTTCATTGAGCAGATTGAAGCTGAGAAAGATGAACACTAAAAACTCACTCGGTCACGGGGTCTCTCACCAACAGGGTGACCGGGGTAAGAAAATCAATAATCCGGAAAGGACCACGGAACCTGGGTGCCGACTTCCCAGAGGGAACAAAATTCTTAATGAATACCTCATCCCCGACAGCCAGGCTGGTAGGCTGACGCCCCTTATCGTAGCGCTCCTTCTTCCTCTGGTAGGAGACCTGAAGGTTCTCTTTAGCTTTCTTCCAGTTCGCGCGAATATTAAGAGGATCCACCCTCTCAGGCAACAAATCATCAATATGCCACAAATTGGAAAGCGGCGAGTTCGGAAGAAACGAAAACATGAGAGAGAAAGGGGAAAACTGGTGCGCCTCATGCACCGCAGTATTAAAAGCATAAGCCAGCCACGGCAAAGTGGTGTCCCACCTCTGAACATCGTGGTGATGGAAAGCAATGAGGGCCGAGCGTAAATTCCTATTAACTCTCTCCGCGTACGAAGGCTGGGGGTAGTAAGGGGAAGTCGTGACGTGAGTAATCGACAGGCTAAAACAGAAGTTCTTAAATAGATTAGACGTAAAGGCTTTAGCATTGTCTGAAACCAAATACTGGCTAGGACCAAATGATGAAAATATGGTTTTTAAACATCTAATGGTTGTTTCAGCGTTGGCCATCCTCGTCGGAAATAACCATGTAAAACGAGTGAAGCCATCCACGCAGACCAATATAAACCTATTTGCTTCAGATTTCGATCTCGGGAGAGGTCCTACGAAATCAATATATAGACGTTGCATAGGACGGGTAGCTTGGGTAGAGGATAGCAACCCAACCCGAGAATTAACACATGGCTTACTAATCCTACAAACCTTACAAGCCTTGACAAGTTCGCGAACGTCTCCGTCCATTCCCTTCCAGATGAAATTTTCTCTGATCTTCTCCCTTGTTTTAAATACTCCCTGATGACCTGCGAGGGGAGTTTCATGAAAATACTTAAAGATCATAGGGACCAACACAGATGGAATTACAACCTTCATCTTACGATCATGACGGGAGGGGCAACAAAGAACTCCGTTCCTCAATACATACGGATCGACAATTTTCCCATCCTTCAAGTCTTGGACGATAGGAGCCAAGAGCGGATCTTCCAATTGAAATTTACCTATATCGTGATACAAGAGAGGGTATCAGATAAAATCGCTCCAACCAAAGATATTGCTAGAGAGGACTCAGAAGGACCTGGTTCGTCATCAAGAATAGGTTGTTCAGAAAACATCCTGCTGAGAGTATCCGCTACAACGTTCTCAGAGCCCCGAATATGACGAACGTTGAATTGAAAGGCGGAAATTCTAATGGCCCAACGAGCCAAGCGACCAGTTTTCCGTGGTTTCCCAAGCACCCAACTTAACGCCTGGTTGTCAGTTTCAAGCTCAAACTTAACATGCTCTAGGTACACACGAAAGCGTTCTAGAGCAAAAAGAACAGCCAAGCCTTCAAGCTCATACACGGAGTACTTAGCTTCTAAAGGGGTAAGAGCCCGTGAAGCATAAGCAATGGGGCGTCTCCCTAACTCAGATTCCTGGAGCAAAACGGCTGCGACAGCTGACGAAGAAGCGTCGGTTTGCACTATGAAGACCTTAGTGAAATCCGGCATAGCTAACACCGGAGCGTTAGAAATGGCCAGCTTGAGATCGTCAAAAGCAGCCTGCTGAGAAGCTCCCCACTGAAACCTTACTCCCTTACGCCGGAGTGCATTAAGAGGGGCCGCACGACTGGCAAAATTCGGGACGAATTTTCGGAAGAAGTTAACCATTCCGACAAAGCGGGACACACCTTTCACATCCTGCGGAGGAGGAAAATCCTGAATGGCCTGAGTGCGGGAATGATCGACCGAGACACCGTTAGAGGATACAATATGCCCCAAAAAGGACATCTGAGGTTTGGCGAACGAGACCTTGGACAATTTGACTGTCAAGCCAGCCTTCCTCAGGCGTGACAATACTTCATCGAGGTGCTGGAGATGATCCTCGAACGTCTCCGAATACAAAACTACGTCATCAAGATAGTGATAAAGGAAGTCAAATTTAATGTCGGAAAACAACTGATCAAGGAGTCTCGTGAGAACGGCGGCGCCTGTCGAGATCCCAAAAGGCAGCCGGCAAAATTCATAAAGGTTCCAGTCCGTCGCGAAGGCCGTCAGATGACGAGACTCCTCCGCGAGCGGAATCTGGTAATAAGCTTGATTGAGGTCCAGGACAGTGAAGTACCTCGCCCTCTTGAACCATGAAAAACACGTATGTAAATCCGGGAGCGGGACAGACTGCAAGACCACTTTACGATTAAGAGCCCTGTAATCCAAAACAGGCCTATAACCACCCTGGGGCTTGGGCACCAGGAAAATGGGGGAAGAGTAAGCCGAAGTAGAGGGCCGGATGATCCCTTCCTCAAGCATGTTGTTAATGATCTCCTTTAATGCCTGCATCTTAGGAGGAGATAAACGGTAGGGCGGAAATCTGACAGGGACCGAATCCGTGACCTCTATTTTATACTCTAAGATATTCGTCATCCCCAATTTCTCAGTAAACACATCCGGGTAGGCCTCGCACAACTCCCTAATACGCTGCGCCTCATCCTCAGTCAAATGGCTAAGATCTGACACCACTTCGTCCTGAGGCGGCGATACCGACGACGCTGAAGCAGAATTACTAATGTGCAAAGGTATTTTATTCATTTGTGAAAACTTAAACCAACATGAACGCTCCTGATTATCTAAGACTAAACCAGAATGATCAAAAAAATTTGAACCAAGAATGACAGGATACGGTAAATTACTCGCAACATACAAGGAAAATTTCCAAGTAAAATTGGAAAGACGAATTTTACATTTTACCAGTCCCAGGACTTCAATTCTGGAAGAATTGGCTGATACAAACGAATGCAAAACCGGAGATAAATGAGGAAATTTACAGACAGCTTTATGTAAAGCAAACCATCTTTCACTAATAAATGACACCACACTACCAGAATCAAGAAGGGCCGAAACGGGCTCATTGTTTATTTCGACCTCAACCAACGGACTCAAACCTTTAATTTCCGTAGATATCTCTAAACAGCCCACAGGGCAAATAGGAGCCGGTTCACCAAACGAACAAGATGTTTGATTAATAACAGGGGAAGGCAAGGCGGTACCATTGTCCTGCACCACATCCCGCTGTAGTCAAGAGCTATTTGAATGGGTGGTACAATGTCGCGCAAGATGACCTGCGACCCCGCACCGAAAGCATACAATATTACTGGTTCTGGGCGGAACCTCTACCCTAGAACCAGCACTAGCACCCTGACTGTTGTTACGAGACCGAGAGGGGCATTTATTACGCAAATGATTAGAAGCGCCACAATTATAACACTTTCTTAATAAGTTAGGCTTACGAACCACCACAGACTCCCTGTCATTAGAACCAACCGGGGGCAAGCTAGCAATACGAAATGAGTCCGCATGGCGAACACCTTCAGCCGATACCACTATCGCTTCGAGCTCCGCAAAACTGTGAGGTTGAGCAGCAAAACAAAGACAGGAGCGGTATAACGGGGAAATGCCCTCTACGATCGTGAGAACGATCTCCTCTTCTGTATAATGTAACGCAAACACCCTAGCGTAAAATTTAACATCAGCAACATATTCTGTTAAAGGCTCGTCCGAGCGTTGAACCCTGAAATAAAATTTCAGCACTAGAGAGCTGAGAGCCCTAGCCGGAATAAAATGAGTAAGCAAATAAGCATGAAACTGCTGAAGTGACAACTGATCAGAAATAGCACTAACTATTTTATTGGAAAGCACCCCTGTAGTATACGGATAAAGAATTTGCAATATTTGAACGTGAGTTAGCCCGAACACAAGAGCATGATCCTGAAATTCCACAAAAAATCGCAAAAAGGTAACTACATCATCGGCAGAATTTACCGAATAACGAGGAACGTTTTTCAACATACTACTTAACGGGTGAGGGATACTAGAAAAGGGCAAATTCACAGAAGGCAAGATCGATTGCTGAACTGGAAGATTAGCCTGGGGGAGAGTCCTAGGTAAATAACCTTGCTGCGATTCCAGCAAGCCTTGCACACCATCCAACTCAGGATTACCAATAACCTTATTGGGTTCCTCGTCAGCCCGATTAACAGAAGGAGTGACAGGTTTAGATTTAATGGAAAGTGCGGCCAACCAAGCCTCAACCTTTCCTAAAAGTTGGACCGCCTTGTCCTTCAAAGCTCCAATTTGACTCACTAGTTCCTCCTTTAATTCTAAGGAGAGTAAATCTTCCGTCCGATAAACATAATGGGTTAGACGCCCTTGGACTCGTTTTAACTGATGGAGAGACGCTACATCGTTCTCTAAAAAATCCATAATTGAGGATATTTCAGTCAAATTGGCCTGAATAAGGGACGCCACACTCGCAGCCTCACCGTCAGAGAGCTTGGGTACCACAACAATTTTATCTAAATTAGTTCGTAATAATAACTCATCCGCTTTAACTGTCCCTTTAGACTCTACATTACGAATTGACAGTTCGTATAACAACTCTTCTTTTCTAAGAGACCCAGGATATGCCACGTCTCGAGTGGCCATGGTAAAGATATCGCCGGCCACCAAGCTGAACGAGAAACACCGTAACCGAAAGAGAGAGAGAGAGACCACGCACACTCAAAATTGCCCGAAAGAACTGGTAGGAGCACAAATAAACGCTCTGCTACCAGACTGCTGCACCAAGTCAAATTGGCAGCGATATGGAAATAAGGAAGGTGCGGGCTTCAAGACCGAAGGCTGAATACCAGTGACGGGCAAGGAGAGCCATAACGCAGTCAGCGAAAACCGAGTCGTTGTAATGCTGAACATTTATTACAATAATAAGTGCGCACAAATAAAGTCCGTATTCATTGGGGGACCTGCCCTCCAACAATTCAAATATTACAACTCTCAATTCTCAATTCTTAACGAACTCCTTTTAGTAACAACATGTTGAATTAAAAGAAACCCCGTTAACACATTAACTTTTACAGAAGCAAACCCTCTTACTATTCTATTTACTGAGGCTCTTAGCCTCTATTAACAAGAGAACAAATACGTTACATTCTCAATATAAGGCAACTCCCTCCCTAAGCCTAACGTTGGTTGGTAAGCTTTCCTACCTCCACGCTCGCGGCTAGATGACCAAGCTGCTTGCTCGCTCCAAGCGAACTTTAACGAAGTTTACTGCGAGCACCGTGCCATCCCTCGGCAGAGGCGAGGAGGGGCAAGGTGGAGAGGGAACACGACAAGTCCGCAGGTCGGAGGAAAGCTTGCCAACACAATTTGGAGGGTGCCACCAGGGCGGAAATAATTTTACATTTCCCTGGGGCCATAAGGGAACGGGACAACATTTGTACTTTATTAAGATAGGAAAAAAACACACATGTTACAAGATATAATATATGCAGATCGATCTGTATGAATTATAAATTTAAAAGTTCATGACGAAGGAGAGTTCCTCTTGGTACAATTATAATATCTCAGTTAATAGTTATTTTATGTAAGACAGGTAAAATTTCATTGGCGTCTAATAAGAGAATCGTGCAAACCAAGGAAGCAGATCAACAATTAAGAGGATCCTGTAGATAGTTTTACTGTGTATGGTAGACTATTTCTTTGATGAAATTTGGCCTCTGGGTATTATGCCTGGTGAGTAATGGTGGCGAAAATACATGAGGCTGTAAGATCTTCTGACTTACCTCTCCGCTCTTCTTGCCCCTTAAAATATAATTAATGGCAATCTGCTATCACTACCGTGCCACCAAAATATCTTTCAACATTGACTGTAGAACAACTTCTCTCCTTATTTCTCCTCCATACGCACACATGGCGGTCTTCTGTGGTGAGACAGTGAAATCAAATGTCGTATGGATTTTAGTGCCGGGATATCCCAGAACGGGTTCGGCTCGCCAGGTGCAGGTCTTTCTATTTGACTCCCGTAGGCGACCTGCGTGTCATGATGAGGATGAAATGATGATGAAGACAACACGTACACCCAGCCCTCGTGCCATTGGAATTAACCAACTAAGGTTAAAATCCCCGACCCGGCCGGGAATCGAACCCGGGACCCTCTGAACAGAAGGCCAGTACGCTGACCGTTCAGCCAACGAGTCGGACGCTGAGACAGTGATGGGATTTATCGTCGAATTCAATGCGCCGTTATAAACTGAATTCCATTTTAGCTCTCGCTTTTAAGAAAACTAATTCAGAAGATGAAATAAATACTCGTAGGAACTTTAATGATTATTTGTGACTTCAATTTCTTTTATTATTTACTATTATTATTGTTGTTAAACCATTATAAATTCAATGTACTTGTATTGTGATAACTGATAACATGTAATCTGCAATAAAAATCCATAATGTTTTTGAGTGTTGTAAACTTGTAAGATTTATTTGTGATTTGTTGCTTTGTAACAATATTCTTGGAGGTACATTTTAAAGTAATAGATTCGTATAGATTGCGGTTTGAATTTCAAAAATAAAGGGTACAATGTTGATAAATATTTTGAGTACATTTTAGGGTTAATTAGTTATAAATTTAAAAAAAAACTTTCTTGATTAATATACGTACCATGTCCATAGCAGAAGTATGTACTAATAGGTCGGAAGTCTTCATTTACACCTTTGGCAATAGTTGGATAGGCAGAGGACCATTATGTGGCCTTCACGTTCACCTGACCTAAGTCAGATGGATTACTGCCACTGGGAACACACGAAGTCAGTGGAGTACTCCAGTCCTCCAGTTCTTTGGAGAACGCAGAAGACCATCAGTGCATTATGAGTGCTTTTGAGACGATTCGCCACAGGTCTGCTGTCTTCGAGCGGGTTAGGTAGTCAATGATACGACGTCTTGTTGTCTGTGTTGAAACCCATGGAGCGCATTTCCAACACCTCCTGAATACGTTTCTCCTCGTCCAGCATGTTGCAGACATTGTGCAGCAATACTTTAGTCATTATAAATATTTAAGTTATGTATACTGCAAATTTGTGATAACGTTGTATTTACACTGTTCAGCTGTTGCACCTATCAATCTACTGAAAGTCGTAGTGTTAAGGTACTGGAAATATGTTCTGTGTGAAATTGTGTGAGATGATGTATTCACAGTTTTAGACTACTAGTAATTCATTGCACCTCTCATTCTACAGTGAATCGTAGCGTTAAGGCTATGGAAATATTTTAGTTGTGAGTGAAGATATATGCGATTGCCTTGCAATTATTATTGTGATACACTACTTGTAATGGGACATTCTGTTAATTTACAAATTATGTTACATTACATGTACTATGTAGGCCTAGTTTGTTTTAATTTTTACTTCGCTGTCACCGGGCAAGTTGGCCGTGCGGTTAGGGGCGCGTGGCTGTGAGATTGCATCCGGGAGATACTGGATTCGAATCCTACTGTCAGCAGCCCTGAAGATGGTTTTCCGTGGTTTCCCATTTTCACACCAGGCAAATGCTAGGGCTGTACCTTAATTAAGGCCACGGCCACTTCGTTACAACTCCTAGGCCTTTCCTATCCCATTGTCGCCATAAGACCTATCTGTGTAGGTGCGACGTAAAGCCCCTAGCAAGAAAAAAAACGCTGTCGTACTACTGCAAGTAAGCATTGCAACCAGGATATTTCCTAGTTGAAATATAATAATAATAATAATAATAATAATAATAATAATAATAATAATAATGATAATAATAACCACTATTTGATGATTTACACATCAGCTGTTAGTTTTTGTGACGATACTGTAGGAGATAGTATGATGCAGCGGCGGTGACGAAATTGACTATAGAAAAACAGAGCCAAAACGAACATCTACCGCATACGCTTGTTTTGTCTCAATCTGTGTGCCCCCAACCAATGCGTACTCCGCTCCCATTACCGGTCACGCGCTCTCTGTTGTGATGCCTAAGGTCGCACGCACAGTCATTCTCACTGTCTGTTGCAGAAGCTTCGTAACACTATGCAACCACATAGCTCCATGGCTAAATGGTTAGCTTATTGGCCTTTGGTCACAGGGGTCCCGGGTTCGATTCCCGGTAGGGTCGGGAATTTTAACCATCACTGGTTAATTTCTCCGGTCCGGGATGTGGGTGTATGTGTCGTCTTCATCGTCATTTCATCCTCATCACGACGCGCAGGTCGGCCTGCGGGCGTCAAATCAAAAGACCTGCACCTGGCGAGCCGAACAAGTCCTCGGACACTCCCGGCACTAACAGTTATAGGCTATGCCATTTCATTTCATTTACCATATACTTTCTCGAAAAGGAGCGTTTCCTTGATATGCCGATTGCGGAGTCTGCTTTATATTCCTCCAAAGATGGCCGTCCTGATATTAGTTAAATGTTCTTTTTTAAACAATTTGCTAGGGGTGGGGAAAAAGTGACCGCGGCCTTAATTAAGGTACATCCCCAGCATTTGCCTCGTGTAAAAATGGGAAATCACGGAAAACCATCTCCAGGGCTTCCGACAGCGGGTTTTAAACTGCAAGCTGATAGCTACGTGGCCCAAACCGGGTGGCCACTTGCTCGGTCAAAAATTAATTTAAAAAATTGTTCCAGACAGAACCTCTGCAGTTCCAGTAGGTGCAAGTTCAAATATGAGTCACAACCAATGTTACATTTGCGCCCGTATGCATTTAAGTACCACCCATATTATCTTTATACAGGGTGGCACAGTTGCCCCTACTTTTTCGCGAACATATGCAACCAGCTAGAAAATAAACGTCCCTTAGTCCTATCTTACGCAACGTCTTATAGCAATTTTATGTGCAGTTAGCCCTATATAGACTTCCACGCACAATGCACAAACGGTACAGGAGGCGGTAAGTGAGGCCCATCTCAAAAACACTATAGGCCTACCATTTTACGTAGAGTGGAGTCCAATACTCCAGTCATTTTTACGATCTGTTACTGTACTGTACAAACCATAGCTACTCCTACAGCTGTCTGTAAAGATTGCGAACCTGATTGCTTCAATAGGCCATTTTATTTTCATAGAAAAAGGTGGTCACGGTGCCATAGAAAACGTGATAGAGTAGGACCAATTACAGACCTGTCAATTCACCGCCATTTTGTATAGTCTCATCACATCGAAATTGTTAGAAATGTGTTATTCACAGCATTTTGCAACCTATAGCATGCAAATGATGTACAGCAGATAGCGTTCAATAAAGTCATCAAACTGGACCATAAGGCTGTAACACATCAGTAAATTTACGAAGCGACTACTTTCACACCCAGCATGAATACAAAGTTTTAAGAGCTGTACGTTCACGCAGGAAGTAGCTGCGTGGAATTAGGTATGGTAGATGTACGTGGGTAAGCTACACGGAGCTGTGAGGGTTTGAAACCTTATTGAGTCATGCCTTTAAAGAAATCATTTCGTTCTCCTCTAGGTATCCTTTACGAAGACTTGACTCTTCTGAAGTCTCAGATCTTCTTCTAAGGAAGTTATAATAATTATCGCCACGTAAGCACCGACCACGGACAACTTCATGGTGAATACCACCTGAAACATTATACTGAACTCATTTAACCAAGTAATAGGTACATACTCCACCCTAGGGAATGGTTGCAACTACCTGTACTTAAGAGAGACATGATTCTTTAGCATACTGTGGTGTCTGCAGCAGGGTAAACCTGTCTGCACATGCCAGAAATAACTTGTAACATAAGGGATCAGTTTCGAAGCAATAGCGCAGATTATTCGATTAGTACAGAGATAAGAGACCTACTCTTCGTCGCTTGGAGTGGATGCACGGTACCAGTCGCAGCAAGCATGTTTTTTTTTTTTTCGACGGATTCATTGTTCGAATCTTGCTACGAGCTTTTTCATTTTAATACTCTTAAAGGCATTCGTAATTAAGGTTTAACTTATTAAGCTTTAACTTCTTTAAATCTCAAGTCACTTTTCACCTTTAAAAAGAAAGCATACATTGTAAAGGAATCATAACAAGCGACTTTATTATTGCAAACGGCGACAACGAATCAAGTGCACTACACTAACTGTCAGCATTATGACACACCCATTCAACAAAGCAACTGCGTAAGTTCGACTCGAAGAACGATTGGACTTCATACGTACGGCACACGAAACAGCACGTAGTAATCTTTACAGCAAAGTGCAGGCAGGTTCCATCACATACATTGCAGCAAGCATGAATGACTCACCTTTGCCGTGCTCAGATATACAGCAATGAAGGAGGTGGTCATTTTGAACATTTGCTTCAATAATCGAATGGCCATGCACAAGCCCATTGCACCTCTGTCGGTAATAGCTTACTTTACTGCAAACTGCTCTTTTAAGAGCTACTTAGATACGAACATAACAGAGTACATGCAACATGAGGACTGATCATGACATAGGTTTGTCTTCAACAACGCGACCACACGAACTTTTAACAACAAAGTACAAAAGTCGTCCTATATCGGACTCGAACCTCCGACTAACGAGCAGCGCTTTCCTCCTCTAACTTCAAGCACGCTCAGCTATCAAGAGCTGTCGTTTGCTAGCTTTATACTATCATTACTTCTAGTCATTTAGCCATCATACTCTTTGTACATGAAGTTCCTGTGATACAGAATTACCACGATTATTTTCCATCATTCGGTATTTTAATATTAATTCTGATTTTGTTGACACGAATAAACGAATTATAGAAAGCGTAGTAAAACCAGACATCGCTGTGAGTAGCCAAGGTCAATGTTTTTAAGTTAACAATAATCGGCGGGTTGCATAAAACTGAGTGCATAGGGGCAGTTGTACCACTCGGCATATTTGCAGTTTTTGGAGATGCACTATTCTTGCAGAGAATACTACTGCTTGAAATTAAGTCATGATCAGTATTACATCCTACTGCAATTTGTTCCCCTATATCTTGGTAACTAGAGGATGGTTGCCAAGTTGTATTTCCACTTAAATCAACTATCACCACCACGACGACCACCGCCATCACAACCACCACTACCACCACTACCACCACCACCTTAGTAACTACTGTACCACATATATTAACTGTGAATATCGAAAATATAGCCCTGTATATTAATTTGAAGAAGCACTATTCTTGCACTGAAGACTTTTGTCTATAGGCGTTAGCCGTGTAACCGTGGATAATATGCCTTTAGATCAATTTGGCTGATATTTTACTCAGGGATATCTCTATGTTTAATACTGTACACAAACGATATTCTGAAATTAACACTTAAATTCTTAAAATTACCACGTACAAGTAATTTTTATAGACGATAATTAGTATGAAATACTTGCTATGCCCTGCAACTGACTACACATTTGTCTCACTGCCATCTCTAGATATTGGTGTGTCATTGGCTACCTGTCGGACACTTCAAATATCTCTATCATTTACTGTACTTGGATAAATATGAGCAGTATTTGATAATAAAATCGTGATTGCATCCCACGTGTACGGTATTTTGTTAATATTTGAAGCTCTAATCATCGTAAGGCTATTTACCGAAATTCCTGTGAATTAAACGTCACGAACCAGAAACCATATACTGAACTTTTATCCTTCTGTAAAATATTGGGATCCTATGCACCTTACATCAGTGGTTGATGTGAATTAAATGAACTTTCAAAAGAGAAAATGTATTTTCCCAGTCTTGATGCACATTTTGAAGCTTGTAGTTGCCTGTTTGGATCATCACACAGAAAGCTGTGTCTGAGGACAATGTAAGCCAAATTGATCCAGAAGCACATTGCCCATGCTTACACGGTAACATCCACATTTACGATTTTTGAAGAAACATTATTACATCATATTTCAATTTTTTGTCTCCGTATCCCCGTAACTAAGACGCATATTAATTACTATTGTCGAAAATTGTCCTGTAAGCAGAAACAATTCTTGCATTCTTGAGCAACCACCCGCTCTGAAAAATCTGTTTCGCTACTCTAGTTTGAAGGACTGCATGATGAATGAGAATGGGCGAGAGAAATTCCATTTTATTCCCCCCATCCGCCTTTCAGTTGTATTCATGCTGGCATATTTTCTGGAACCTCATTCTAGAACTAATTTGACTTACTATGTTACGCAGTTCTACTGCAGTACTATTCTCCAACTGCCGCGGCTGGCAGACCATTCAGCTGGCTTAATGCATGACGGAGCTATGTTATTCCACCTCGTTATGAGCAACTAACGGGAATGTCAGCATTACAACTGAACGCGAGAATGAAGTGGGAGGGGAGGTACACTTCTTGTAAAGAGCTAGAAGTGAACGCTGGCTTTACAGGACAAATTGGCGAGCTAAGGGCAAGAATGAAGAGTTCTGCATGTATATCAGTTCCTTTAGCACCCAGCCTTTTGATAAATATTGAGATCATTATTATTTTATGCAGGTACCTGAGGTCATGATCGTCATATAAATAATTCATTTTAGTGGCAAAAGGCATAACAGGGTTTTGTGGAACAGGAAACGACTGTCCTGATTCCTTAAGCTCATTATTCATGTGATTAGAGAAGAAATCAACTAAGATGACGTTTATTACATTTTACTTACCTAATTTTCTGCTTGAGAATATAATTTGGAGACAAGAATATTGTATTAATTCACTTGTTAGCTGTGAAGCACAGGATATCTGACTGAGAAATATTATTGTTGTTTGTGGAAATGACTGCCAAACTCGGCTTCTTGGACGCTCTTCACTTCTGTTAGAAAGTACAATGTAGACTCGCCATGCAGGCGGTCGGCATTTAAGGGTATGTAAATTGAATTCGAAACTCCGTGACGATAGATGACATTAGACGGCTTCCTTTTCAAGGAAAGGTTGTGATACAATTGCGTCTAAAATCTCCAATTGTTGCCGAAGGGATTGTCAAGTGACATTGTCACTACTCCGTGACGATAGATGACATTAGACGGCTTCCTTTTCAAGGAAAGGTTGTGATACAATTGCGTCTAAAATCTCCAATTGTTGCCGAAGGGATTGTCAAGTGACATTGTCACTGGCTTCTCACGAAGTTGGCCGCGATTATTATTATTATTATTATTATTATTATTATTATTATTATTATTATTATTATTATTATTATTATTTATGTAACGAAAGAACTGAAAATGTGATCACCCTCGGGACGCGAACACGAATACCCCACTGTATGAATAGATATGTTAATGATTTCTCAAGGTCAGCCAAGTTACGAGAGCGATACACTCACATCTTTGAAGTTGTATTGACTGTTTATGGATACATCTGCTGGGAAACGTCTGGATCACTATAAAACCAGTAGTTAATACTGAAGAATGCTCTCTGTCGGCCAATGCCAAAGCTGAAATTTTTATTGGTTTTATTCTTCCCTCTGAAATGAATCTTGAATTGTGCACCTGCAGCTTATGTTTATTTTTTCGGTAAATATTTATAACGTTGGGTAGATAAAAACTCCGTTGTCAATTATCTGCAGGTTTCTTGAATATCATCAGTTCAGTCAGAGTAAATATAATTTACACAGTGTAGTCAACACTTACTGTATGTTAGCTGTCTTATAGAAAATGCAAGTATTGATTGAGACAAGAAATGAAGTACTTCTTAGTAATTTTTCTATAAGCCTTATCGATCATCGCGCTCCCACTTTGCGAACTGTAGTTGCAGATGCTGTCCAATTAATAATTTTTTTTTTTTTTTTTTGCTAGTTGCTTTACGTCGCACCGACACAGATAGGTCTTTGGCGGCGATGGGATGGGAAAGGGCTAGGAGCTGGAAGGAAGCGGCCGTGGCTTTAATTAAGGTACATCCCCAGCATTTGCCTGGTGTGAAAATGGGAAACCACGGAAAACCATTTTCATGGCTGCCGACAGTGGGGTTCGAACCTACTATCTCCCGAATACTGGATACTGGTCGCACTTAAACGACTGCAGCTATCGAGCTCGGTCAATTAATTATTACTGACTTCGTAGTACAATTCGTTGTTTCAAATAAGGGCAGTAATTCGGTATGTTACTTAACTTAGACGCTAATAACATGTCCACCGGGCGAGTTGGTCGTGCGCGTAGAGGCGCGCGGCTGTGAGCTTGCATCCGGGAGATAGTAGGTTCGAATCCCACTATCGGCAGCCCTGAAAATGGTTTTCCGTGGTTTCCCATTTTCACACCAGGCAAATGCTGGGGCTGTACCTTAATTAAGGCCACGGCCGCTTCCTTCCAACTCCTAGGCCTTTCCTATCCCATCGTCGCCATAAGACCTATCTGTGTCGGTGCGACGTAAAGCCCCTAGCAAAAAAAAAAAAAAACATGTCCCAGTTTCGGTTACTGAAATACATGTGAACATGGATGAAATAATATAACATTTTCATGGGAAAATAAATTTTAACGTTCGTAATTTCTTGATAAAAGCTTAATGACAAACAGGCTGACATGTGTTGGTTCTGATTATCACGAATAGGTTTGCTCAGTGCTCTGTGGCACGGCCAGTTGTGGTTGCTATCTCTGTACTCGGGAGACTTGTTTGTTCAAATCCCCCGATGGCCAACCTTGAAGGGATTTTCCGTGATTTTCCGTGGTTTCCCATTCCTACTTTAGAAAAAAGCGGGGTTGTTGCGATCTCAAGGCTACGGCCACTTCTTCCCATTCCTATCTCATACAATTACACATGCACCCACAGAGCTCAGCCCCAGGGGGCGCGTCAGGAAAAGCAGCTGCAGAACTAATGAGCCGAACATGTCCTCGGGCACTCCCGGCACAAAACGCCGTACGCTAAAAGTGGTGCTGAGTTTTCATTGTAAAGAGGACATGGAACACTTGATTTACCTCATTTAGAGGGGTTTTATTGAAGGGGAACATGTTGTTCAGGTTGAAGGAACCTTTCATGGCAAGCGCGAAGCTTTTACGTTTATTCGTCGTTAGTCACAAGAATAATGAATGGTTCAGATACAAATTCCGCTGGTCTAAACTTTGATGAGTTACGGACTGAAGTAAGTCTCAGATTTATTTTAAGGAAAACTGAGATGTGACACTGCACAGTGAATGTGGTACAGTCTACAGTTAGATTCATTAACTGTAATCATACTGGAAAGGATATCTATACTGTACTCGATAGAATCAAATACTTAATCTTGTATGAGTAATTTAGAAAAGGGAAGCTCAAGAGAATTGTCCTTTGTGGAGGTCTATCATTATTGACCGTTGAGGTACAGAAGTACAAAGGATAACATAATGACAGGCTGAGCATGCTGACACGAAGAGAAACATTATTATTACACAAGAGATAAATTTCAAACTCCACATACAGAATGGGAGTAAGTATATTCAGAATTATGCAACATATTATTTTCCACAACATGAAATTTATTGAGAAGGTTAAGCCAGGAAATAAATAAAACTGAAGAGAATAATAGTTGAGTTCTCTCTTCATCATTTCCAGTTCTTTCTGATCTATTAGCCCTTTCTGAGAGCGTGAACACTGGACGAAGCTGAGAAGCAGAGATAAGGAAACAGAGGGCTGGTAGGAAATGGATCAGGAAGTTGATGATGATAATGATGATGATGACGAAGACGACGAGTGTTGATTAGAAGGACCAAATCAGAAATAAATATGCATGATGGAGAGAGAGCTCTTCAGTTAAGACATCAATATTTCGAGATATGAAGTTTGCTCTTTTACTTGTGTCTGCCTTCTATTCCATCTTCTTCTCCTATCAGTTTGCTTATCTTTCTTGTGATCCCATTCCTTAGATTCCTGTCATGATATATTGTAATAAATAACGGGGTTTCCTTTGCATTGCACAGGTATGATAGAGAATGGCATGACATACGGAATTATCGACATATAAACAGCCAATTTTTATTTACCTAGAGTAGGAATTAAGTATATGCAGCATATTTTTCTACAATGTGAAATTTATTGAGAAGTTTAAGTGAGTAAATAAATAAAATTGAATTTATTACTCGCTAAGAGAGAGAATGAAATTAAAATTAAGGTTACACCTCTTCAGGGATTTAGAATATGATTTTATTTTAAAATTTACCTATTTTCAAATATACTTGTAATTCCGCCGGGCTGAGTGGCTCAGACGGTTGAGGCTCTGGCCTTCTGACACCAACTTGGCAGGTTCG
The DNA here is from genome assembly GCF_040414725.1 of Anabrus simplex. Classification (NCBI taxonomy): domain Eukaryota; kingdom Metazoa; phylum Arthropoda; class Insecta; order Orthoptera; family Tettigoniidae; genus Anabrus; species Anabrus simplex. The sequence continues at coordinate 496,531,878 of NC_090266.1, forward strand.
ATCCTGGCTCAGTCCGGTGGTTTTCGAAGGTGCTCAAATATGTCAGCCTCGTGTCGGTAGATTTACTGGCATGTAAAAGAATTCCCGCGGGACTAAATTCCGGCGCCTCGGCGTCGTTGAAAACCTGTAAAAGTAGTTAATAACTCCTTGTAACTCACATTTGTTCGTAAGATTTCACTTTCCTTACACTTGCATTTTAAACACAGAGTCCCAAGTGATTATAAATGTAAACCTCTAACCTAAAATATTATACCGAGCTCGATAGCTGCAGTCGCTTAAGTGCGGCCAGTATCCAGTATTCGGGAGACAGTAGGTTCGAACCCCACTGTCGGCAGCCCTGAAAATGGTTTTCCGTGGTTTCCCATTTTCACACCAGGCAAATGCTGGGGCTGTACCTTAATTAAGGCCACGGCCGCTTCCTTCCCACTCCTCGCCATTCCCTGTCCCATCGTCGCCATAAGACCTATCTGTGTCGGTGCGACGTAAAGCAACTAGCAAAAGAAAAAAAAAAGTTATAACCATGTTGGAAAATGTGGCATGCAGAGACAGGGTACATGAAGTCACGTATTAAAATTAAAATTTGTACCGCCAGTCTGTATGGCATAGTCGGCCAATCGTTGGCTTTTTCTTGTAAAATGTGAAGCGCACACAAATGTATAGTCACCCAAAAATACGTGCATGGTTCTGTACACTGTTCACATGTAATATTTCATCAGATTTAATTTTAATGATTATCAAACTATGGTTCAACTCTTACGTAGATAAGAACCCTGTGGATACCCACAAGGAACAATTGTTTCTGAGAATAGTGTGACTGCGAAGAACTTATAAAAATACCCTGCGGTTATTTTCTTTACCGACTCTACATTAGGACTCAGGATATTCCCAAAAGTATTTTGTTCTCTTGAAAAATTTACTTACGTTGTAAATTCACACTGGCTGTTGTACAAAAAAATCTTCAGGAACGCACTGCAATGATCGCTCTTGAAATAGTGTACAGACACAATATAGTTGATGATGCAATCCCTGAATCTCCAATCTTCGCATATCGTTGCTTGGTCCAGTTCAGGTTCGATTTAGCATGGTATCGGTTGAGTTGAAGTCTAGCTTGATTTCTGTTCGTCTACTTCGTCTGGTTCGTAGGAATTCTTTCTCCTCCTGTGTAGGTTGGAACTGCAATCTGGTTCTTAGAATTTCTATCAGGGCTATGTCAGTGGCCAGTTCCTATGCCATTCTTGAAGGTGGCACCTTGGTTATTCGTAGTGTACTTTTCAGGAACCCAGCCTTAAAACATTATCAATAGTCCTTATTTCGGTGCTCCCAAGTCGGTTTCATCTCATAAGTTAGCACGGGGGGGAACCTTATCGTACAGGTAGAAACTGGCCATAACCGTGGTGAGAGGCAGTCTACTGGGCTCATTAATGTCATATACAGAATGCTCCACTAGCCCCTTAAAATTTACAATGATACGCAACCCCTCTAACACTGCTAGTTCTTGAGGTTGATACTGCTCTGCTATACATAAGGATTGCCCGAATGAAACTGACACTTTTGTTGGTTTCTGGAATACGTGAACATACAGGAAGTAAATAATGATGTACGGGCAATATATTTTCCGAAATATAGTCACCTTGTTATTTCAAGCAAGTGACCCGGCGGTTCCCTTGATAACGGGCACCCCGAGCGAACAACGTCGGTGGTTGGCGACGGAACCATCCTTCAACTGCCTCTCGGGCTCACCATTGCTTGTGAACCAGCATCGCTTGATTGTTTCTTTCTTTTCATTTCCTCAACAAGCTGCCCGCTGTGCCTGATCTCCTTTTGGCATATCCTTACTCGTCCATGATGAAATTATCAGTTTCATCTGGACGCTGTAATGTGTGATACACGCTCATTTGTTCACTCATCCTTCGGACGATGGTAAATTTCGGCTTCACCAAAACCATCTGTCACCATAAACTGAATAAACGACGCTGGGAAATTCTGGATGAATTCATGGCAAAACCGTACCTTGTCACTTTTGTTCCGCGGGTAAAACAACACACTAACAATTTCAAGCGATACCATATTACTTTTCGATATGCGTGGCCATCCACCGGCGCTTGTGCAGTGTTCCCTTTCTTCCAATAACGCCGCTCGTAATGAAGTATTAGTATCATCCTGACGCCAAAGTGAAAACTCAATTCCACAAACATACCGTACTGTTTATTTTGTGTTGCTTTAATATAAGTACCAGTAATACGGTTGGGTTTGTATGGATCTGTTGTGACTGAACTTAATTGAACGTTATAGAACATCATATTTTCAATGGGTGGTGGTATGGGGATGGAACAGGGACTCTGACGTTAATAACAGGGGGAGGGGATAGTGTCGTAGCGTTAACCTTACGGACCCAAGTCCAATACCCAAGGCTGCAAGCTTAACCTAACAGTCAACGTTATCATGGACAAGATTGCAAGCTTAAGAGTACAGGCTCTGATTCGATTCCAGCCGTAATTTTACAGGGGCGTTAACTATACTAACTCAGGTTGGATGCTCAAGGAGGCTAATCGTATAAAATTGCAGAATTAACTTTACAAACTTAAACTAACTAGACAAGATGGCGCTATTCATTGTCCTTATGAGCCACTGTACAGGGCTGCCTAAGGGCCTCGGATTCGAACTATTACTGTTGAACAAGATGGAGATTATACATCGTGCTTATGGGACTAGAGCGGTGGTGTAAAGGCTAATACGTATGCATTGCTTATATAGGACTAACTCTGGTGGGCTACCTCATGGTCTTGGAGCTGAGCTAGTAATTCTGAAGAAGATAGCGGCTATACATTTATTTCATGAGACTAGGGAGCTGGCGCAAGGGCTAAATCGTATGCAATACTAATATGGGCATAACTATGGAGGGTTACCTCAGGGAATAGGAGCTTAAAAATAATCTATATGAAAATATTGCTGATGAAATGCTTCTGGTATTTTAGGTATTCCTTGGCCAAATAATCTAAATAAAGACAGAGTTTCGTTGCTGTTAATTGATGCTGCTCCATACATGGCTAACGGCTGGGAAAGCAAGCACGATATTCTACCCCAATCTAAACCATATTACGAGTCTTGAACACGGGCTCAATCGTGCTTCAGAAGCAATGCGATCTAACAATCTCAGTGTCAATAATTTGATACCCTCAACTAGAAAGTTAAAAAGAAATGTGGCAGAATTTAATACTTCTAAAATGATACTTTGTTATACATAGGTGTTTTTAAAATCCCCTGCATGCGTAGTTTCTTACAAAGGGAGTATACATGACTTACCATTACCTCCTCAGCCCATCCTCACTAGATGGTACACTTGGTTGGAAGCTGCAATAATTTACTCTGACAATTTCGACGTCATTAAATCGGTATGAAATTAAATTGATACTCAGTTACCGTACCTAACTGTAATGATTGAAATTATTGTTTGTCTTATCTCATTCCAAGGTAAATACTTTTTCGTTTTACGTAGTAAACAGTCTCTCGTTGGATGATGCAGTGTGTATCAGAGATGCACACGCAGCGGTTGAATGTAAACATGTGCAGCAGAATTCGATTTACATTAAAACAAGCTTCTGTAAACTGCCCCTTTAAAATAACCAGATTAGAAGCCACATGTCTACCACTACTATACTCAATGTCAATTGTTCAGGAATTCCATAGGTCACTCAGTAATGCCCGTGGGAAAGTGGATGAAAGGGCGAAGAACAAAGTGGACAGGGTCATAGCCGTGAACCTGGACTACGAATTATTCCATTCAAGGAATAAGGTTCTTTATGGAGAAATTTTGAATGAAGAATTTGCTATGAAACTGACAACTATCTTCATTTCACCCATGACTTCTTGTGATGTAGAGAAGTCATTCATTCTCTGCCTGCAAAAACATACTGACTGATAAGTGAACGAACTTCACAAAACAGTTTAAGAAATGTTAACTGTGCCAAAGAAACTGTGAAGTGAAACAAAGAATTTAGAAATGATGTTTGTTGTTAACTGTGGAAAAAAATTAAGTGAAGAGAAATAATGAATGAAGAAATGTTGTTTGTTATTAATTGTGCCAAAAAAGTGAAGTGAAATAAGAAATTTAGACATGTTGTTAACTGTGCCAAACAATGTGAAGCGAAATAAGGAAATTGGAATAAAAATGAAAGTGCATATTTTAGTGTATTTGCCCCTCGATCGTGCGTGTTTCATAGTTTGACAGTGTATGAATGCATGCCTATTTCGGGATTTTACAGTGCACGAAAGTTTATTTATAATCCTGTATGAATTCGTATCAGTCCAGACGTTTCTTTATAATGACTCATTGTACACCTCGGTAACATTCTCAGAGGTTGTTTACACAATATTCATAAGAAGGACTGTAACAGCAATTTTATTTAAACGTCTATAGGGAAGAAAATAAATTAAACTGGACGTACTGTTATTCCACTGTGACTGGAGAGGTTGGTACTGCGTGTCTGCTTGATGCCTCGTCTATTTCAGGGAAGTGGTGAAAAGTGCGAAATGACTGGAGGGAAGAACACACTCCAGAATTTTATAAATTTGTTTCTGCAAGGAAATTAGAGCCTCTTATGTGATAAATCTGTGATTTTATCAGAACAGTGTTGGAACAGCACCAAGTCACGCAATGGGAGGCTTGCTTGATTAATAGATCAACACAATACTACAGCCAGATACTGCGAATCTATTGTAAAGATTGTTATTAAAATTTCCAGTTTCTTACCGATACGCAATGGTCCTGGACGATGTACTAAACAAACTGCTAATTTTACTAGCAAATGTTAATATTCTGTGAAAGGTCATTGAATATTTTGTGTTCAGAGGGTCCCACGTTCGATTCCCAGCCATGGCGGGTATTTTAATTGCAAACGGTTAATTCATTCTGGCTCGGGAATGGGTGTTTGTGTTGGTCTTATTATACATCTTTTCATTTAAATATAACGCACTACACTACCAACCACCACAGAAACACGCAATAGCGAACACATCCCTCTACTTAGAGTTGACATCAGGAAGGACATCCCGCCGTAAAACGGAGCAAAAGCTACCTCAAGTACCGGCCTCAGTAAAATGGTAAGAAGGCCGAGAAGAAGTAATATAAAAATAATAAGAAGCAAAGAAAACTGATAATTATTAAAAATAAGCATAATGTATGCATATCATAGAAACACTTCAACTACAAGTCTGGCGTTTGAGCAATTGAATTGTTTTATATAGATACGTAAACAATTGAAGTTAATTCTGTTAGGATGCCAGACGTAGCAAACCATAAGCATGACGCCATAAGTAATAACAAAACCTTCTACATTCAGAGCATAGTGCGGCTAACTTGTCGCCGTTCAAAATGCCAAGAAGACTTGCCAAGATCAGCTATGACTGAACTAGCTCAAATCATTCAGAGTACTTATGTGGTAGCGATTGATCTTCAAGGAGGAAGCAAGAAGAAGCGCTGTGTTCACTATATTTCTGACGACTGTTGAAATTCACTCGGAAAAAACTAGAAGAAATAAGGTAACCAACGAATGTGGTGGTGTATTATAAAAACCTATGCAATTTAGTAGGCCTGCTGCCATTTCTTGATGGATACAGTACTTTGTATCCATCTCTTGGCACAGGCCAGAGTAAAGTGTAGCTTCCACCGAAGTCCCAGTCTCATCCATGGCTGTGACAATATGGAAGCTGCTGGAGTATGGGTGGTGCTGAGTAATGACATTCAGAGCACGACTAGTGCATCTGAGTGTTATGAAAGGTGTTGCTCATAGGGTCAGTCGTGCTGCAATAGCACTTTCTGACCCAGTGAGGAAAGCAATGGCAAACTACCTCACTCCTCGTCTTGCCTAGTACGCCTCATTTTGGTGCTGCCATTGGTTTTTGCGGTTTCCTTATAACCGCATAACCCTTGGTGGTGCTATTTGAGGATCCAACCAGCCTCTGGGCTGATGACCTAACAGACAGATGCAATTTAGCTTCGGATTTCACAGTCTCTTTCTGACAAGCTCAAATAAACTTATCTCATATTCCACATGGAAGTTTTCTCTTTCTGATTTGCATAAAACAGAAAACGTATATCCATTTGAAAAGTAAGTCCACTTTCAGTTTCTATTCCTTAAAGTATAGGGTAATTTACCGTGGAATCTGGAGTATCAGGTGCTTACCTCTGTAACACAGTCATTTGTCGTCTGTTCCCAAGATATCAGACTCGATCTCCACTGATCTCGGTGGCGTTCTCACTTAAATGTGGCAACTCCGGCTCGTTAACGAACTGTTGCTGGACAGTCTGGCGTATCTAAAAACCTGTAGATACTGATAGGACTTAAACACAATTATATTATTATTATTTATTATTATTATCATTATTATTGTACCGGGAGGTACACCTCAACTACGCTCATTCAAAAGAAGCACCTTAATGAACTCTATCTATCCAACAAAACGTGAAACTGCTACTGCATGAAGTTGGGACATTAATCAGAAGATGTCACTACTGAATAATTGAGAAGTTTGTTATTTCCAAGTTTCCTAAACTGATTGGATTTATCTTGTTTTGCTTTGGTGTACATCTAGAAGCTTGGACATTTCTCCATTGATGTCATTACAAAAACTGAGGTCATGCACTCTGTTGCAAGGTAAAAGAATTTGTTATTGAAAGAAATTTTGTGTTTATGGGTTTTCTCAAGTAAATTAACTTTCATTTACTTTTTTTATATATTTCAAGGATTGCAACACTTCCTTCTCATTCAGCCAGTTTTGAATCTGGCCAATAGAAATTTTGTGTAATTATTTTTCAGCCTATCACAGGCTTCTTGTTGTTTTTTGGGGGTAACTTTTGATTCTGCCAATAAAATCCAGAGGGTGTATCCGGATTAGTCCAGAACCGTCCCCTCGTGTATATAAGCTGTGGCATTTCCCGCTACCTTGTCTCTTGATCGCCGTATTTCTGAGAGTGTGTGTGTGTGTGTGTGTGTGTGTGTGTGTGTGTGTGTGTGTGTGTGTGTGTGTGTGTGTGTGCTAAGACAGGAGGATGGGCGCCTCATTCTTCGCCAGGCAGACCAGCAGCCAAGGTAATGACCACCAGACTTACTTTTCTGCAGCTACCTCCGCAGACTTACACGAGCGGAAGGTCATAATTTCTAACTATGTAATCTGTTTTCTAAAATGTAAATTTCCTTTCGGCTAATATACAATTTCATAAGTCTTTAACTGCAATTCGGGGATAGAGAGTGCGTTACCCTCTCGAGTTCCCCTTCAACTTGGTTTGAGGTGTCTACGACTTTGTAACTTTTTTCTTTCCTGCAATGTATTAAATTAACTTTCATTCGAGTCACCTCAGTAGCTTGGGATTAGCCTCTGCATCATCGGGCCGAGAGCCCAATTAGGGTTTTAAAAGTTCTAGGAGTGCAAGTGTACGCCTCCATTAATTTTGTGTTCGGGCCATTAATTTAACCTGTTCTTCTTTCCGCGAAGGCTCAATAGTTTGGGTAATAGATACCCCTGTGTAAAGGTAATTTCAATTGTAAATTGTGCCTAGTGCGGCCAGAGATTGTAAGATTTTTGATGTAATGTTGCCTTGAGTAGGCTGTAAGAAATTTGTTAATGTTGCAGAGCATGTAAGCTCTTTCCTAAGTTTACTGTAATATTGAGGGGTGCCTTTGGAAGGCCGTACTTGTAATACTTGGAGCAAAGTGCTCTTAAATTTTGATATTCCTGTACCTGTCTAAACACTGAGATTTTGTAAATTTTGTAAACGGGATCTTGTAGCTCAAACTTGTAAATCTGGGGCTTGAAGCCCAAAATTGTTCAATTCCCTATTCTGGGGTTCTCTATTTTAATCCCCAAATTTGTCATTGTTATTTCAATAAGTGAAAGGTTGTTAAGTTTGTTTTTTGAAAAGAAATATAACCTTTATTTAAAGTTTTAATTCAGTTTTTATATCGTAGATAGACCCATTCTATCCAGCACCTTCTCTCACCTCTACGTTCCACAGATACCCTGGAACAGTCATTATTATTATTATTATTATTATTATTATTATTATTATTATTATTATTATTATTATTATTATTACATTTCGAATGGAATGAGATACATACAGACGTTATTTTCTGCCTCATGAATCATACGTGCATTGACTGGAATTCGAAATGTGATCGTGTTCACCGGAAGACTCTAAATAAATATTGGGAATGGCCAATTTATCATATCTCCCTTTCAAAGAAAACCATAGATAGAGGATACGATAGGAATGACATTAACTGGTTTAGAAATTTCTCTGACCGTATAGGCTGTAAAACGCTGACAATAAATGCAATGATAATAATGAAGATATTGGTTTTACATCCCTTAAAACAATTTAACTCATAACCGTTGAGTTGTCGGTACTTTGTCCCATAGGAATTCATTTATATGCTAGTAAATCTGTGGACATGAAGCTGGCATGTTTGAACACCATACGTGCCACTGGACTGAGGCAGTATCAAACTCATCAACCTTGGCTCAGAAAGCATGCGCTCCACAGTCGGAGCCACTCAAGCCGGCATATCCGCGAGGTTCAATGTACGTACGCCCCTACTACGACGAGATTAGGAAGCGAGATTCGATCGTCTGCCGCTGCGATTTAATGTGACTAAATTGAGCCTATTTATTTTCCTTTCCCTTCTAGCGACTTAACGTCACACTTGCTCAGATATGTTTTCGGCGACGATAGTATAGAAAAGTTCTAGGACTGGGAAATAACATTTCTTTATAAGTTGTTTTAAGTCGCACCGACACAGATAGGTCTTATGGCGACGATGGGATGGGAAAAGGCTCTGAGTGGAAAGGAAACGGCCGTGGCCTTAATTTATTAATTAAGAAACCACGGAAAACCATCTTCAGGGCTGCCGACAGTGGTGTTCCAACCTGCAAGCTCACAGCTGCGCGCCCCTAACCGCATGGCCAACTCGCCCGGTGACTGGGAAAGAAGTGGCCGTGGCTTTAATTACAGTCGCAGCATTTTCCTGGTGTAAAAATGGGATAGTATGAAGAGCCATATTTAATGCTTCCGATGGTGGAGTTCAAACCCACTATCGCCCGAATGCAAGTTTACAGCTAAAAGAAGGAAACTCGCCTCCTCGTATTCCCCGAGGTGGTTAGGGCCTTTCTCGGTGTACTGTACCTTTAATGGAGGTTAGCTGCGTGTACCATTCTAACCACCTACCAGTCCTCCTGTTAATCTTAAATCTCTTAGAGTGCAGGTAATAGAAACCGGGCCCTTGAGGACGGCAACAAATAGTGCAAACTGTTATGTTGCGAAGGTGGTCAGCTTAGTGACTCGCACAGCACGGCCGACTCGCTCGGTATGTGCCTGTTCTTTCTTCTCAATCATAGGTAAGCAACATTGCTATCCACTGTCCTGGTAACTTTATTGCTGCTTGACACATCGTGGTCAATAGTCACATGCACTTCGTGTTGGTTGTGTAGGGATATGTGGTCTGTTATGAAGCAGTTATTAGCGGCTACTATTCGGATCGAGGCTGCCATAATATATGTACTATATGCTAGGTATCATCCCGTGTATACCTGAAGGTTATGCAGGAAACCATTTCTGGAATGTCAGGGAGTAGAACCCTTACTGCCTATTCGTTGCAGGTGCGTTACGTGAGGCTGAGTGTATTCCGTCTGGACAATAAGCCAAACTATTTTCAGTTTGCTTTATGTCGCACCGGCACAGATAGGTCTTATGGCGACGATGGGACAGGGAAGGCCTAGGAGGGGGAAGGAATCTGCCGTGGCATTAATTAAGGTACGGCCCCAGCATTTCCTGGTGTGAAAATGGGAAACCACGGAAAACCATCTTCAGGGCTGCCGACAGTGGGGTTCGAACCCACTAACTCCCGGATGCAAGCTCAGAGCCGCGTGCCCCTAACCGCACGGCCAACTCGCCCGGTGCCAATTAATTTAATACACTAAAATTTGGGCCACGTTTTAATCCAGGTGATTTTATTCGTTAAAACAGATCGCACGGAAACAAGGGAACTAGTCAGTACATAATAAGTATGTCCGTTTTATGACAACGATCCTGGTCACTAAATTAGCCCACACATTCATCGTAGACGGAATCACTTTCTCCAACATTTTCAACAGCTACCAGAGCAGGCAAACTATGTCTTGATTATACACCCTATCAATTTTCCGCTTGACATCCACTTTCCAAGATCATAGCGCAGACAGAATATTTTCAAGTCCGTGTTCACTGACATTTTATACATATGTATTGAATTTAATTTGCACTCATTCGGGAGTGAGGCAGGTTTGGCCCATGTTAATTACTGTACATTATGTTCGTTTTGGTATTAAAATCTACGGCCAAGTTACAACTTTTTACGTTGTTTGTGATAAAACTTATCGTTTTAAAACCAACATAAATTAAGTTATTGCGCTTTAACAGGCAAGCAAACAGCAAGTCCCGTCAGTTATTGGATGTGATGCCGCAGTTGTTTGCAGTAGCTGTGGGTAAGCCGATTACTGTAGTTGGCAATTCAGGCCAGGATATTTTTCCCGTTTCCTGCAGTGGAAATAACAAAGCAAGAAGAAAGAATAAACATTATTTTCGTAGAGTATAGACATAGAGATGAAATTTTGTCATAGTTGATCTGGCTGTCATTTCCCTGGTATGAAATACTCAGTGATAATTATTATTAACTTACCATATTTTGAGAGATAATTACGAAAATGGATATGACAATCAAACCAGGGAGTTTATACGATGACAAATAGTATCGACCGATTATCAAATGAATGAATGAAGTAAACAGCCACATGATTAATAACAATTAATTGGCAGGTATGTATGTAACTGGACTAGATCACTAATTAATGCACGTAGGAAGTCATGAATTCAATTCTCTGCCAATGTTGAACTCTTCTCAAACGATGCTTGAAAAAACATGCGCAAGAAAACTCTACGATTTCAAATCGGGTGCCTTCTAAGCTCCCTAAAGAATCCTACTTCAAGGAAAGTTCCGTGTTATCCCACAGCACAGGTGACTTCGTTAACTACACGTCAGTATTTAACACTTGAAAAGGACGATAGGAATATTATAAACTATCGTGATGGCTACAATTATACAAAAGTGACCAACTAAATATCCTTAAGGCACTACAAAGACCAATAAAATACATGCAGCCGGGCTGAGTGGCTCAGACGGTTGAGGCGTTGGCCTTCTGACCCCAACTTGGCAGGTTCGATTCTGACTCAGTCCGGTGGTATTTGAAGGTGCTCAAATTGGTCAGCCTCGTGTCGGTAGATTTACTGGCACGTAAAATAACTCCTGCGGGACTAAATTCCGGCACCTCGGCGTCTCCGAAGACCGAAAAAGTAGTAAGTGGGACGTAAAGCAAATAGCATTATTATTATTATTAAAATACATGCAAATAAATCTGTGATTTCACTCCAAGCTATTAAAGACACAAGCTGCTAATCAGCATTTAGCATTACAACTATACAAAACTATTTACAAATTGGTGAGGCCAGTTTCTTTACATAAACGTAATAGTAAGACAAGAACTTAGCTGTAGTCGATTTCTGATAGCCACTCGCCTCATCCCGACCCACTGGACAGTATAACAGCACATGGTGACACTGGATAGCACTGTCTGAACCATGGCCACCATCTTGATGCTCTTGATCATATACTTTTGGCTTTTCACTTCACTCAGCACTGCTACACAGTTTCTGCCGCACAGGAAAATTGGAAAACCAAAGGTTAAGTGATCGATTCAACTCCCACACCAAGTAAAACCTTTACGGCAGTCCTCGAACATAGGACTCCCTAGGATTCTCAACTCGTTACACTCGGGTAAAATTGTTACTTAGCCCACGAACTTCTCATAACATGGGTCCATTCATCTGCGTCTGAAATTACTCGGCATGAATTAATTGAGTAATTAAATTTACAGTGTCCAAAGTAACTTGAGATCGTTTATTTAAAACAGTTTGTAGAACGGTCTTAAGTCACCAAATATTTATTGAAACAGAAAAAGGCTCAGTGTTCCAACGTCCCATGTTAAAATCAAAGTGAACAAAGAATCTATTGTCCTAAACTTCAGATTATATTCACGCCTGCGACACGTCCTCTGAATTAACTTTGTCAACATTCAGTATGTTATAACGGCCTATGACATTCATTAATGATTATCTTGAAAATAAGATGCCAACAATGCAATTAAATTTGCACACGACAGTGGGAGAAACCGTAAGACCTCAAAAAATATAGTCCATAGGATGCTAACAGTATGATATATATTCGGACCGAAATTAAGGTAAGAGCTTTATGCCGTGTGAAAACATGTATGATTTAGGAATACTTTAACAGCACTAGAAATTCGTGAAATCTTTAGATTCAAGCAAACGAGACCATTGGATTAGTAATTCGCAGAGCTAAAGTGTGAACCTCAGAACGATAAGGAAAAGTTAACTGATCAATTAGATCTGGAGAGAAAAGAGACACCATCACGGGTCATTCTTTTCCGCTCGCCACAGACAAAGCTCATGTCGCCCAGGGTTCGAAAAAAGGACCTAGTGATAGTCACTCAGTCTTTTAAGCTCATCAGAGGCGAAGCTCACGTCAATCAAGGTTCGATCAAAGGATCCAGGAATAGGCTGTCTTTGTGATCTGAGGACTTGTAAAATTTTATATATAGACTGACTGACTGACTGACTGACTGACTGATTGATTCATCATCGCCGAGCCAACACTACTGGTCATAAAGAAATGACATTCTTCGGATACACTTACATTAGGGTTTAAGTGCTTACAAAGGGAAGATTTTCGGATATTCCGTCGCTAAGAGGGTGAAAAGGGGTGAATTGCTTAAATGAGTATATCCGTATCTCAAAAAATTAAAAGTGTACAGACGTAAAAATTGGTATTTAGAATATCCTTTTAAAATATAGAAACACATATACTTTGTTTTCGGAAAATCCTATTGAGGGGGATGAAAAAAGGTGAAAAGGGGGTTGAATATCTTTTATGAAGACATTTATTTCTCAAAAACTGAAGATTTTGCAGCTATGAAAATTGGTAATGGGAATATCCTTAAAAGACGTATTTTTAGTTTTTGGAAAGTCCAATTAATGGGGGTGAAGAGGGGTCACAAAAGGGGCGAATTATAAAAAAGAAAGATTTTATCCGCATTATATCTCAGAAACGTAAAACACAGATGTGAAAAGTGGTATTTTGAATCTCTTGTAAAGTAAAGGAACACAGACAGTTTCTTTTTAGAAAATCCGCTTAAGGGGAACTGAAAAAGGGGGATGAAGTTTTAAAATGAGCTTATCTACAAAATATCTCAAACATTTAACATATTACAGACGCGAACATTGGAATTTTTAATCTTTTAAGAACAAAGAAATAATATTTTTTTTTTTTACTTTCTGAAAAACACTTAAGTGAGAAGGGGTAAAACGGACTGAATGTGGGATTGAATTCATTTTATTAGGATACTGATACCTCAAAAACTTATGATGTTATAGACGTTTAGTTGGTATTTGTAGTTTCCTTTAAAAACAAAGGAATACTTATTTCTTGTTTTCGGAAAATCCATTCTTGTGGAGGTGAAATAATTGAAAAATAAGTTGAATTTTTTGTATGAAGGTACTTATATCTGAAAAACTAAACATGTTACAGGCATGAAAATTGGTATTTGGAATCTCCTTTTAAATAAAAAACATATCTTCTTTTGTTTTTGAAAATTCTCTTAGGTGGGGAGGGGGTGTTAAAGAATTGAAAAATTAATTGAATTATTTTCATGAGGATACTTGTATGTATGTTTAGTCCTCAGCCCGAAGGGTGGTTGGATCCTCAACAGTTCCGCCATCAGTTGTCATAGATGGCCTAGGCATCACTGGAGAGGCGTACTAGGGAAATGAGGAGTGAGGTGGTTTCCCGTTGCTTTCCTCGCCGAGCCAGAAGTTGGTATTACATATCACTCTGCCAAGCCCACTGAAATGCATGCACTAACTGACCCTATGAGCAATATTTTCACACCATTCATAGCAGGGATTGGCTGCAAAAGGAATGGCATTACTAGCATCGCTCACACCTCAGTCACTTTCATTTTGTCCAAGCCAAGGATAAAGCTGAGACAGATCAATGAAAGTAACAAAATTGCTCTAGCCCATACCAGAAGACACAGTGCACTGTAAACACTAGGTCCTGCCAGCAAAGGCACAGAGGATACTTATATCTAAGAAACTAAGGATGATACAGATGTGAAATATGGTATTTGGAGTCTCCTTTAAAAATTATGAAACGAGCATTTCTTTTTGCCTTCGGAAAATCGAACTAACTGGTTGGGGGTGAAAATAAGTAAAGAAAAGAATTGAATTATGTTTATGAGGGTACTTATATCTCAAAAACTGAAGATGTTTCAGACGTGAAAGTTGGTATTTGGAATCTCCTTTAAAAGTAAAATAGCATGTTTTTTTCCGACTTGAGAGACGACTGTTTCTCACATGTACAGTCCTATGTTGCATGGTCATGCCCCAGAAGGCAATGCCACAAACGTGGTTTACAAAGAGTTTCTGGGGTAAATTGAACTCAATTTTTCGGTGAGTTTTTATACTTTAGAGCTTTTCAGGTAATGTCTTGGTACAGTAGCGAGGAATGATTACTTTTATCATATTGTAAAATCCTCGCGAGCGAAGCCGTGGGTAACTGCTAGTTTCAAATGAAGTAACAGTTGGGGCTGAGTCCAAGTTTTGCTGTGAATAATATTTGGACCTGGAAAATGTTCAGTAACAAACAGTGTGTACGCTCAAGTTAAATACTGCAGAGTTTGAAAGCAAATTACATTCTTCTTTTAGAATGCGCAGCTACGACATTCAGTTGTGCAGAAATAGCAGCCACTATCAGCCTTTTATATCCTATTACCATCTGGCTATATGACTAAATAGTTTGTGTTCTCGCCATTGGTCCTGGGCTACCGGGTTCGATTCGCAGCCGGTTTCGGGGATTTTAACCTTAATTGGTTAATTTGTACGGCTCGGGGTTGTGTGTGTGTGTGTGTGTGTGTGTGTGTCGTCTTCATCACTAGAAATCATATATAGGGGCTCATGTTTGCAGGCATGCTGGTCCGCCTATAGGGCACCACGCACCTCCGGAGACCATACGCCATTATTATCGTGTTATTAGCGCGGGAACGACTGAGTGACGGTCATCTTTCGTCCGTGAAACTGGAAATCAGGGAACATTTACGTCGTCCGATATTAATGAACATATTCGTCGGTCGAACTTCGCGAACGCGTGCTGACTCACTAAAAATGAGTACGGTGTTACTTTTCTGTACCGGTAGGTGAAGTGTATTTCCTTTAACGTATATCGTTTAATGTTAATTTAGTGATCAACTATGTAAGATGATGTTGCTGAACACAAGATTCCAATGGTTAACGAGATGGAAGGTTAAATTGAAGAGCTGTGCTGATGGAGCCGTGACCAAACGATTTCTCCAGAATGCTGTACAGTAAGAGGGGCTGCCTGGCCGAGGCGGTAAAGGCGTGCTCGCTTCGCCCGGAAGGACGTGGGTTCGAATCGCCGTCAGGAAGTCATAAAATTTAAGAAACGAGATTTCTACTTCCGGAGTTGCGTATGGCCCTGAGCCTCACTCAGCCTACACCAAAAATGAGTACCGGGTTAATTCCTGGGGGCAAAGGCGGCCGGGCATAGAGCTAACCACTCTACCCCATCACGTGCTGAGGTTAGCAATGGTGGAAGCCTTTACCTTCCACTACTCCTGGGGCCTTCATGGCCTGTACGGAGGTGACTTTGCTTTGCTTTGCTTTGCTGTACAGTAAGGCCAATACAATGATGCTCATGTAAATAGCAAGCCTAAATTAGCTGTCAATATTTTAGGTTAGTGTGTTAAATCCTAGTACGACGTAGATTTTAAAGTCAGTCTGAATGTGTGGATTTATGACAGAGTTCGGTGGTTTGGAATACATTCAAGTGTGTTTTAGATTTCAAATCTCCTTTATATTTTTGATTGTGATAAATTGATTTTTGATAATAATAATAATAATAATAATAATAATAATAATAATAATCGCGTTATAAAACGAAGGATAAATAATTGTTGAGGCCATTTGAGTGAAGAGTAGATCGTGTATGACTAAATTTTAAAGTTTATTTTACCAAGACTACGCCAGATCAATATTTCATGGTTGTATGTGATCCAACCCTAGGTTTAGATTTTGAATATCATATCTGGCTCGTGGAAGTGAATTTTATTGGATGATTAGTTGTCCCAAGAGATCGAATAGAATCAGCTGTTTATGAATACACGTCGAGTGGTGAACTGTGCTATTGCTTTGAGGTCCCAAGGGGAAAAAGTCATGTATTTTTGAGAGTAAAGGGTGAGTTTTGACAGCGGAATAGGGACATTTGCTTACTGTGATTGATCTCCACTGTTTGTTGTTGTTGCAGATATAATGGGATTCTTACGTTGAGCAATATGAGTAGTTCCCTCAGTTAGAGCTTTTGTGGTAGATCACATTGAACATGCAGTTGTGTTTAATCACCACAGCAGGTGTGAAATTATGTAGTTATTAAATAATCGAAGAAATCTAGATCATTATTTGAATTGGTTATGGAAGTATGATGAAAAATACATGTTTCATTTTTATTGTGAATTTTCAACGCTATTATGCTGGCAATTTCATCTCATATAGGCTTGTTGTAGTGAATTTTGTTAATGGCGTGAGAATTTACTTTGAAGTTTCATAATTTTGTGTTGCTTTGGTGGTGTGATGAATCCACTAATTGAATCATTAGAGTTCGAGAATTTGAGTTTAGTACAGACTAACAGTTTATGTAGGTAGCTATAAGCTTCATTGGATAACCAACAATAACAAAATTTTTACATTAGCGATTATTATGTTAATTCAAATCCATTACGTGTTCATTTTTTAATTTAACATCTATTCAACTCATTCATGTTGGAAGTATGATAACTGTGACATTAGTTAAGCCTCTCCCTAAGTTTGATTTGCTGATGCATCTGATGACTGTCATACTACTTGGTGCCTAAACAAAAACTGAAGTCTGAAAGGAGGGTTGAGAAATTTAGAAAAATAAAAAATTTCGTCACCAGAAAACAAGGTGAACAAGGGAAACGTGGTTGCGCAATCGTGCGTCCTTACATTTTGCATAGTCGCCATTGGAGGTGGTTACATAAAGTTCGTAGACTGCCAAGAACACCTACATTTTAAGTTTCAATGCAAAAAAAACTACCTTAAATTCAAGTAAACGCGGTTCACCTAAGTGTTAAATGCTAAAGGGGACGCAGGAATCTTCGCTTTATTACACTTAGATAAATATTACATGGTTAGATTAATGTTTCACCTTTACCTTATGATGCTACCTCTTTACGCCAGCCGCAGCCTACAGTATGTATCTCCCGAGGAAGACTTCCTCAGTTACGTAGCACTCTCTTACTGTCCGGATGAAGATTGACATATTAGGTTCAAATTTCCCAGTATGTATTGTGACGCTGGCTGATAGTTCTAGAACAACGACGTAATGAGTTTTCCCATTGGTGGAAACCAAATGTCATAAGACAGTAAACTGATTGGTTGATAAACCTTACAACAGTGCTGACAATTCCAGAATAACAGAAAAACACAACAGAAGGTGACAAGGTAATTAAACCTTAAAACATAAAGTTTCGTTATCAAGCTAATTAAAGTACATTCCACTAGGTGGCAAATCAAATCAACAGTGGAGACATCTTGTGAAGATACTTTGAAATCCTTGGACATGGTAAAGTTCCAATAATTTTCCGTAGATAGCGACCTTCCGTGAAGCACAGTAGCGGGCAGCGATTTGCGCTCTAGCACAGCAAATACGGCAAGTTCGTGAATTTGAATCGCGTGCCCGGAAGTAACAAATTTATCTCATTTTCTCGAAAAGAAAAATTTTCTCGAAAAGAAAAATTTTCTCCGCCAATCCGATTGCGCCATTGTTCTTTATATAACGCGAAGAGCATACCTGATTTCTGGTTCATATAATTTAAATACATCCATTGTAACTTGGGAACTGACTCATAAATTAATCTAATGCCTAACAAATGGAGTGTTCCCAGAAGCACAAGCATTCCCTTCTCGACCCATAGCACTGCGACAGTTTTATTGCAGTTGACCTAGACGTGACTGTACTGATCTGACACTAAGATACAGGCAATGACTCAAGTAATTAGCACCTTCGACACTATAAATGTCACTAGTGTAGAAAGTTTTATGATATGTTTCCAATTACTTCAGACAAACAAAATCACACCGTACTCCATATCAGTCATTAACTTAGGATTCTTTGTGACTGAGATCCTACATTGGACTCAACATGTAATAACTATAGGTATTTATGTTCATAAATGCTTACACCTACTCAAACGTTTCTCTAATGTATTCTCAATTCGACTTAAAGTAAAAGTAATTCACTCTTTCATACCACCTACCATTTACTATTATGGCACTTTATTAACAGATATAACACAAGAAACTAGTCAGGAACCTGAATAGCCGCATATGGTACATTTTTAATCTACGATATAATGCTCATATATTCCAGTAATATAAGGAAGTATTATTATTTAGATTACTTGAACTTCATATATGTTATCACTTCTGAACACAATACTTTCCACAAAGATTCCCAACTATCACTCTTAATGCGTTGATCGATTTTGTGTCAACTCCAGATTCCTCTAAAATGTTCGGTAGCGAAACTCTGTCTACTGAATCGCACGCTTTTTTGAAGTCCACAAAAATTATGACATAGCCTTTATTCTTTGTAACCCTGTCTGGTATTATAATTTTCAGGGTTAGAATATGTTCTTCACATGATCTGTCTTTTCTTAACCCACCTTGGTATTCTCCCATTTGTTTGTCTATTATTGTTTCAATTATATTATGAAGAGCTTTTGTCCGTGTTTTATTTGTAACTGCTACGTGAGAGATTCCTCCGTAAATTTTCCCATTTTTTTTGCCACCTTTCTTGGGTACTGGGTATATCAGTGCGTTCTTCCAGTCATCAGGGATTTTCTCCGTTCGCCTAATTTCTTGTATTAGGTGTGTTAGTTCCTACCTTTCCAGACTCTCAATGAAACAAATCCCAAGGTGAAATTTATGGGATGGATCTCAGATGAATTTGAAATTAAAACCGGCGTCAGGTATGGAGGCGGGCTTCTACCGATTTTTTCAGTAGCGTCCTGGCAAAGGTAATATGAGTATGAGAAGAAAGACTCATAAAAAGGGGACTCCATCATGAGATAAGATTACGTTGGTGTAAAATGTTTGGGCTTCGCAGGGAAAAGAAATTTGGATGGTGGAATGAAGAATGTGAAGTGGACATAAATGAGAGACTGACAGTCTGGAGTATCTAGCATTCCTCTTAAACTGATAGGAATTTCCAGACTATGCGGAAACAAACTTCTAAAGCTAATAGAACTGTGAAGAGAAAATATGAAAAAGAGTCGACTCACGCAAATTGAAGATGATTTCACAAAACGTAATAAAGGAAATGTGTACAAAACATTCAAACAGGAAACAAAAACTGTCAACCACCCTGGACTGGAATAAAAGACGATATGTTAAAAGGAAGAACAGCTTTCAGAAGATTGATACAAAATTTCATTTATTTCCAGAAGAAAGAGAAGCGAAAAGGTAATCAAATCTGGACACAAGAGAGGATGAAACAGCAAAGTGAAAGGATAAAGAACTATTGGAAGTCAAGGAAGGAAGCGTCAAGATGAATGCACAGGGTTGTTTACTTTCCTCGAAAAGAGGAATAAGCCGAGATAAATACTGAACATTACATTTTGAAGAAGTAAGATTAATCGACGTATCAGCTTGTCTCCACAAGACTTCAAAATATTCAGGTGTTTAAAGGATTGCCTAACTCTAGGGACCTCTTCAATGTTCTCCTCTTACACGTGTTGAGAAAGGGGACCCAGTTGTACGTTTTAATATATTATAATTTAAGAGACTGGATGGGTCTGAAAAGTGTAGATTGGTTCCTGTATAATCTTTCTATAATCTCTTATTGGTGCGGTCGAGCTATGTATTGCACCGGAGTTATCTACAGTCATTTGCCGGCAGAAACAGTGAAACAAACCCGTTACTATTACGCATTAAATCAGTAGAACAGTCTGGTTCTCGCGACGTTAGATAGGCGACCATGGGGCCTACAGCTGAGTTTGGAATTGCTTCTATTTATTTGTGCCCGACTCCTCACCTTCCCCTCTTCTATCCACTTCCCTTGGTCAAGTCGTGGTGCTTTCTGATCGCAGTGGTATTGGGTTTGTGAGGCCTAGGGAGTCTTTCATTTCCACGTCCTTCGCTTTCTTTGCCGGTACCGTCGTTCTTCGTTCTTCGCTCTTCCACTCTCCCTCTGATTAGTGTTAAGAGGGGACGGTTGCCCATTTGCACTTCCTCTTAAAACAACGAATACCAATACCACCACCACCACCACTACCATAACATTTTTATGATGGCTTATATTAAGAAAACGAAATGGACAGAAAAATGGAGCCGTATGGTTCTTTCGTCAGGCTCTGCAATTGGTGAGCACATCTGAAGTTATTGACGACCACTCAGCGTATGAGGATCGTCCAGGCAAAATAAAAAATGCCCAACAATTAAACATTTAGGTAAGCATTGTTTTCGATAAAACGGCATCGTTTAAATCTCTTTCTCAACTCAAATCTGTCTTGCTCCATGACTAAATGCTTAGAGTGCTGGCCTTTGGTCACAGGGATCCCAGGTTCGATTCCGGGCAGGGACGGGAAGTTTAACCATCAGTGCTTAATTCCACTGGCACGGGGGCTGGGTGTATGGGACATCTTCACCACCATTTCGTCCTCATAACGAAGCGCAGGTCCCCTACCTGCACCTGGCCAGCCGAAGTCCTCGGATATCTCCCGGGACTAAAAGCCATACACCATTTCATTTCAACTGAAACTGACCAAAACTGAACAATATCCTTCTAATTATGAACATACAAATGTCTAGGTCTGAGCTAAAGTAGAAATGCCTTATGGCTGAGCTCGAGAAAATGAAAATATGTCCAAATCTCCAATCAAAGACCGAGTAATTGTCACGTGACTTCCCGCCTCACTATGCCCCAGGTCCTGCTAGCATCTGAGCAAAATTAAGCAAGTCACGTGTGATTTGGGCAAAACCAATCATGGCAATTTTTACCGATAGAATTCATTAAATTGTATTAATGTTTTATCTGTGCGGATCACACAGAGGTGTCTATAAAAGTTGTTCGAAATGTTGCAGAACTAAAAACTTTTATACATTTGATATTAACGTTTTTATTCCCTCTTGAAAGTCTAAATCTGGCGGAGATAAATTTTTTCGCCGGGACGCTCCTCTTATAGTCTGTAGCAATCGTTCGATCGTCTAAAAATTGACGACACATTCATCTGCTACATTCTAAGACACAATACGTCGGTAGGTGTGCACAGACTGTGAGTTACCGATCATCATTCCTTGGCAATTCATCCTATAATTCAATTTCATTCTTGTGTTGTTCAATTGCGGGACTACACTCTGGTAGGTGTATAAATTACCAAGAGCATGACTATTTGTTTCGGAATTAGGACCAAGGCTACTTTACTTCCCACCTAGCCTGTGTACTTATAGAACGAGATATATTTATACCCGATTACATGAATCTATATTGGTACACCTCCAGTGAAAACTAGTGAAATAAATCTTCGTGCAGGACTTAAAAATCAGGACTACCAGACTGCATACTAAAGCTTTCAGTACTGGAAAATTCAGCCAAATCAACTCAAGTATCCTCAGGCTACACTAAACTAAACCATACGCATTATTAAGGACATTAATATTGTGAATTATATATGAAAGACTTTCAGAGATCTACTGACTGTAGGACTGTCAATATTTACAGTGAAATTGCCATACACTACCTGATAGAAAGTACCCGGATATCTACCTGAAATTGTACTTGGACATTACCCGTGTCACGGTCCCTATTATTGGACATTAATATGGAGTGGGTCAACCCTTTGTATTTATGGCGACTTTAACTCTGCTGAATACACTTCCACTAAGGTGTCTGAATGTCTTTGCCGGAATACCAGCCCATTCTTCACGAGCCGAAACAAGACAAGTTAGTGATGTTAGACACTGGATCTGGTGTGAAGTCGACGTTCTAACTCATCCCAAAGTTGTTCCAATGGGTACACGTCTTGACTCAGAGCAGGCCAGTCCATTTCATGAATGTCATTTTCAACAAACCATTGCCTCACAGATGCAGATTTATGAAAGTGTGCATTGTCTTGCTGATAAAAACGAACATCGTCTCGTAAATGATCCTCTACTGTACGCAGTACACACTGGTTTAAAATGAGTTCATATCCTTCCGCATTTAGAGTTTTCTTAAGCGCAATAAGGGTACCACATCCTAATTACGAAAAACACCTCCTACGTACTTCACTGTTGGCAATTCACATGATTGCAGGTAATGTTCTCCAGGCATTCGCCAGACCCATACCCTTCCTCCGGAATGCCACAGGGTATAGCGTGATTAATCGCTCCAAATCACTCTTTTCCAGTCATCCACAGTCCAATACCACCTCAAATGTCGCTTAGCATTAGCTAAAGAAATGTTTGGCTTATGAGCAGCAGCTTGACCGTTGTACCCATTTATTTTTAACTCCCGACGCACAGTCATTATGCTGGCTGGACTGCTGGTAGCACTTTGGAGCTCACGAGTGATTCCTTCCGCTGATTTTTGCGATGTTTTACAAGCACCATCTGCAATGGTCGACTGAGTCTGTCCTTCATTAAATGAGGTATGCCTGGTCTTGGTTTAGCTGCGGCTGTTCCTTCGCGGTTCACACTTTACAGTCACATCACCTACAGTCGACTTGGGCAGCTTTGGATGGGTTGAAATGTCCCTGATGGATTTTTAACTCACGTGACATCCAATGACTACTCCATTTCCGAAGTCACTGAGCTCACCTGACCGACCATTTCTGCTGTTACTGCTTCTCAACTGACAACACAACACTCTCCGCCTCCTTTTTTTAATGACGGATACGCCTTTCGTGACATCTAAGGTTCGATTCCTTATTACATATTGGGGCCGATGACCTCGATGTTAGGCCCCTTTAAACAACAAGCATCATCATCATCATCAACCTTATTACATACGGGTGTCGGAATACTTTTGGTCCGGTAGTGTATTTCAAATTTATTTCAAAGATTTCATGAATAGGTTAATTTATTTGAAAACACATCTTCATGTATTTATATATTCATATTTTTAACAATATATTTGCTTGTAGCAGTACTTTCGCCTCATTATTCAATAAAGCATGAGGGAGTCTTACCTTACAATCTTTTAGTCTAAGACATTTCTGCATAACTGCAGTGCTACTAGGTGAATTCTTAGGTAGCAATACATTTTCCTAAATCCTGAACCTAATTAGCATTGTACATTTCACTAAATTACGATCTCAAACATCTGATTTTTCTTCTTTCTTAATCTGTTTACCCTCCAGGGTCGGTTTTCCCTCTGACTCAGCGAGGGATCCCACCTCTACCGCCTCAAGGGCAGTGTCCTGGAGCGCCAGACTTTGGGTCGGGCTATAAAACTGGAGAGGAGGACCAGTACCTCGCCCAGGCTGCCCCACCTGCTATTCTGAGCAGGGGCCTTGTGGAAGGATGGGAAGATTGGGAAGGACAGGCAAGCAGGAGGGAAGAACGCGGCCGTGGCCGTAAGTTAAGTACCATCCCATTCCGGCATTTGCGTGGAGGAGAAGTGGGAAACCACGGGAAACCACTTCGAGGATGGCTGAGGTGGGAATCGAACCTACCTCTACTCAGTTGACCTCCCGAGGCTGAGTGGACCCCGTTCCAGCCCTCATTCCACTTTTCAAATTTCGTGGCAGAGCTGGAAATCGAACCCGGACTTCCGGGGTTTGCAGCTAATCACACTAACCACTACACCATAGAGGCGGACTACGAACTCATACTATAGAATTTTAAAATAACTAGTCTCGAGGAAACGAATATGGTATTCATCTTGAAGCTTGGACTTATTCCACACTTTTTCTTTCCGGAAACCCAAGTTGTTCCATAGATAAATTCACTTGGTGACATTCAGCTTCTAGATACTACTCCTTCAGTTTCATTGGTTGCTAAAGTATTCTACAATTTTCTGGGGACGAATTGTGCGCGGCAACCACACGTATCACTAACTCAGTTCCTTTGTGAAACACGAATGTCTTTGAAATTAGTGGTCAAGCCATTCATCTTATGAATTTGTATGAAGTTTCTAATAAACTTCATGACTATACTACGTGTACTATGAGGAATAGGTTTGGTATAATCACCCCTGTACTCAAAATCAAAAGTCATGCGGGAATTGACGTGGAATATTAAAAACCCAAGGTAAAATATTATGGATGTTGGGCATGTACATGTCACAGCCTTCTAATGATCATATTGTACATTTGGTGTGTACTAGTGAGTGACTATGGAAGCCAAGAAAGCAAAGTAGTTTGGGGTCTTTAGATTTTGTTAGATTTCAATTTAGAAACACGGATTCATAAAGTATAGATACGTACAAACTTAACTCTCAATAAAAGGGCTCGTAAAATCTGAGAGTTTATCAAAATTGCATCTTCTATCTAAGATCGCGAGTTCAAATTCTTCCGTCGTCGGAGGACAGTAATATTTAGAGTTTATGATGTACTACAGTACATGTTGATATGTAAAATAACATTGGTGTGAATCTTCCTATAGGTTCTCAGTCACAACCTCCGAGCGGTGCTGGTAAGATTTCTAACTATATGGTTAATCTATCAACAGGGTGTTGCGTGATGTCACCGAGGTGGTATTAACTTAAAATACTTCCGTTCCACATCCATGTTCGTATGGTGTATTTATTATTTGTATTTTTGTTTTCTTATAATTTGTGGTTAATTCCGGGTATTCGCCAACGTTTACGCTCAAAATGTCGACTTCAACTCACAAAGGAAAATCTCATCCAGAGAGAAATCCACTGAGTGAGGTGGGCTACAAATCGCAATCACTTGGGGGTTGTCGGACTAACTAGCTGGCTGACTCATGCCAACGATAGAGTATTGGTATTACATCAACATGCATTCTATTCTGGAGTGGAGAGAAGTGAGGTTTTTTCATTAAGATAAGTTCCAAATTTCAAGTTTTTAAGGATTTAAATAGAAATAAACATAACTATTTAAACATTTATAAATATTTTTGAGCGTGATTTGGTAGAATCTGTTGACGATCTTTCACGAACGAAGCATGCTATTCTGTTTCAATTAAATTGTTACCATATCTTTTATTTTTCCGGTATTTTATATATTTATTTACATAAAATTAATTTCGACAGACTGAAGTACCAAACAGTTATAGGCGTACATTACCTTCACCATCCTACGTGAAAAAAGAACAAAAAATACTGACAATCCATTTTAAAGATTTATGCCTAATTAGGTTCCAGCGTTCTGCTACAATAGCAAGTACACTCATACATTACTGTTAAGAATATTTCAATGGAGAGGAGGGGATATAAAATGTACAGAACGTAAGGATTCTGAATTTAGAAGAAGAATACTGATTATTTATACTTCGTGAAATTAAAAATAATTATGGATTATTATAAAAATAGAAAGTATATTTCCCTGCACTCGTTGTTGTTTAGAAGACAACCAAGTGAGTAAAAATTGTGTTCTCAAAAATAATTTTACTTCGAACATCATTGGTCTGGAACAGTGTTTGAATCCAGCGCTATGGTTAGAGAATTAAAGAAATATTTTCCATATATTGCCAAGTTCTTTGTAATATTCATTATTCTTGCTTGCTATTGTGTTCTTTGTCACAGAGAATATTCACGTCTAAGTTCGTTGTATTCCCGTCGCTCTTACGTCCGCTATTATATTTCTCCAGTCCTCTACCAGCTTTTTTTAGTAGAGTACAATGCTTCAGAACACAAGTCTTCGTACGAGAAAACTTAAGTTAATAACAAGACTCCTTTGTTGAGAGGGAATTGTCATTTCGTACATATCAAGCTACATGTTTGTGGATATTTCTTATCTTCGAGCATATAAGAAAATAGTGGTCCTTCTCCGCACTAAATTATTGCTTTTGGTAATAGAAACCAATGCCCTTAATGATTATTTTTTTTATTTACTCACTGTACACTCTTTCGGGAAGGAAGCAACACTAATAACAGCCGTACCATTCACAATCAAGATTTGAATCTCGTATACTGCCACGTGTTCTGTGTGACTAACGAATTACTGGTGGTAAAAACGAATTCGGTGCAACCATCATTTAATTTATCTTCTTCCACAGCAAAATCAATTCACTTGCTCACTGGTTTGTTGGTTGATTTTGTGCCACTCTTGCAAATCATGACTTTGCAATAGACTAGCTAAATATAATCGGAGTTCTATCGACGGTAGGATATATAATTTTAACGAATTTCACTTCTGAAGTGTCAAGGCGTTATCACTGCTACCACAACCGTTCTATCCATCAATAAAAACAGGTTTAGATATACTAGCATGTTCAGAGAGCAAATTAGTCCGGTAGATTAAGGGTAGCTTGTCTGAATATTAAATGAAGGCACCGGGTTCAATTTCGACCTTGTCTAAGTGCAGAGGGCTCATTCAGCCTCAAGGGTCCAGCTGAGGAACTGTGTAATATGAGGCAGTGGATCCATTTAGAAAAACAGGAATACAGCTGAGGAAGTTGTCACACTGACAACGTGGCACGGTCATCTCGCTGGGCGGCAGTCGCCTTGGCAGAACAATGACCTTAAATCACTGAATGTATCAGAGAGGGCAAACTTTGATCACTCCGGCATTTTTCAGATCGATGAAATTTGAGTAAATATAATACATAATGGTAATAATCAGGGCTAGTATTTATCTGTATATATAAAATAACATGGCTGACTGATTTATCATCGCCGAGCCAAAAATACTGGACATAAAGAAATGAAATTGTGGGGATACATTTACCCTATATTAGGGTGTAGGTACTCACTAAGGGAGGATTTTTGGACATTCCGGCGTTAAGGTGGGTGAAAAGGGGGGTGAATTTTTAAAATGAGGATATCTATATCTCAAAAACTTAAAAGTTTATAGACGTAAAAAATGGTATTAGGAATCTCCTTTAAAAATAAAGAAACACGTATATTTTTGTTCTCAGAAAGTCCTATTAACAGGGTGAAAAATGGGGGGGGGGAAGGGGTTAAACAACTTTCATGAGGAGACTTATATCTCAAAAACTGAAGATGTTAGAGACATGAAAATTGGTATTTGGGATCTCCTTTGAAAATAAAGAAACAGGTATTTTTGTGTGTTTGGATAATCCGATGAATAGGGGGTGAACAGGATTGACAAACGGAGTGAATTTTCAAAAAGACTATATCTGCAAATTTAACATATTAGAGATTACAGAATCATTAATATTTTTTCGGCAAATCCACTTAAGTGAAACTGAAATAGGGGGTGAATTTTTAAAATAAGCCTATCTACAGTATATCTCGAAAACTGAATATGTTGCAGACGTGAAACTTGGTATTTGGAATCTCCTTTAAAAGTAAGGAAACATGTATTCTTTTGTTTTCATAAAGCCCTTAACGGCGGGGGGGGGGGTGAGTCTTTACAGTGACATAAGGATGAGAAAAGTCTAGCGATCATGGCCTTAATTGAAGTGAAACCTAGCAATTGCCTGGTATCAAAGCCATATTCAGGGCTGCCGACTGTCGCATTCAAACTTTCCATCTCCCGAAGGCAAGCTAACAGACATGCAATTCTAACTGAGGTGTGAAAGCCATCTTCAAGTCTGTAGGCAGTAATATTCGAACCTGACATCCCAGAATTTGGCTCACAGCTGCGGGACTCTAACTGCAAGTCCAGCTCGCTTGGTATATCCATGAATATTCTCAAACCTAGAATCAAACAAAATAAATACAACCTCTGACAATAAAGTTCGGTGAATGAAGTCAGAACGGTCAATCTGGCAACACTGACGACACACAACTCTCCACCTGCATATCAGCAGGTTTTGACCACCTGTTCCCAACGTGTTCAGTTATGCATCGTGTGTGTGCCGTGTAAGACCTGTTTGACACAGTGCGTGTTTAGTGCGTTGGTTCTGAACGGCGATCAGGAACATGAACGACCAAAAGATAAATGTACAGTTTAGTTTTAAGCTTCGCAATACACCGACAGAAACGCATGCTATCTAGTACGTGTTTATGAAGATCAAGCACTTCCTTGAAGTGTGTGTACGAGTGGTTCGCCCGTTTTCGAGTAGGCCGGGAAAGTGTTTCTAACAACCCCGTAGCGGAAGACCGGCGACCGCCGTCTGCGACGAAAGCATTAATCACGAACGATCGGCGATTAACTGTGCGCATGATAGCGGATGAACTGCAGATTAACCGTGAATCATTGCGACAAATCGTTACCCAGAAGATAGGGAAGAGGAAAACGTGTTTTCGTCTTGTGCCAGATCACTTGACTGACGATCAGACACAGGCACGTTTAGAGGCTTCACAGGATTTTGTCGAAACGGCGGATGCGACACCAAATTTCTTGATCTGTATTGTCACTGAGGATGAAACGCAGTGTCTCAGGTACGACCCTGAAACGAAACGGCAAAGCATGGAATGGCATTCAACGGGATCACTTCGTCGGAAAAAGGTCAGAGCCGAAAATTCACTCATGAAAACGGTGCTCATCACCTTTTTCGTTAGTCAAGGCATTATCCACAAGGAATTTCTACCTGAGGGAACGACGTTGAATGCTGCACGGTAAATTTGAAATTTTGATCCGTTTCATGAAACGTCTACGCAGTCCGACTCGTTGGCTGAATGGTCAGCGTACTGACCTTCGGTTCAGAGGGTCCCGGATTCGATTCCCGGCCGGGTCGGGAATTTTACCCTTCATTGGTTAATTCCAATGGCCCGGGTGCTGGGTGTTTGTGCTGTCCCCAACATCCCTGAAACTCACACGCCACACTTAACACTATCCTCCACCACAATAACACGCAGTTACCTGCACATTGCAGTTGCCGCCCACCCTCATCGGAGGGTTTGCCTTACAAGGGCTTACTCGGCTAGAAATAGCCACACGAAATTATTAACGTCTACGCAGGGTAGACCCCAGTACGCACAACAAGGTTCATGGTTTTTTTCCATGACAACGCTCGCCCACACACAGACAATGTCGTCAAACAGTTCATGACAAGAAAGCGGGTGGTGCAACTTGACCATCCCCCATATTCGCCAGATTTCAATCCCACAGACGTCTTCCTATTCCCATGAGTCAAACTCGCATTGAAAGGAAAGAGATTTGTCGATATTCCTGACATCGAACGGAACGTGACGAGGCTTTTGAACATCATCCAAAAGGAAGCCTTCTTGGAAAGTTTCCAGGACATGTATCGCCCATCTCAGCAGTGTATAGATTTTTTTTGCTAGTTGCATTACGTCGCACCGACACAGAGAGGTCTTATGGCGACGATGGGACAGGGAAAGGCTAGGAGTGGGAAGGAAGCGGCCGCGGCCTTAATTAAGGTACAGCCCCAGCACTTGCCTGGTGTTAAAATGGGAAACCACGGAAAACCATTTTCAGGGCTACCAACAGTGGGGTTCGAACCTACTATCTCCCGAATACTGGATACTGGCCGCACTTAAGCGACTGCAGCTATCGAGCTCGGTGAGTGTATAGTTATGGGAGGGGACTATTTCGAAGGACAGTAAGGACACTGTCGTGAATTGTTCGTCTATGTTGATAGTACAGGACTATTCACCGAACGTTATTTTCACAGGTTGTTAGAAGCAAGTAAGAGATTCGCTTTTATACTGCAGATGATTTACACATCTCTCTATCTGCAGAGGGAGCACAGGATGTGCTAAGAGAGCTTCAGCAGAAATCTGGAATTTCCGCTGCGTTTCTCTCGCTAAGTTACACACACTTTACCCGTAGTATGCATAAGTCTTTTACGGTTTCACTAAGGGATGGCGCCAACACATACAAGTCGAGTCCGCCAAACCCTATCATCTGTGTTTTATCGTTCACTGATCATGTCGACGTTTGTGCCTGAAAGTGAATATTTGCGGCACGCGTTGCATTTCTTATTTAATCAAAAGAAAAGAGCTGTGGAAAGTCATCGTTTGCTAGTAGAGACGTATGGTGAACACGCTCCATCGGTTAGAACATGTGAGACAATTTAAACGTGGTGCTTTCAATGTGAAAGTCAGTTCGCGCTCTGGTAGACCACAAAGGTGCAAATACGAGAAATTGCAGGCGTATCTGGATGATGACCCAACTCAAACTCAACAGCAATTGGCACAAGCATTAATTGTGCCACAAGAAATAATCACAAGGCTATTAAGAGCAATGGGGAAGATCGCTAAACTCGGTAAATGGGTCCTACACGATTTGAATGAACGTCAAATGGAAAATCGCAAAGTTACTTGTGAAATGCTGCTTCAACGCTACGATAGAATATCATTTCTGTATCGAATTGTGACGGGTGACGAAAAATTGATCTATTTTGAAAACCCATAACGGAAAAGTCGTGGCTGTCACCTGGCGAAGCCGTTCCGTCAACACCAAAATCAATTCGCTTCGGCAAGAAGACCATGCATTGTGTCTGGTGGGACCAGAGCGGAATTGTTGTGAACTCTTAAAGCCCAGCGAAACCGTTAATGCACAATGCTATCATCAACTAATGATTCATTTAAATCACGCATTGATCGAAAGACGACCGGAATGGGCCAGAAGACATGGCAAAGTTATTTGGTTACATGTCGATGCTCCGCCTCACAAGGCAAGACCAGTGAAAGTCACGTTGAAATCGCTTAGATGGGACATCCTTCCACACCCGCCGTATACCGTGACCTGGCGCCGTCTGTCTATCACCTCTTCTCATCAATGGAGCACGCGCACGCAGAGCGGCACTTCAGCAATTTCATGGACGTTGGAAAATGCCTCGACGAATGGTTTGGCGCAAAAGACAAGCAGTTTTTCTGCTTGGTATTCACAACTTAATAAGAAGATGGGCGAAGTGTGTAGAAGCCGATGGCCAATATTTTGAATAGACTAAAAATGTATTTCCCTTGAAGATTGCGTGTTTATTTACCACAAAAGCCGGAAAAAACTTATGCATACACCTGGTATTTTCTCAATGAACTTTTCCTGATGTAAGACTTTCCCTTTTTTGCTGAGAATACTGTATAAAGTAAGCTTATCTTGCCCTAATCCGTGGTATGTATGTGTGATATGCTAGGACTGTTAGGTTAGATTGTGACCCATGATAATGTCAGATGACACTGACCTTCCTGACGTATGCACTAATAAAAAATGCTGACTTAGCAAAATTCAAGTCGCCCGCCTTTGCTCAGAACGGCTGTTACCCTAATACTCGCAGCTATACGTGTCGTGATACTGAAACAAACCATTTCTAATGACAAGTATCTTTCCTAGGGCTTTTTTAGCATACTTTGCGAATGATGGAAGTAGTTTCTGTTTTATTTCACAAAGAATTCTGCTGTTTCATAACACAACTCAGTTTCATAATACCACCTCTCATCTACAGAATATCCTCTCGTACATAGGTGGCCAGCAGATTCGGTAAAATTGAGAAAAATATCAGGATATAGTTGTATCTCGTTAAAATTTAGAACTTCAAACGGCGCCCTATGATTGCAAACCCTAATGACTGTACCAATGTGTGCAGCGGCATTGCTAAACATACTACTTGCATTTGTCAAATTTGGCTAAAATATCGTTCAAGATTGTAATGGATAGTAACGTTTAATTGCAGTAGGTCCGGCTCATTGGGTGAATGGCCAGGGTAGTGGCCTTAGGTTCAGAAGGCCCGGGATTCGATTCCCTGATATATTTTAAGTGTATGTCGTTAATTCTTACGGCTCGGGGAATGGGTATTTGTGTTCATCTCAATACACATTACTAACCACTACAGCAGCACACAAGAGGGATTACTTCCTTTACAACCGGTTGGCGTCAGGAAAGGTATCCGGCCGAAAAACTTGGTCAAAGCCTCACACGTGGTGACCTGAAGGAAGTTTAGAAAAGGGGCCAGGATGATGACAAAGAAGAAGAATAAGAAGAAGGGAAACAGCACTAATGTAACCCCGACTTTTAATGTGTTTTTTTTTTTACTAAGAATCACACCAATTATCTGCAATGAGGGCTGTCGTCCAGGTGCAAGATTCCATATCACTTGTTTACCTGGACTTCTTACATATGATTTCAGAGAACTTGGATATTCACCGAACATCTCCCTTAATACATAATTCTAATCACTAGTTTCTCTTCCTATGAACGAATATTTGCCCATGTTTATCCTCCTGAATTACAATTTTATCCTCATACTGCACCCATAAGCGAATTTACGTAATTAATTTACAAATTAAAAGTTGAATATTTCGCATATGGGATACTACAGTAGGCTGGCAATCCAGCAGTCACAAAGGAACTTTCTGGCGCCAGTCAGGCGGCGAGTAGAATCCACAAAACTCTTCTTAGAGCACGACCAACTTGTAAACCACCCTGAGTACTCCTTCCAATAAATTTTATGACACCGCCTAGGAGTGGCGACTTTCTTCTGGTTCTCACGAGAAAATCACGCGTTGAGGCCTGACCTACTTAGCTAGGACAAAAGGGACAACGACAATACCCGCCAATCCTTGGGAGGAAATGGAAGTATCCACTTTACGAAGAGCGCGAAAGTCTCAGCCAATCACAAAATTCTAAATTTGAATGAACTGGCATAGCGGGGAATCTACAGTCAGTATTTCGCGATCTGAAGCCCGGTGTGGTGGTGAAAAACAGTGTCCTGATTTCTTTATAATATTTGGAAAATTATCAGTGCGAATCTGTGGTTAATTAGTGCCTAATTAATAAAATTTAACTTCACACGGAGGAGTAAGTGGGCCCAGCAGAATGAAGTGTCATGGCGGGATGGAGCCATTCACCGGAAGAAAATAACACCAGTGACGCGCACCGTCGTGTGGATTATCCTGTGATCACTTCCCACGGCGCAATATTACATGTAAGTCAGACAAAAATTAGGGAGATTTGTACATAAATTTTGAAAATCTTAACCTACGGATGTACGATAAAGCGCTCCTGAGGGCTAGATCATTACGCCACATCCCTTCCACGGAACTATTTTCTAGGTGGGGGAGAACTCTTTACAAAACCCAGCGACCAGGGGGTTGACTTGTCAGTGTTTTCCAGAATTCTCAGTGAAACTTCAGTTTGACAGTGTGAATCAGAGCGACAGTGAGACAGAGTGCGACAGCTAATTTAGTTAGTCAGCTTTACTTTCGGCTGGTAAGAAAGTGATTAGAGACACTTGTAGGCATTTTGAGAAGGCCTTGTATTATTTCACTTGGGAGAGTAACATTTCAGAAATGAACACTTTAACAAACCTTAGCTATTTATGCAGAGACAACAGACAAGAACTACACTTTCTACACTTGGCTTAAATAAACTGACATTACGAGTCGAGAGGAACAAGTCCATGTTTGCAGCACAATTACATAAAACCTCTCTAACCCACGGGTAGTTTCACATTTTGTTATCAGCATAAATTTCTCCACAACATTGGAACTGTATTTAGCTTGTTTTTACCATTTAATAAACTGTTTGGCAAGCGAGATGTTTACGGGCAGAAACTAGTAAAGACAGACAGGGAGGAGAATGACTTTTCTTTAAGGAAGGCCGCAGTGGCAGACCTTGAACAAACAGTTACGTCCCGTTGGGGTTAATGTTCGATAAGCTGTGTGTGTAAACAAAAGCTGAGAGACCGGTGTGTAGACTAACAGGTGATTTCCAGGCAGGTAGCGAAGACGACCGTCTAACTTCCCGACAGGAGTCTGCAGTGGAGTGCGAGAAATACGAGTGTTTTCTGTCAACGTAAGCGTGTGTTACGCCATGGCAAATATGTGTCAAATTTGCGTGTGTAAAAATTTGGAATACCACATCAGCTTGAAGATGGAATTCTAAATTCACCATGACCGAGGCCGGAGGGTGAGTCAACATGCCTCCATCACACAGGTATGAGCATCAATAAATAATGTAAATAAATATGTAGGACCGTGACTAATCGATGATCAATGTAGCTTAAAGTATTGGGTAGGATTGTAAATAGTTCACATCTTTTAAATAATCATAATTGTAACTAATAATAATAATAATAATAATAATAATAATAATAATAATAATAATCGAGTTATGTGTGCAATTCGTTTAGGTAGATGTTGTTTGCATGTTGATATGGATTGTTTCTGTAGTATGTCACTTTGACAGTTTAGGCAGCTATGATATTTGATCTATGAGTGTAATGCCGATTTATAAGTAATTTTTATATACATCATGTTATTATATCGATGGTTTAGAGTCATATTTTGTTGGAGTTTTGATCTTGTAGACGCCGCCTAGATGATTTTACTGTTTATTTTTGCTTTTATGCGCATTCAGCTTGTTTTTATGTTGTCGGATCATCCTTCAGATGACCGCGTCTGATTGTACTTATCCCGTGTCTTTTGCGACGATTTTTGGTAGACGCGAGTATTTATTTCTGTGTAGTTGCGGTTACACATCTTTCAACATCTGTGTTTTGAGAGGCAATCTCGCCACCTTTTTTTATATAGAAACAGTGAGTGCCAGGAAACCATTGATGAGTCAGCTCTAATTTTTTTTGTGAGATGCGAAGCAGAGAATGATCAAGAGATCGAGCTAGATGATTAATGTCCCTGATGATCTACGTTGATAATGGAAATATGATATTTGGACCATGTCATGAACTGTCGTAAGAAGTCGTAATGTGCACGACAGATATTTTGCCCGCCGGATACGAGCGAGGCCGTGTTGTGAGAATAATGAATAATAAGACGTCGAGAATTAATGAGTAAAGAGAATTGTGAAATGAATAATTTAGCCAAGAGTGTTAAATGTGTTACGACATGGGTTATGATTGTAGGCAGAAGCCTGTATTTGTTTAAATAACTCCAGGGAAAGTAGATGCTCGACAAATATGCTAGCCATTGTACAATGTGAGCAGAGCGACGAGTCAATGTGTTTTCTTTTTATAATCATGTAGAGTCATGGATGACATGAAATAACAGCAATTATTGTCCACAAAGGTTAAATAGTATCATGGCCAGACATTATTCGTCTGAGATTAGAGATTGCCGTCAAATTCACAATATTTATATTTTGCTACTCGCAGCGGGGTAAATTTTTATGGAGACTCCGATTTTATTTTGCGCATTCCATCCTTATTAATTTCCAGTAGGCCGCGATGGTGGGATCTAGCTTTGCTTATTTGTTTTTCTTTCTGAGTGTACTTTATTATCGCTCATTTGTAGGACGTAAGCGTATGTGAATTATTTACAGTTGATTTGATGTAAATAGATAGGTGTAGATAGGCTAGTTTTGATTTTTTTTGTATTTTCTTTGTCGGAGCAATGTTTCTCCATTTAACAGATTTAATGATGTAAATAAGATTTCAGATGTTAGGTTAATGGATCGTCGATTAAGTCATGGTCGAAACGATAGTAGTGGTATGCTCATACCAGGCATTTAAGTAATTACCAAACTTTTAAAATCCACTACATTTTATTTTAGAAATGAAGCGATCTTTAATAAACCAATTGTATAAAACTGCCGCAATGAATGAGGTAATCAAGATGGCATCTGCCTCCATCTAGTGGTGGTACCACAAATAATGCGTTGATAATGAAATGCAGTGAGCGGCAAATTCAATAGAAATTTCAATGTACAAGGATCGCTATCATTTAAAATGTTAACATCAGGCACTTGGCCTAATCTTTGGATTATTTTTAAGCAGTCCAGTCTATCACAGCTATGCAAGTGAAGTTTAGAATTAGATGAGTGGTTGTAACACTCAGATTGATGTTTCAATAATTTATTTGTTTAATCATGAGGTGTTTGAATAAGACAATGGTTATGTAGGAAATGAAGGGTGATGTTCATGGCTGTTTTCTTCGAATTATTCCTTATGTGATACATTTGGTTAGTGCAGTCCATGATTATTTTAAAGTTGGGTATTTTACCAAATGAGCCACATGTGATAAATATTTGATAACTCCTATGAGTCAGTGGATTGATGACGTAACTAATTACTTTATTATGATTCAACCATTTTAATTTAGTTTGGAGAGATATTTTCTACGTAATATAATTCTGTATTTCAAGAAGGTGGTCTTTCTGACCAGAGTTTTAATTGATTCACGTTATCAACATGAAGACAGTGTCAACATAGTCTGGAATTATTTTAATCAATGTGTTTGACCTTCAGTCAGTTTATTAGGCAGATTATGGTGTTAGTGTAAGGCAGATCTTCAATCTTTAATTTTTCTTAGTCTCATTTATTTCATTTGTTTACATTTTTTCACCAGTCTAGTTCACTTACATTCCTTTTGGCATTTTGCATTTTATTCAATAAATTAGTCTTTTATTTAAATTTTAATTCAGTCTTTGGGTACCGTCATTTTAGTTAGTTTACCCCTCTTTTCATTTCCTCACTCCTTGTTCGTCGGGTGGCCTCTCTTCGGGGATAGCGGACGGTCACGACTGAGGAAGAAGAGTCTACATGCAGCGGTGAGTATGATTTACATGTCATTTATTACAGGAGCAGCCGGCGCACAGAAGAAGGAAGAGTTCACCGCAGTTGTTGCCTTGAAAAGGGCACAATACTATGATTTTGCCTACGTTTAAAAACTCCGTTCGAGCTTTTCGTCAGCTAATATCATTCCACGCCATTTCTCCACTGACACCTCCGAATATACCGCTTAATAGAGCAGCTCGTCTCCTTACTCCCAGGTTTTCCCAGCCCTAAGTTTACAATATTTCTACTCTTTTATAGAAAAGTTTCCAGAAGAAAACATACTGTTTCCATTTGGATAACTTTAATACCCCATGAAGATATCTGTAGATATAATTTACAATCCCGTAAATGTGATTTGAAACGTGATTTCCCCAGTGATGCTATCTCCTTATATTAACACCACCTAAGTACTTACAGTAAACACCAGGCGAGTTGGCCGTGCGGTTAGGAGCGCGCAGCTGTGAGGTCGCATTCGGGAGATAGTGGGTTCGAACCCCACTGTCGGCAGCCCTGAAGATGTTTTCCTTGGTTTCCCATTTTCAGACCAGGCAAATGCTGGGGCTGTAGGCCTACCTTAACTAAGGCCACAGCCGCTTCCTTCCTATTCCTAGGCTTTTCCTGTCACATCGTTGCCATAAGACCTATCTGTGTCGGCGCGACGTAAAGCAACTGGCTTGCAGCGAACCCCTTGAGGTACTTCCTCTCCATTAACCCACTAATAAACTTGATTAAACTTACTACTTAATTTTTCACCTAGTTTATCATCATACTGCACTCTTACTGGGCTTTACTAGCAGACCCAAGCATCATAATGCGCCTGTGTAACCTGATAAACAACCACGGGTGAGACTGTATCGAAGAGCGGCCAGAACCGCCAACATGGGCTTCGAACTGACTGTACTCCTCCTACTTTCTAGACCAGTCTCGGCATTGCTTGACCACAATAGGCATGGCGACGTTCGAAAAAAAGTAATATTTAAGATGGAGTCTTATCTAATGTGAAAGTAGGATTTGGAGGGGGGAGTCAACGATGTACTGAATACTGCTTAGCACTAATAGGAATGACAAGAATCATGTAACGGGATCACGAATATACATTTTTTATGAACTCCAACAGAAGGATACACAACACTATCATAATACAAATCTCCACACCAGAAAAACAGTAGGCTACAGTGCGCAAAATAAATTGACTCGCCTGAAGGGCGTTCAATGATCTCAAGGCATCACAAACTTCATCTGGCAATGCAGTGTAATCTAAATCTGGCAGTTAAATATCATCTTATCTTCTGTCAGAGTTAACCTTTCTTTCGTTCGATCACCTTCATCGTGTCATTTGAGTAGATGTCGCCTACATAATGCTCTCTATTTTAGCACGTACAACCGTGTCCCTAGCCTACATACTTATCACATGAGGAAAATATTTACATACACACACAACACTTGAGCAAAATTCTCCGAAGTCACCGTATACTCCGACACCAAGACAACTTGATGACCAATGGTTCTGTTTGAACTCAAGGAAATAAAATAATACTGAAGAAAATCATATGTAAAAAGGGCCATTTCCGAAAGAATAATGGAGACACACACTTATTCTGCCCCGTGTGAAAGCTTAGCACGGAGCTCTCGCATACTGGCACAACCCGGTCATTGTCCGGATTCAAAAGGGGCTCGTCCGACTGAGATACACACATCTCAAATCCCCAAACCATCTACCTATCCGTAATTCTGACCAAGGGAACATCTCTTAACTATCAGTTATTATTACCATATTATCATTTAACACAAGTGTTATTCGACCGAATTATTGAACGAAAAGACAGTGTGGAATTCAGGGGTCCATGGCCTCATTCGACAATAACATGGCACGCCGCTCTGCACGGAGGGGAGAAAGAACGAAAGAAAAGGTTTCCCTTCTACTGTGGTCGACTGGGTCTGTCGAACGGTCCTTCCTATTCACTGGCTGCCACAGCTATACCTGTAATAATTACAGCGGCTAATTCTTCTCCTAGGGTACACGTATTATTGCCCCAATTCATTTATTTCTCCTATTTATTTCATATCACCGCAGAGTTCCCAAGGACAATAGTCCTTGTCTCCCATACTCACTAGCATATTACAAATCATTAACAACGAAAATACTCCTGATGAAACACCAGAAAGAAAAATGTTGTTTTGTCCGGAAAATTTAGCTCTCTTAATTTTACGTTAGCATGGCGAATGAAATATCACATTCATTAAAAAGAAAACCCTAACTCATTGACCCCAGTTGATGAGTGCATGCTATACTCAATATCTACTCTTCTGTTTTGGTGGTCATGTTTCTTTCCGCGGGGAACCCATAGTAGAGTTCTACTCGTTCATTATCTCGGCGTTTAATTTAATTTCGTGTGGCTATTTCTAGCCGAGTGCAGCCCTTGTAAGGCAGACCCTCCGATGAGGGTGGGCGGCATCTGCCATTTGTAGGTAACTGCGTGTTATTGTGGTGGAGGATAGTGTTATGTGTGGTGTGTGAGTTGCAGGAATGTTGGGGACAGCACAAACACCCAGCCCCCGGGCCAATGGAATCAACCAATGAAGGTTAAAATCCCCGACCCGGCCGGGAATCGAACCCGGGACCCTCTGAACCGAAGGCCAGTACGCTGACAATTCAGCCAACGAGTCGGACATATCGGCGTTGTAGACGAGCGTATCAGCCTTCGATCCTCGTCTGCGACAGCCCAGCATGCTGGCTCGGCTCATCCAACTGCTACAAATCTTGAAGTAATCCAATTGGTATCAGCTCCTGCACTCGTCACACGTTCCTTTCTGACTACAACGACACATACACAGAATTTAACACAGGAATTTCCCATTATGGAGGCAGGCCACTCTAGTCATGGGCGGCACGCACTAATGTAATGAGTAGGTAGATTCATAAAACTTGAGAAACCCTTACTCCGAAATGCGGAATTGTCCCTCTCGACGCTATTCTACCGCCGAATTTTACTGCTCTGAATTTGATACTACTAATTGACTGTTATCGGGTCGTACCTTATGCCGGCATTATCCTAGCCAACTCCCGCTATTTATTTATTCAAATTTTTCCAGCGACCTAGTTAATTATGCACAGAACTGAGACATTTGTTTAGGCTCGATGGGCTATTGTTCAAGTTTCCCAGTACACAATTCACAATAT
The DNA here is from genome assembly GCF_040414725.1 of Anabrus simplex. Taxonomy (NCBI): domain Eukaryota; kingdom Metazoa; phylum Arthropoda; class Insecta; order Orthoptera; family Tettigoniidae; genus Anabrus; species Anabrus simplex. The sequence goes on from NC_090266.1 coordinate 496,571,807, forward strand.
GCAATCCCGAGTTACAAGGTTTATGATCGCGATGGAGAATAACTTTGTCCTTTATTAGCTGTCACGAGACTGCACTGGGTGGGCCATGCCCCCCCCCCCCCCCTATATTTCCATCTCGCTGGCATTTGTGGTTTGAGACTCTGTCACGTTTAATTAAAGAAATCGGCTCTGTTAATAACTGGAGTTCAAAACATTTAAAGATATCGAGTTCCCCTTTCTCTATATCTAAGTGCGATCGCAGTTCGATCGGCAGGTTTTAGGAAATTAAGCTCCCGCCCTTAATTAGAGCAGTCGGCTGGGCTGAGTGGCTCAGACGGTTGAGGCGCTGGCTTTGACACCAATTGGAAGGTTCGATCTTGGCTCAGTCCGGTGGTATTTGAAGGTGCTCAAATACGCCAGCCTCGTGTCGATAGATTTACTGGCACGTAAAATAATTCTGCGGGACTAAATTCCGGCAATTCGGCGTCTCCTAAAAGCGTAAAGCAAATAACATTAAATTATTAATTAAATTAGAGTAGTCGCGTCCTTTTGTGGATGGAGTTAACTTTGGGCGCAATTCTCGTTTCCTAGACGTTTGTGGCTGCACATCCGTTAGCCATTCATTACAGATAGACATCTGGTGATTTCAATTCGCCCCGTGAATAAAGTATTCCATATTTTCAGTCTGGGATACACAGAAAATTCAGCTCTATTCATTGATGTTCCAAACATATCCTATGTCTGAATCAGAAAATCACATAATTTTGCGCGCCAAAATTTGACGTTGACACTCGTGAAACATGCAGGAAAAACAGAAAGTTTCTTCTGTAAATAGGCTCCAACTCTGTGTGTATTAGACTATTTGTTGCGTCGCTTCTTGTTCCTCACTCTCTCTGACGAGAGAGAGCGCTTTTCCGCGGGGACTGGTTTCACCTCCACCTTTCCATTGTCTGCCAGTCTCTCTTTCACAGGTACGGTTTTGGCCACACGCCGATCGATCTCCGGGGATACTCCTTTCGTACAGCACGTTACAAATAACGTGACTTTTGAAATGATCTTAATGCGATGGAAATATGCACATACTTCCAATGAGCTGTACAGGACACTGTATGGTTTGAGTACCACTGTCTGCTTTCTATCTCACAAAATTTCCGATGTATTTTCGCAGTAGCTCAAAATCATTTATTACAGTACTGTACGATGATCACGTCATGCTCGAAAACCTTATCTGCGATTCCAGTTCTTTACGCTTATTATTTATATACGTTGTATACAAGAAAAATTAAAGTACAATAATATACCCTTACGGAACCCAGATGTTTATCGTTACGGAATAAGATAAAGGTTCACCCACTCGAAATTTCTTAGATCTGTTTACCAGAAATTTATCAACGCATTCAATCACTCTTTTTTCTAGTCGAATGTTCAGCTCCATAGCTAAATGTTTAGCGTGCTGGCCTTTGGTCACAGGGGTCCCGGGCTCGATTCCCGGCAGGGTCTGGAATTTTAAAATTAATTGATTAATTTCGCTGGCACGGGGGCTGGGTGTATGTGTCGTCTTCACCACCATTTCATCCTCATCACGACGCGCAGGTCGCCTACGGGAGTCAAATCAAAAGATCTGCATCTGGCGAGCCGAACTTGTCCTCGGACACTCCCGGCACTAAAAGCCATACGCCATTTCATTTCTAGTCCAATAGCTCTCATTTTCGTCAGCAGTCTCCCATGATCTAACCTACCAAAATCCTTGGATAGGTCAATAGCAATGCTGTCCATTTGACCTCCTGAATCTAAAATATCTGCTAAACCTTTGTGGAATCCTACACGTTGAAACCCACGGGAATAACCTTTCCTTAACCTTAACAGCTTTCTACCAAACCCATTAGTTAAATCGTAACCATGTCTGATAGAGTCAGAAAGATCGCTTTCCCAGGGATTGCATGCAACATATGTCTAGTTGACTGATCTGTAATTATATACTTTATATTCAACACCCTTTCCTTTGTACACAGGGGCTACGATAGCAACTGACTCTCCATTCATTTGGTATGATTCCTTCATTCAAACAGTAATCAAATAAGTTCTACAGATATGGCACTACATCCCAAGGCTTTGCTTTAGTATAGCCCAGAAATCTTACAAATTCCAGCTTATTTTCTGGTTTTCATATTTTGTATTTTTTTTAATTTAAAATTATTTTTAGGGGCCCATCCTCATAGAAGCGTTGGCAGCCTATAGAAAGACCTGCACCAAGCCTCTCCGGAAGCTATACGTCATTATTGAAAATCCCTAACACAAGCTGCATCTCGGCATACACACATTCCTAATAAAAGTTATCTGCTGCATTACCGTCACAATCATCGACAGAAATAATAACAGTTTCACCTCTACTACTACTATTATTACCATCAAGGGAGACTAGCTGCGTAGCGCAGTTGGTTAGCACTCGCGAACAGTGCTCAAGGCTTTCAAGGTCGAATCCTGACACAAACGGTCGGAAAATTAAGGGAGTTCAAATTCAACAGATTCTTCGCGACCGATATCTTGGCCTGTAAAGTGACTATTTTTCAGGGCGAAAATTCGGCTCTCTGTTTTGCCCTACAATCGGTTGCCATTGAAAGGACTTTTATTATTATTATTATTATTATTATTATTATTATTATTATTATTATTATTATTATTATTATTATATGTGCAAATTGTGATCGGTGATTTCAACAGCCATAGTCCTCTTTGGGGCTATGACCATGAAGATGAGAATGGGACAGCAGTACAAAAATGGGCAGAAATAAGCCAGCTGACTTTAATTCATGATGCAAAACTACCTGGATTCTTTAACAGTGGTAGAGCTTACAATCCTGACCTCATGTTTGGCAGCAGCAATATCAGCCAACAATGTGTAAAATCTGTCTGTTCCCCAATACACAATACACAGCATAGACTAATAATGTGCCATGTATTTGCTGCTATAAGACCCCAGAAGGTATCCTTTCGGAGGAGGTTTAATTTTAAGAAGGCAGACTGGTCAAGATTTGCGGAATTACTGGACGCCGAAATATCTGCTATAGAACCAGTACCCAGTTACTATGACACCTTCACCAAAGCTGTAAAGAGATGCTCAAGGATGTCTATCCCCGTGTCTGTCGAACATCTTATATCACCGGGCTTACTTCAGATCAAGCCACCCTACTTGCAGAATACAACAACTTATTTGAAGAAAATCCTTTCAATGTAGCAACCGTGGAAGCAGGGAATAAGCTTATTTCCTCTATTAGAGAGACCAAAAGGGATCAGTGCATACAAACTGTTGAAAACTTGGATCTGAAAAGAGACAGTCATAAAGCTTGGAGACTTCTGAGATGTCTAAGCAATGATCCAACCAAGACCACCGCACATCATAATATCACTGCTAACTAAATAGCACATCAGTTACTGCTGAACGGGAAGGCAACCCACAAATCACAAAAACCGAAAGTGCAAAGAGAAGAGCATGAGGAGAGCGACGACCTAACATCATCTTTCAGCATGGAAGAATTAGACAAGGCTATCAATCATAGTAAAAATGGAAAATCAGCTGGCGTGGATGATATACGAACTGAACAAATTAAACACTTTGGCTTAATGACAAAGAAATGGATTCTCCAACTCTTCAATAACTGTTTGAGCAGAAACCAAATTCCAAAGATATGGCGGAAGAGCCGAGTGATTGCCTTGCTGAAATCTGGCAAGGAAGGGAATGATCCAAAGAATTTTAGACCAATTGCGCTACTATGGCACCATTACAAACTGCTGGAAAGATTGATCTTAAATCGCCTGTTACCTGTAATTGACCCATTACTTATACCTCAGCAATCTGGATTTCGTCCTGGTAAAAGCTGTACTGGACAGTTATTAAACCTCACACAGTTTATAGAAGATGGGTCTGAGATTCATAAGGTGACAGGAGTGGTATTTGTCGACTTATCAGCAGCGTACGACACTGTCAACCACCAGCTACTATTAGTCAAGGTCTACAATCTAACCAAGGACTTTAACCTAACAAGACTCATCGCCACTCTTTTGCAGAATCGCAGGTTCTTTCTTGATTTCCAAGAACAGCGTAGTCGATGGAGACTAGAAAAAAAAACGGTCTTCCACAAGGAAGTGTGCTGGCTCCAATTCTGTTCAATATATACACAAACGACCAACCCATAGCCCCCAATTGCAGTAGCTTCTTGTATGCTGATGACCTCTCTCTAGCCACTCAGAGAAGAGATTTTGAAACAGTGGACAACATCCTCACGAATGCCCTTAATGATCTTTCTAGATATTACAGCACAAACCAGCTTCATCCGAACCCCTCAAAGACACAAGTGTGTGCTTTTCATCTGAGAAACAGGGAAGCTACTCGCAAGTTAAAGATAGTATGGTCAGGGGTCGAACTGGAACACTGCGTGTCTCCAAAATATCTAGGAGTGACACTTGATAGATCTCTTACTTTCAAGAAGCACTGCATGAACTGCAAATCGAAAGTCTCCACCAGGAACAAACTTTTACGGAAACTGTCCGGATCACAGTGGGGTAGCCAACCTGAAACCATCCGAACTTCTGCAATGGCACTATGCTATTCTGCGGCAGAGTATGCGTGTCCTGTTTGGTATAATTCAACATATGCCAAACAGGTGGATATAGCTCTCAATGAAACTTGCAGAATTATAACAGGTTGTTTGAAATCCACTCCAGTTGAATGGCTCTACCACCTTGCAGGAATAGCACCTCCTTCTGTTTGAAGAGAAATAGCTGCGAACAAGGAAAGAAAGACAGTGTAACAGGAAAGGACCCATCCTCTATATGGGCATGAACCGCATCTGAAACGTTTAAAGTCAAGGAAGAGTTTTCTCAGAACCTCAAAGGAACTTAGAACCACTACTGAAAAAGCCAGATTGCAATTATGGAGGGCTACATCCGAACTTCCTCCTGGCTACGACGAAGAATGGATGCCCTGGAAGTCCCTGAATAGACTGAGATCTGGAGTTGGCAGATCCAAGGTTAATTTGGCAAGATGGGGCTACATAGATCCAGAAAAAATCAAATGTGACTGCGGAGAAGACCAGACCGTCCAACATATGCTCCAGTGTCGACTATGTCCAGCCGCTTGCACGGAAGATGATCTATATCAAGCATCAAAAAATGCATTGGAAGTGGCCATGTTTTGGGCAAATGTAATATAGTAATTATAACTGTGTACAACATGTATGTTTCTGATACGCGAATAATAAAAAATTATTATTATTATTATTATGATTATTATTATTATTATTATTATTATTATTATTATTATTATTATTATTATTATTATTATTGAAATTACAGAAACAAAAATCTAGGAAAGGTTTTCCGAACTTCCTAGATATATTTTAGAATTTTCTAAGTGTGCAGCAACGAAGCTGTAAATCATCCTCAGTTTAAACAGTGATGGACGTTAAATAGGAGGGTTCAGAAAGCAGACAGTAGTAACTTCGTGTTTGTCTTCTAATGTTACGAGCGTATTTTATCACGACAGTTAAATTAGTAAACATGGCACGAATATTCAGTCCAGAGAAAAATCGTGTGATTCAGTGAAATTATCTTCCATTTTTTAAGCACGATGAGTGGGGAATGTGTTGTGCTCTGTGAGAGAAGCTACAGCATCATAGCTACACACGGTACAATTCATTACCTTTTGAACTCTCCCTTTTTCTCGTCTGGTGGGGCACAAGTATGAAACTTCAACAGAAAAAGGAATAAATGGCTAAGAGTGATTAAGCATGGTATTATTCTCTTGTCACGAAATGTACATATAATTCGAGCTGGAGTTAGAATTGAAGGGCATAATTTCTGGAGAGAAATATGAAGCACTCACCAAGATGTAACTCTAAAGCTTTTCATTACGTCGGAAATACTAATAATAACACTATAATATACTTGTAAATATACTCAATATTATACAAATGACATGTTTCGTTCTCCAAGAACATCCTCAGATTCTATCAAAGCACTTTACATCATGCGCATATATGTACAATATTGCTTACATTGCGTAAAGACGTCAATGATTGTGACATAGTGATGTCGTGAAGAGGTACGAACACATTATTAACCTTCCTCTATCTCCTATGTATCTTTGAGAAATATTTCTGTACTTACCTACGCTGCTAATTGTGCGTTACATCCAGCAACTGCGTTTGGGCTGAAGCCAGTTCCCTTGCTCTAGTCATGGTTACTATGTAATAGGGTGAGGGGAATTCTGTAGGCAATAACTCTGTAGCCGGGCAGAGTGGCTCAGACGGTTGAGGCACTGGCCTTCTGATCTCAACTTGGCAGGTTCGATCCTGGCTCAGTCGGGTGGTATTTGAAGCTGTTCAATTGCGTCAGCCTCGTGTCGGTAGATTTACTGGCACGTAAAAGAACTCTTTCTGGAAAAAATTCCGGCACCTCGGTGTCTCCAAAACCCGTCAAAAGTAGTTAGCAGGACATAAAACAATAACAGTATTATTAATAACTCTGTTCAGTGGAGATTGGGGTCATAAGGACGAGGGAAATGTTTTGGGCATTGACGCTTTTCAGTGGAGACGTTTAGAGTGGAAGGGAAGTGCTGCTCTTAATCTTATGTACACTGACTGAGAAAATGTCATGGGATAGCGGAGCACTGATGCGCAGGTGTGTTGTCTGCGCACCACACGCCCCCTGTGCCAGCGGCAGTTGTATAGGAGACCTTGTGAGCAGTGGCTGTGCATGTGACAGGTGTAACATGGAACGTCGTCGTGAGCTGACACCGTTCGATCGGGGTATGGTGGTCGGTGCCCGACGGATGGTTAGTGCGATTTCGGAAGTGGTGCGGGAATTCGGCTTCACACGAACAACCGTGTCCAGGGTGTATCGTGAATGGTTGAATGCGGGTGTCATCGTCCACAACAGACGAATGACCGGCCGTCCAGCCACCCTCGATGACCGTGACTGGAGACATCTGAGACGGATTGTCAGTAGTGACAGACGGGCAACCGTGCAACAAATCACGACTCAATTCAACACAAGCCATGCTAGACACGTCCCCCAGTGGACAACCCGTAGGAACATGGGTTCTATGGGGTATGGGAGCCGGCGCCGCACACGGATGCCACTGTTATCCCAACGTCACCGGGCACAACGACGCGCATTTGTCGCCAGTCACCAGGGATGGACACGGAACAATGGCGTAACATGATATGGTCGGACGAATCACGATGTCAACTGCACCATGCCGATGGGAAGCACCGTGCATGGCGCAGACCACATGAAGCGATGGATCCCGCCTGCCTCGAAGGTGTGATCCAGGGCGCTGGTGTCTCTGTTATTGTCTGGGGTGTATTTTTCTGGTATTGGAATGGCCTCCCTAGTTGTTCTGGAAGAGACTTTGAATGGTACGCGCTATGTCGAGCTGTTCGGAGACCATCTCCACCCATTTTTAGCCTTTCAGCGCCCAGACGGTTCTGCGGTGTTTCAAGATGATAACGCGCCGCCACATCGCTCCCATGTCGCCGGGGAATGGTTCCAGGAACATGCAGCGGAGGTCCAACGACTGCCATGGCCACGCAGGAGCCCCGGTATGAACCCTATGGAGCATATCTTTGATGTCCTGGAACGCAGGCTCCGTACCATAGATCATGCACCCACGAACAGACCAGCATTGGCAGCCGCTCTGCAAACGAGTTGGTGTCAGCTGCGTCCAGAGGACTACCAGGGACTTGTCGACTCACTTCCAAGGCGTCTCACTGCAGTTCGCAAGGCCAGAGGAGGCCCCACACGCTATTAGGTGACTACCCCATGACATTTGCTAAGTCAGTGTATATTAGTGAGTAAAGGTAAGCAAAGGATTGTGATGAAATTAAAATATGAAATTTAATTCATGAGTATATTTTAAGACCTTGAAGTGATCGGTGATTTGATTAGCTACCTGGCCTTTTTACCATTAGGAATCCTCTGTTTTTCTACTTGTGCTGGCATGCATCTTTCTGTGGTTCACAAGAGGTTGAGCGTACCGCATCTTGAAATATTTGTAAGACATGTCCCTTGGTAGCTGCTATTTCTGATCAGGATACCGTGAGCGAAGAATAAGACGAACACCGGTCCCTTTGCCCTGGTGTCGGCACTCTGTATGGTTTCACCCCAGCTTTATGGCCACATGTCCTTCCTGACACTAACCCTTCTTGAAGGAATTTGATCACAATTGCGTGCTTTCGTGACGATTTGTCGTATGATGTGTTGTATGTATATGCATATGTGTAATAAGATGAACACAATAACTCAGCCCTGAGTTTGAAAATTAACCATACGTGGTTAAAATACCTGGCCTGGCCGTGAATGGAACCCGAGGCCCCCTGGACTGAAAATCACTATTTTGCCCATTTATCCAAGAAGCCGGACATTTGTTTAGAATGATTTAAAAGTAAGATATAAATTTAGCCACATTGGAGGTAGAACTACTACCGTTACTGGAAATTTGCTTTGATAATGAAGTAGTGAATCGGCAAAGCAGAGCTCGCAAGAAACATTTGATGGATAATTTTATTGGCAACTCTTGAGGAGCAAAATAATTGTTTCAAATGAGTGAGTAAAATTAATTCCATCAGTTTACGCGTTTAGAATATCCTCAATTGTTAAAATATACGAATAGAAAGAAAAAAACAACCAAAGCCAACCGTTTGCGTGGTCAGCTTAAAGTATCACAAAATAAACATTTATGGAAATCGCACTGGGTGACCATTATTCAAAGCCAAGACAGATCGTTGCGCGATATATACACTGGGAACCAAGAGAGGAAGTTAAATCAGCAAGCTCTCAGACATCAGGAAGCAAGTATAGGATGAAATTAGTGCAGAAAGAAATACCAGAAAGATAAAACTGCAGCATAACTAAATATAAATCTAAAAATAAATCATTATTTAATAAGTTTTCGTGCTTTCCACAGAAGTTGTAACTCTTTGGCGCGGCATAAAGAGGAGACTAGTCAGAAGTCATAGTGGCAGTTGCATCGCCTCATCACGATGAAACTAAAAATACATCTCATACTTTGAAAAGAGGACGAACTGCAGCCTTATTCCACTCCATTCTAGACTGTTGCTTATTTGCCATAGCCCTTGATTCTTACCATTGCAGACTGATTTTTGTATAGATTGTAGATAATCCTTCTTTCTCGTATCTGATCCAGATCGCCCTTCGGAATCTCAAACAGTTCGATCCAGTCAAAATTATCGAATGCCTTTTTTTAGATCTAAAGTACGAATGTCATGCAGTGTGCTTGTCCTCCTTAGTTTGATCTCCTAAGTTCAGACGTAAAGTCAGGATTGATTCACGTGTTCCTGAATTTCTTCTGAAGCCAAACTGATCTCTCAACTCAGCTTTAACCTGTCTTCCCATTCTTCAATAAATAATTATTGCTAACATTTTGCAAGCATGAGATACTAAACTAATGATGCGGTTATTTTCGCACTTAATAGCACCTGGATTTTTGGGAATAGGTGCAACAAATTTCTACCTAAATCGGATGGCACTTCTCTTCTGCCATACATCGTACACTCTAAATGCAATAACTGCGCCATAGCGGATTCGCCTAAGCTATCCAGTAATTCTGACAATATGTCATCAACTCCACGTGACCGATTACTATTTAGATCACCCAAAGCTCTGTCAAATCCTGACCTCAAGACTGGGTCCTCCATTTCATCAGCATCAACAGCCTCTTCATTTTTCTCCACAACCTTCTACCTCTTTCTATTGATACAATTTGTTGAATATTTTCCTGCCATGTCTTCTTTCCTAGACTTGTTCTTCTATCTGAGCTGTTATTATTCATAATTCTAGTTTTACTTTCTCCAAAGATTCCCTTGATTTTCCTAGGTCAGCATCTACCTTTTACATCCTTCAACACTCTCGCACTTCTCTTTCAGCCATTCTTCCTTAGCTGTCACGTACTTTATATTTCCTTCATCTGCTGATACTTTATGATTGGGAACTGCCTAAATTCATATGATCTGACTATTTCAGTAGATCCATCAAGGCCAGACTTAGGAGATGGCTATACGGATTGCAGATCAAAGGTTTTTTACACTATTCTTATGATTATACAAGGAGTACAATTGAAGACTTCGCACTACTGGTCACGGGTAGCGGGAATCACCAAGCCAATGCCACATGACTTGTGTCAAGCTTGGGGTGATAAGAAGTGCTGATAGTTGATGCAGCATATACACTGAATGACAGAGCAAATGCAACACCAAGAAGGAGTGGTCAGAACTTTATGCCAATTGCAGGGTAGACTGACGTCACTGAGGTATGCTCATGATGTGAAATGCGCCGCTGTGCTGCGCACGTAGCGAACGATAAATGGGACACGGCGTTGGCGAATGGCCCACTTCGTACCGTGATTTCTCAGCCGACAGTCATTGTAGAACGTGTTGTCGTGTGCCACAGGACACGTGTATAGCTAAGAATGCCAGGCCGCCGTCAACGGAGGCATTTCCAGCAGACAGACGACTTTACGAGGGGTATGGTAATCGGGCTGAGAAGGGCAGGTTGGTCGCTTCGTCAAATCGCAGCCGATACCCATAGGGATGTGTCCACGGTGCAGCGCCTGTGGCGAAGATGGTTGGCGCAGGGACATGTGGCACGTGCGAGGGGTCCAGGCGCAGCCCGAGTGACGTCAGCACGCGAGGATCGGCGCATCCGCCGCCAAGCGGTGGCAGCCCCGCACGCCACGTCAACCGCCATTCTTCAGCATGTGCAAGACACCCTGGCTGTTCCAATATCGACCAGAACAATTTCCCGTCGATTGGTTGAAGGAGGCCTGCACTCCCGGCGTCCGCTCAGAAGACTACCATTGACTCCACAGCATAGACGTGCACGCCTGGCATGGTGCCGGGCTAGAGCGACTTGGATGAGGGAATGGCGAAACGTCGTGTTCTCCGATGAGTCACGCTTCTGTTCTGTCAGTGATAGTCACCGCAGACGAGTGTGGCGTCGGCGTGGAGAAAGGTCAAATCCGGCAGTAACTGTGGAGCGCCCTACCGCTAGACAACGCGGCACCATGGTTTGGGGCGCTATTGCGTATGATTCCACGTCACCTCTAGTGCGTATTCAAGGCACGTTAAATGCCCACCGCTACGTGCAGCATGTGCTGCGGCCGGTGGCACTCCCGTACCTTCAGGGGCTGCCCAATGCTCTGTTTCAGCAGGATAATGCCCGCCCACACACTGCTCGCATCGCCCAACAGGCTCTACGAGGTGTACAGATGCTTCCGTGGCCAGCGTACTCTCCGGATCTCTCACCAATCGAACACGTGTGGGATCTCATTGGACGCCGTTTGCAAACTCTGCCCCAGCCTCGTACGGACGACCAACTGTGGCAAATGGTTGACAGAGAATGGAGAACCATCCCTCAGGACACCATCCGCACTCTTATTGACTCTGTACCTCGACGTGTTTCTGCGTGCATCGCCGCTCGCGGTGGTCCTACATCCTACTGAGTCGATGCCGTGCGCATTGTGTAACCTGCATATCGGTTTGAAATAAACATCAATTATTCGTCCGTGCCGTCTCTGTTTTTTCCCCAACTTTCATCCCTTTCGAACCACTCCTTCTTGGTGTTGCATTTGCTCTGTCAGTCAGTGTACTTACAGTAGCTCTCTCGCTCAGTTCGCAAGTAACTATTTCACTTTTGAGGTGTGTGATAAGGTTATTTTCGCGATGGCGAAGTGCAAAACAGCGCAGGGAATATATTTTTGGTCGAGTGTTATTTCCACAAGAAGAATAAACTCGTAACAATGTTCCTTCGAAAAATCCGTAGACAGTTTCCCGGTTCGACAGTACCATCAGAACGTTATGTGCAACAACTCGTTCACAAGTGGCGTAGTACTGGTCACGAAACTAATAGGAACAACCAAGGAAGGGTAACAGATCTCACATAGGAGAGGTTAGAAGATATACAGGCAAGAGTGCTAGTCAGTCCACGTAAGTCGCTTCGAAGAATAGCTCACGAAACTGGTATTTTACATTCATCAGCACGTAATGCAACAATTTGATTACATTAACGATTTTCCCGAACTCATTCAGTCCATAACACACTACCGTACCTACAGATTTCATTTCAGAAAATTTTGCATGGCTAATGAATAGTGTGTACGACAGCCAGTAGGCCTATTTCTGATTGTAATTTAAAGAAGGCTCTCAAATTGCTGGCAGCCGGTCCCTTGTTCCAGGCATAACTGGTATCATTGCAAAGATAAAGGAAAAGAAGAGCTAGAGAAGATAAATTGTCTGCTCAAACCAAATTGAAAGAAGAGTGTTTTAACACCGGTAACGTTGTCCCATACAACAGTGTCACCGCTCACCGCACATTAACATTTCGCTGTGAGGAGAGGATCAGCGGGGAAGGTGGAGAAGGCGAAGACAGGGCGAACGGGTGAGACAGGTGTAGGGGAAGTGGAGTAGGGGTTTGCACCCTGGTCAACCTAGTGAAGTCGTCTCCTGCACCTTGGGCCCGTGCACAGCACGGCGCATGCACCCTGAGAGGCCCTGCTGTATGTGAACAAAACGATGTTTTCCCATCTGAAAATATGAATTTTATACCGTAGTGCATTTTTGTGCATAATATGATTTTTTGATAATTGTATATTATTTAGAGGATATCGTTACAATCATAGCCGGCCCCGCGGTGTAGGGGTAGTGTGCGTGCCTCTTATCCGGAGGTCCCGGGTTCGATTCCCGGCCAGGTCAGGGAATTTTACCTGCATCTGAGGGCTGGCTCGAGCTCCACTCAGCCTACGTGATTACAATTGAGGAGCTATCTGACGGTGAGGTAGCGGCCCCGGTCTAGAAAGCCAAGAATAACGGCCGAGAGGATCCGTCGTGCTGACTATACGACACATTGTAATCTGCAGGCCTTTGGGCTGAGCAGCGATCGCTTGGTAGGCCATGGCCGTTCGGGGCTGTTGCGCCATGGGAGAGGGGTTAAAATTACACATATGTTCGATTTTCAGGGGGAAATATTTTAAAAAAAATATTCGTTTACATTTTTAATGATAATAACAAAATTAAATTAGAAATACATGAAAATAAATGTCATTCGGAGCCTTATCTTGAAAATGCCATGGTAAGTGCCGGGGAATTCCCGACGGGGATTCGGCACCCCGGAAGTAACAAAGTAACCTCACTTTCTCCATAAGATCAATTTTCTCCGCCAATCCGATTGCACCGTCGTCCTTTACCTAACAGGGAGAGCATTCCTGATTCATTTTGGATACTGCAATTGCATGAAATAACTTGACTTCTTCAGCCATTCCAGCCCACAAATTCGGTCAGTTTTACAATAATAATTTTATTTCTTAGGTAGATTATGTGTTAAACTTTCACTGTAATAAATAATTGATTATTTATTTTCATTATTTCATTATTTGTGCGAAGTTTGGGATTGTGCGTATTTTCTGGTTTGTTAAATGCATATTTTCCTGTTTTGAATAACATAATTACATACATATTTTGAATTTTTAATGCATAGCCCTCCGAGCCTTATTGATTAGTATACATTGTGGTTAACTATTGCTGTATATCATATGTGGTAAACAACGTAGCTGTGAAGCTAACATTGAGTGGTGCAGCGGTACTCTATGGTAAGTACTGAACACATAGAAAAATTCTTGCTTCCCACTGAAGTTCTTTTTCCTTGCAATTTGCTTTATGTCTCACCGACACAGATTCATCTTATGGCAACTATGGGATAGGAAAGGAATAGGTGCGGGAAGGACGCGGCCGTCGCATTAATTAAGGTCACCGTGCAAAACTATCTTCAGCGCTGCCGACAGTGGGGTTCGAACCCACTATGTCCCGAGTGCAAGCTCACAACTGTGCGACCCTAAACGCACGGGCAACTCGCTCGGTTGAAATTTTTAGTTCATAACACTTAATGCAACGATGCACTAGACTGCACTAATTAACTCTCAAGGAAACAAAAAAGGTAACCATTCCTTTATAGGATCACACCATTTGTTTCTCAGCTGGAATACTTCACAGTCTGAACGAGTTAGCTTCGCAGTTAGAGTCTCGTAGCTGTGAGCTTACGCTTGGAATAAACATTCCCAAAATATTTTTTCTTTCTTTTTATTCTCACACTATTCAAATGCTCGGGCTGTACATTAAATAATGCCATGGTCACTTCCTTCCCAGTTTTTGACCTGTCCTAACCCATCGACGTGAATAATAGGAGAAAGAGGAATGTTTTTCACATCAATCTTGACAAAGTTAATATTGGGCTGGAAGTCTCTGATGCATGCTTGAATCCGTCTACGCACACAACCCACAAAGTCATCAAGCGATTCGGGAAAAGTTTGTGCCATTTATCACTGGCGTTTCTGCATAAGTCTTGTAGATGGCGTAGTCAGTCAGGACGCCCATGAACAGCTCGCTTCTATTTATCCGAGGCAAGTTCAATGGGCTTATGTGTCAAAATCAAGAAGGATACTTCATTCTGGAGTTAAACAACACAAGAATAATTTAATGTTTATGGTGCATTGAACAGGGGGATTATCGTTCATTAAGGCATATTTTGTCTGAAATGGCGGTGAAACCCTACTCCTATTAGTTGGAGAAGATTGAAACTATACTTCGAGGTTATTGCGTGTCCTGAACAACCACGAAAGACGTTGCCACCCCAGAATATTAATAGGACACACTCTTGCTGCACACGGCGAGCACGGTGTCTAAGACGCACCGTATTTCTTGGTTCCCCCAAACATTTTAACTGATATTGTCTGTGTTCAGCCAAAGGCGGCATTCCTTGCTTCAACGGCATCCTATGCCAATTGTATGGAGTTCATTCAGCCTGACTTCTTTCCCATCTCCAATGGGCATGCTGACGAGATATAAAAGTTAAGCTTCACGCTGACCGGCGGGAATGTATATTGACATCATGGAACCTGTTCTTAACAGTTTGATTGGACAAAATACGTTCTGTGATCATCACGAACACGAGTTGCAGTTGTAGAATGTAAACATCCTATGTGGGTTAAGTAACTACCACTTTTTGTTGTTCCAAAACAATTTCATGTTCAAACAGCATGATATTGAGTCATTTACAATCGTTGAACAACTTCCATTGTTGACGATCCTTAGTGAAGTAAAGTGATTTCATGGACAAAATGGAATGTCGACTTCACTGATCTTGTCATCATTGACTTCCACTACATTATACAATTCACGACTCAAATATTTACTTACGGGTGCTATAGCGTCAACTGAAATGCTATTCTGTGAATAGAGCAAAACCGTTATATCACATGTATAGGTCTATCATTTTCTGTCTTTTCTCATTCATTCCCGAATTCGTCTTCACGACACAATTCATATTTCAAAATTCCCTCTAGGGTATACAACTAGCATCCTTACAACATTTAAAAGACTGATTTTTTATTCCAGATGGTTTAATTGGTTACATTCATCGTGTTGCTGTTCTTCCTGGATTCTTCATACTTTTGAACAATTTTTCTCTTCTTTGCACAAGTGTGATACTTAGGGTACTTCCTCAATCTCTGATGATAAGGAAGTTAAGCGCTCAGTCACCGATCTAAATAGAAATAATCTGTAACGCTGTTAATCATTCGGGTTACTACAGATATGGTCGGAAGGCTTATATTTCGTAATTAAGAACATAGCACACATTGCTGTTTCAATGAGCAGAGCCACCCCTGCTTCCTAGGGTTATCAATGCAGGTTCCCCCTCCCTCAGACTTTCTATTCCCAGCTCTTTCACGAAAATTAACCTGATTTAAACTTGAAACGGTGTAAAATTTCATAGATAAATGTATTAAATACCTGCGCTTTATTGTTAGAGAAGTGGTTTGGTGGGGTACCGTGATGGTACCTGATACATATGACATAGCCACTTTGTTCCTAATGCTACACATCATTACAAAATAAGTTACCGGGAAACTTTCGCACATACTAAGTGTAGGCTACAACGTTTTAGACCACGATGGCTCCAGTCCCTTACAATAATGAACAAGGAATTGAGAAGGGCAACTGTATTAACATTCTTTGTGCACGGAAATCTTTAGATGAGCGATTCAGAAATTTAGCGAAGTTACACATGTACTCATTTTCAACATGAATGTATGGATGAAATTTAATAAAAGCAATTTGCATGAATTCTCATCCTACGCTCGTGTGATTGATTGTAAGAAATTTGATAAAACTGCACTTGCATAAATTCTTTTCCTGTCTTAGAGAATGATTGGAATAAATTTATTAGAACTACACTTGCATGAATTGTTATAATATGTACTGTGTGTGGTTGATACGAGGAAATTAAATAAAATTACGCTTGTACAAATCGTCTGTGTCGGTGCGACGTAAAACAAATTGTTTGGATGACTGGTAAAATGTTAATAACTCGATACTTACGTTAATTCTGAACTTGGATGTGAGGATGACTGAAAGATGGAAGACAGCACGACCTCAACTCTTTGACATTTACTTCTATGTGGTGGAGTGGAGTGTGTCTCTCTACTCAAACTGAATACTTGTAATTTAACTGCTCCAAGCAATTAACCTTTCATCTAACCTTCATATCGTCTTCCTCTGTCTTCTTTAAGCGATCTTATGTAATACTGAAGAAAAATTTCAAAATAACAGTAACATTCCACTCAAGTTTTCTCTAATGGTGACGTTCAGACCGTTCACTTCACATTATTTAAAAGCTATTTAACATCGCGCTAACACATGTAGAAGTTTGGCGGGGCTGGTACAGAAAATGGCTATTACTGGGAAAAAAGCGTCCGTGGCATTACATTTTTTTTTTTTTTGCTATTTGCTTTATGTCGCACCGACAAAGATATGTCTTATGGCGACGATGGGATAGGAAAGGCCTAGGAAGTGGAAGGAAGCGACCGTGGCCTTAATTAAGGTACAGCCCCGGCATTTGCCTGGTGTGAAAATGGGAAACCACGGAAAACCATCTTCAGGGCTGCCGACAATGGGG
Source organism: Anabrus simplex (assembly GCF_040414725.1). Lineage (NCBI taxonomy): Eukaryota > Metazoa > Arthropoda > Insecta > Orthoptera > Tettigoniidae > Anabrus > Anabrus simplex. The sequence continues at coordinate 496,588,808 of NC_090266.1, forward strand.
CTCGAACCCAGTATCTCCCGATTACTGGATACTGGCCGCACTTAAGCGACTGCAGCTATCGAGCTCGGTTTAAATAAAGTACAGCCACAAAATATGTCCGCTGTTAAAATGAAAAATCAAAGAAAGCCATCCGCAGGGCTGTTGGTGAGGTTCGAACCCACCACCCCGGGTTCAAGGTTACAATTACAGACTTGTACAACTTATCCAACTAGCTCGCTACTTTTGACATTAATTTTAAATTAGGTCTAACTGACGTTGTATTATCGGTGTCTCATTCAATATAGCCTGATTGGATGCTCAAGAGCTCCACCATCAGCTGTAATAGATTAACACAAGCATCAGTGAATGTGCCTACTTGGTAAATGAGGAATGTGGTAGTTTCCCGTCGCTTTTCTACAATACGTTTTAAAGGGCTGTCACATATCAGCTTACTAAGCCCACCGAAATAAACCCACCTACCGATCGATATCTTCATACTAGTTTATAATAATAATAATGGTATTTGTTTTACATCTCACTAACTACTTTTACGGCTTTTCGGAGACGCCAAGGTGCCGAAATTTTGTCCCGCAAGAGTTATATTATGTGCCAGTAAACCTATCGATACGATGCTGATCTATTTGAGTACCTTCACGTACTACCAGACTGAACCGAGATCGAACCAGCCAACTTGAGCTTAGAAGGCCAGTACTCTACCGCCTGAGCTACTCAACCCGGCTTCATAGTATTTATTATTCGGAGATTATAAATTACTTTACTCGCATCACTCGTACATCCCCTATTTTCGTATTATCAAGCCAAGAATGAGACTCAGACACATCAATGAAAGTAATTAACTCGTCCCAGGTCACACTAGAAGATAGAGTGTACTGTAAAAATATCTCACTGGAAGTGCATATGAGCATTGTCATTCAATAGATATAATGAATCCTTTACTCTATTGTACAACTGTACAATGCTTACTCCTCGCATTTCTTAAATGTAAATAACAGTTTAAGACATGAATACAGCTGCCGTTTAACGGAAGCAGAAGGACTTGAATTAGATGAGTTGTTATTCCAAACAATGGTTGCTAAACATGAAGCTACATATGAAACAGCTGGCTTAGCGATTGTCACTACCCAAGGCCCCGACGATACCTTGATGAGGACCATTAAGAAAACGAGACTGCATACGAAATAATAGCTCTCATTGCATCGAAAATGCTTCAAAGAGGGTATATACCCAAGAGTTTTCAAACAGCTAGAATTGTGCTTGTTCACAAGAATGGAGATACTGATGATACTTCGCCATAAGCTGTGCCGGTGCGATGTAAAGCAAATAGCAAACAAAAACTGATGATATTGTAAATCTACTCTATTGTACGGAGAATTGTCGAGTGACTGTTGGACAGGGGCCTAAGGGAGTAGGTGTCATTCGATGAATGTCAACGTGGTTTTGTCAATTTGTCAGAAACCCTTACAATACGTCTATTCTCCGTTCGATTCTAGTTGACAGAACGAGAAGAAGATCAACGCTACGATTATATTCTTGGATATAAGAGAAGCATTCTCCAATGTAGTACATGCCCATATTCGAAGGACTCTACTGTCTGTTCCAAGTAAGTTAGCCGATCCAATATCAAACCTTCAGGAACTTAACTTCACTGCGATTGAGGTGGATCACAAAACGATCAAGGCAGTTGAACTGAAACGGGGTTTGATGCAAGGTTCTCCGTTTCACCTATACTTTACAGTCTTTCAACAGGTCAAATACTGGACGAACTGTCTGAAGAACCATTCGGCGATGAATACGGCTACGATCGAATTCCGTGTTTAAGGCCTACTACGGTTCTTGGCTTTGTAGATGACACCGTTATTGTAGCCAAAGATAATTGGTCCACTACTGATCTCACTAGAATGGCAGTCTTAAGGTTTAAAGATAACGGACTAGAAATCAGATTTTTAAAAAAGCATCGCAATTAGAATCCCCACAGGAAAATTGCAGAATGTCCATCTATATATCTTTGATTTCATCATCATATCTTCTATATCAGTTGACGAATACGTCCACTATCTTAGTGTAAACTTTGCTGGTGCCTGCATTTATGTTCCAATGTCCGCTCTTACTGCGATCAAGTCTAAATTAGAGCTGTTGACGTCTTCACCAAAGTTACATTCTGACCAGAGCTTAGTATAATGAACTCATCAATTTGTCCCTCTTTAATTAAGGTATTTCAAAAACACAGATGGAAAAAAATACCTCACGCATTCCTTATCAGACAAGATGATCAAACGAGCGCTGATTTTTTTTTTTGCATCTGCTTATAGATACGCCCAACCCAATGATGTACACCCATTGCAAATGTAAAGGTCTCATTTTGTTCAGAGCCGAATGGAAAGCAGTTCCCCAACAACTCAATGCACTGAGGACTCTAAAAATATCTGCAAATCCATACATCACAAACTCCCACAATTTGGATGAGGAAAGTGACGTCCGTGTACGTCAATTGAAATTAGTAAGATTAGTAAGATTAATAAGACAATTGCATAGGTTTTCGTTAAGTTGACACCGAGTTTCGTCACATGAAATATCAAGCGTGATATCAACTGCCTCAAAATGGTAAAGGGGTTAATCTCTATAAAATACTACACTCCTGCTAATAATTGGATCAGGCACCACAACGGACTCTCCTGCTCCGAGTGGAAGTATGCCCTGAAAATGACGTGTAATGTTGCTGCAGTCCGAGTTGTGCCGGGGAGAAGTCTGGACGGTAACCAATGTCGGAGTTGTCACAGTAGGATCGAAAACCTTCCACACGTCCTTGGCTTTTCCTCGCACGGTTGTGTCCCTCCTTCCGGCCTGGAGACCGTGGGGTAGCTGATGGCGCCGCTGTAATACCGGATGCTCCTTCCTGGTTGGGGTCGGCGACGTCACGGGCGTCCTGATGTCGTCCCTATCCTGTTGGGTACATTGGAACGTCCGTTTGGTGGAGGAGGTGCTTACAGGTCGAGTGGACTAAGTTGCAGCATCGGAACGCCTGGGGGCGTCATCTATCCACTGCTGCGCTGCTCTGTGCTGTCGGCGTCGTGGTCCACGCTCGGGGTATGGGCTCGTCCTCGGCGGCCCGTTGAGGTAGGTGACGTTCCTGGTCGGACGCCTTGGTCTATGCCCACGTCTCCAGGCGGGGCCATAGGACCTGGTTCGCGCAGTTGCGACACCAGGGTGCGGCCGCCTCCACCTCCATGCTGGCGTAATGGGCTGTGGGGGCTGGCTCAGTACCAACCGCCCTGTTTCTCAGCCCCTTGTCCTTTCTGGCCGTCTGGGTGATAGCCGCTCTAGTCTCTGTCCAACTGAGGGCGCTGACGTTCGACCCTGGTGCGTTTTTCCTCCCTGATAGTCGGACGTCCTCGGTCTTGACATCCCGCATTCCCTCCTGGTCGTTAAGCCGTATGATCATGCCTCTCTGTGGAAAGCACTACACGGACATGGTCGTCGAGATCTTCTTGCCTCCGGATGGGGGCGGCGTATCCTCTCCAGGACTACGCCCCTTTCAGACTCCGAGCGGTTCCCTGGCCTGTAGTATACGAGCAGCGCCTGGTTCACCGGCTCTGACTAACACTTGGAGGAAAAAGGCTCTCAAGGAAAGCGCAATCCTCACTATAGGTGTCCAGCTCCACCACGATCTCCAGCGCCGGTGTCGGCGTCTCTGTTTCCCTCTCATCTGCGGTCGTCCCTGTAGGTGCTTGAAAAGCATTGGAGAAATATCTCTTAGAAGCGCTATTAGACAATACTCTTCCAGTATACATGACCGTATACTACAGTTGTGCTCTTAAAAGTGCAGGGGTGCAGACAAATAGTGCTCTTTCCTGTTTGTACTAATAAGTACAAGTTGCCTGATTAGTACAAATAAGCCTGGTGAGGAGACTCATTTGGAGGCAAGTAAGTCCTTTCACTCTGGCTGTAAGCTTAATTCATCCTGGGTGGTTAGGACATCGCGCTGCTCCCGCGTGGTAATCGAATGTAATCTACATTGCCTCCGACATGGTATTAGTTCTAAGAAGAAAGAGGTAGCAGGTAGGAGTGGGAAGTGATACTGCGAGGAGTACCTGCCTGTTACACTGTCAGGCATGGTACCAAGCGGCTGTTTGTATTGGAAGGTGGTGTGAAGGCGTGGTATTAACGGTCAGGACAAAACCACATTGGCGGAAAGAGAAAGATGCCTACATATAAAACCTGACTTACTGCAAATAGCAAATGGCACGGATGTGGATCTGGAAGGTCCAGAAGGGAGTGTTAGTTCGGAAAAGGTATCATTCACATGTCATTAGCTCATTCCTCGCCAGGCCAGTTATTCAGGGAATCATTCCTTCTGGCCACTGCCGTGACTAGCGCGGGCATTGCCGGTTGCCGAGTCGTGCGGCTATAAGCCCTAGGGTCTGCCACATCGCCCGACTCCCTTCGGGTCCTCGTACCCTGTCTCCATTTCCTGAGAATTAGGCCAAATCCGTCGTGGCGGGGACCTACTGGATGGAAGAGGGACATGACGCCGGGCCATGGCCCTCTAAACCGGTCAACTGCGATAAGGGGCCGGGTGGAAATCCCGCGCAGTTGACGCCATAACGGTTGCACCTCACTTGGAGCCCACACCTGTCCGGACAGTGCCCCACCTCAAACAGCGGAAACACTGCAAGGGCTACTCATTAGAGACGTTTCGATCTCACCTGACTCCCACTACCCGCTGAGGTCCCTCCTCTCCTGATTGGCTCTCCGGTTGACTGCATTCTTGGGATCAGTCCTGGGCTGCGGCTGAGTGGCACTCTCCTGATGGGCCGGTGTCGTCTTATTCCTCCTTGTCCGGGGGCGGCGTCTGCTTTCTGGCGGTGGACGTCTCTTCTCCGCGGGGATAGGGGCCTTGTCCTAGTGGTCCTCCTCCCGGGCTGATGACGTTGGTGTAGTGGTTGATCCCACTCTAGTGCCGACTTCTCTCTCCACCTGGCTAACGCACACGGTGTCGGTCGTTGCCGGCATCTGAGTGCAGTCCCTGTCCTGTGGGGCGAACAACGATGTCTCCATAATGAAGGAGGCGCAGGTAGGCTGTGAGGCCTGGGTAGCTGCCTCTGAACTCCCGTGCTGCCTTGCTACGTACGAAGAGATGAGCTTGCGCTGAAGTTTTTACGTGCCAGCAGAGCGTTCCCCGAGTATTTGAGCGCATGTTGCCGTCTAAGTCATCAGCACGCGAGGTGGCGGGTTTCAGAATGCCGCTGTTGCCATGTGTTATCAAACTAGTCAACTCCACGCACCTGATCACACGTAGTGAGTGTCTCTAGAACTTACAGCAGGCGGCCCCTTCTATGTGACCACAAATCTCCCACCTCCTGGCTACCCTTTCTCTACTTCCCCTACGCGCCCTGCTTACAAATCATGGCTGAGGACTTTACAATATGCAAAGGAGTCAGCTGACTGCGATAACGGACGGACGTACGTTCCTCAACTTAGTGCTTCCCCTCGCGAGAGATTTTTTCGTACTTATCAGTACAACCAAGGCACTTTTGTTTCCCAAAGGGCATTTGTCTAAAGTACTGTTCTTTTAAGTACACATACTGGGCCCTTTTCAAGGCATGTGTGGCGGTACACCTCTTGCTCGACTGTTGCTCCGGCTGCTCCTGTAAATAAAGATATTTACATATACGTACCGCTCACGTAGACTCCATCTCTTGGTCGTGGTACCGTCCCTCAGCTTTCCTCGAGTTGGTCGGGCCACACAAATGAGGGGTGAGGAAGTAAAAAATGTCGGCGGGTCAACTAACTACAAATAACGGTACCCAAAAGACTGAATTGAATTTATATGAACAAAGATTTATTAACAAAATTGGCAAAAAAAGAAGAAATGAAAATGAATCGAAATAGAATGGAATGAAAACAATGAAAGTAACTGAAAGTAATAAAACTCAATTATAATAAAAAAATCAAAATCTATCTTTCATAACTTGATTGAAGGTCACAAATAGAAATAACAATCATCACCATCGAACTAATGACTCCAATGTCCATTGACACTCAAATAAAACGAACCAATAGTCCGCCAAGACTTGCCATCCACAGAAAATATCCCATGACTTCAATTCCAACTGTAAATTCAACTAAATGGGAATTTAATAACTTATTAATAAATTAATTAAATAATCGAATATTCTCAAATCAAACAAAATGGGTATCTTAAATTTATGATTACAACTCCTAATTTACTTGCCAATTTCTCACTGTAATATCCATGTTTTGTGAACAAAATAAGTGGAAAAGACAAGAAAATCCATGAACACTTCCCGTTCTGCCGACTAATACCTCATTAACATTCATAAACTTCGCCACAACAAAAATAGCTGGTGGCTAACCAAGGAAATTATCAAGAACACAATATTTATTCTGAACACATCAATTCTATGTCATTATCTACCTCCTGTGATAGTTCTGGACATTAAAAAATAAACAAATTAGGCCAAATGCCTCAGTTATTACGCTTATCAAATGAAATCCCCTCTTCACAATATTAATTCACTGTACAATGCCGCTGTCTACACTTGTACTGAGAAATAACCCAACTGTGTTGTTCTACCGTTAGTGGGGGCAGATTCCATCTTAATTAGATAGTTTGCGGCGTTTATCACATAATCTTTTACCAGAGGTCGTTTCATTTGCATAATTAATTAGTAGTGGTGGTGTCCAATTTCATTTGTTTGCTACCTTGCCTTCATGTCTGCGTAAAGAACTTGTTTCATTTGATTCTGACGATAAATAACACGTGGTCCCATTAACTTAATACTTAAAATTAGTATTTACACAAATATACACAGTACTGGAGAAACAAATGCTCCAAACATAAGAAGAAAAATCAAGTACTAATTAACCTAACTGCTCCTACATTTAAATCAAACAGATACAAATCACATTCACGTACCTTCCGCCTCTACACTATAGAATACGTCAGATAAAAATATCAAAATGAAAGGAAAATAAAATTAAAAAATTCTCAAAAATAACGTGATCACAGCCTATCGAAAATTAATCAAATTCAGAAATTTAATAATGCAAAACATCACTATAAAAAATAAACCTCAGCTACAACTGAGTTGAATTTGGCGGCAATCCCTGATCATAGGACGTAAATGTCTGAAACCGATATTCTCGAATTTGAATAAATGAGGAATACACGTCATCATAATCACAAATTAACTTTCAAAGTTATACATTGCAAGCTCGCTCCGTTTCAGGGCTCCACTCGGCCTATTTTTAGAATATCTCCGAGTGTCATGTCATCCCTGGAAAAATATTCGCGTACTTAAATCTTCCGCCTATAATTATCACATGTACCGTCGTATATTATTATTCAAATTGACTATAATTCTATTCTCATATTTATCTCATTACTCTCAACGTAGCATTTATCTCATTTGTCAACAGAACCCTGCTCATTTATCACGCAGGCTAAATAACTTCACTAATTCCTCGTGTCGTTCTCATATTCATAAATACGACATTGTTATACGACATGGTCCACAAGACTCTATTTTCCATTTCACCATTATTATTATCAGGGATATTACTGCATCTTTATACTCGGTTACTTCGATCTCTCTTTTCATATTCACAAGCTGCCATGAATTTTAGAGCCGGCTGGCAACGACTCCTACTTTTAAAATTGAACATCATAAACAAGATTGCCTGCCACACTCAACTGTCGAGAACTGGAAATTGCGTACCCACGAATAAATAAATATCGTGCAATTAACAACTTAAACCACAAAAGAAAAGAAAGAAAATCCAAGACTGAATATCAAACTGTAATCACATAAGATAACAATAACTCAGATACGCGGTAAATTCGCATCAGCTGAAAATAAAAATAACTCGGTAACATCCACAAAAATCAAATTATTATTATTATTATTATTATTATTGTTATTATTATTGTTACCATTTATCCATGTTATTATTATTATTATTATTATTATTATTATTATTATGATACGTTAAATTACCTTGTGCAAGAAACACCTACTGTAAAGTCAAATATATATTTTATACGTTAATCACACAAAACTCCTATCCAAAACGACTCCAAGAACATTAACGAGAAACTCCAAAGAAATATGATTATTATTGAATGATTATTATGACTTTACTGACACCCTCACATATACATCCCGAATCGTTAGATGTAATTGCCGTGGTCTCACTCCTACAAAAAGTAAGCTCCCTAGGGTACGTGAATGTTTATATATACAAGGATACCTGATATCACTAACATAAAATTGACCACGAATTATTCATGTCATCCTCAATTACATATCACATAAATACAAAATGCTCTTTACCTTTATGTGCCGGCAGGTGGGTTGAATCCTCGCCAGCCTCCCTTACATGGTCTTAATCCATCTTGATAATCTTGCTGGGAATATATAACACTTCGCACATACGATTCGGATCCATATTACTTTACGTAGCACTCGTGAGATTTTTCCGAAGCACACGCACAATCTTGACTTTAACACAAAAATATAATTTACACAGTATACACGGAATTAGCACCCATTGAGTTGGCGTTCATTGTCAGGAACAAGTCACCTGGCTCGTTGACGTCCTCCCCAATAGGTCTGCAAAGCTAGAACCTTTCGCTGTTTGAACAAGGGATTAAAACGTTATTCACCTCTCCTGGAAATAGAAAGTGTACCTCTACCACTTCTCCCGTTACATTCCACTGGTAAACAAAGTCTCTCCCTCTACACTAGCACGAGTAGTGCTTGGTTTGAATGTCACAAATGAAATAGTAATTTTTATCCAATGTGCAAATTTAATTGCAAAGTTTTTCTGATCAGTCACAGAGTGAAATTATGTGGAATGATATTGTCCTACAGAGTGTAATGCCTTCTTCGCTTAGTTACTATTGTGTGAGTTACGTGAGCTAGAAAACTGCTGCGAAACTAACTGTTCAGAAAAATCCCACAGTTCAGTCAGTGTTCTCCGTGCGCCTTACCACGTTAAGTGTTCATTATAAAACATTCTAGGAAATAAAATCCTCGACATATTGACTGTATAAATTGAGTCAACATTTTCTACGACCTGATCTCCTAATATTATCAGAGTTCTCCTAAATGTTCGTCAGCTGATTCAACTCATGAATCTCACTAAGCGATGACTAAAATATGAGTAGCCGGTTCACATACCATCACCCTGCGCTGCACTTGAAGACTTGACTGTAGACTCAGAAATTGCAACTAAGACTGAGAGATTGGCAAGTGTCGCCACTAGTTTTGTAAATTTGGAGGGCTCCGCCTCCCATGTAGTTCCACTGGAAGGGTGTGGCGTAGTGATACGACACCTTGGATTAAGTTTTTAATTGCCCGTAGATTTAATATTCCGTAACTGGATTCTGACGATTTCTAAATTAGGTGCGATTCATCTGCTGCACTCCGCTATCCGAAATAATCGTTGAATTATTTATAAACTGAAATGCGTCATAGAGCCTATTTACTTTCCCGCCATGACAGCCATTGTAATGGATGAAACCATTCTTCCACACACTACTGATAACTTATTATTTATAGAATAATTAATCACATATTCGAATAAATAAATTTCCAAATATTATTTCCAGATTAGGACACGATATTTTGCTACTTCTCTCGTCACCAAATCACGAAATACTGGATCAATATTCCCGCTGGAACAAGGCAGTTGAATTTAGGAACTTCTGAACTTCTGATTGGCTAAAATCTTGCCGCTTGCCTTGGCTTGGGTGAAACCATATTCTGTCAAGGGGTGGCAGGTATTCGTTCTGTCCTTATCGCACAATTTAGGTTCACCGCATTCCTTTCTGCCGTTTCCCGTGAGAAAACTGTACAAAGATATTTATTTTGCGGTATCGTAAACATTTATTGGAGAAAGCTTTTAGCCACCCTATTTCCTGTATGTGATTTTAAGGAGTTTCTGGGGATATTTTTCCCTCTTGTGAGGTCTCAGCCTGGAACTCTGTGAAACTGCTTACTCTTCCTTCCTATTTGCAGCATTCACATGTGTTACGGAGTTATCCGTGGTATTTAGAGGTGAAAGAAGTTGCGGGCGGGAATAGGTCTCAACTACAGAATAAAATTAATTTAAAACTTTAACAAAGGTTATATTTTCTTTTCCAAAATCAACAAATGACAACAAATAACAAAGGTGTAACAGGTACCAAGTAGCAGATCAACAATTTAAGAATTTACCGATTACAGTCGTTACAAGATTTGGGCTTCGAGCCCCAAGTTTAATTCCTGAGCTCTCAGCTCACAACCACCATAGCTGAAGGGCAGAAAACCCCTAAGTACGAGGAGCACTTGCTCCTAATTACAATGTTAAGAGAAAAAGAGCAGACCCGCTCTCAATTTTACAAGCCTATCAAAGGCTACAACAAACTTCATTCCTAACTGCCCTTAAGGCACACATACAGTGAAACAGGAGTGTCTTGTACCGATCCTACAGGGCCTTCACATGAAGAAAACAAACTCTGGGTTAATTAAATGGCCCAAAAAACCAAATTGACTGGAGGCGTAGCTTGCACTCCTACATGAGACTTCTTAAAACCTAGGTGGCACTCGGCCAGTTATACAGGGGCTAATCCCATACTAGGGAGGTGACTCGTAGAAGAATAATTTATTACACTAAGAAGAGAAGAAAATCGGGTATGAAAACGTAGTCACCTCAAAACAACATGAGTGGGAGCTCGAGAGGTTTAAGCACTCTCTATCCCAAATTGCGGTTAATTTACATGAATATAGTAGAGTTTACATTGAAAAGGATTCGAATCTTTCCCCGCGGGTTAAAACTGCTGAGCTAGCAAGAAATAAAGATGTTAACAGGCCATTACCTTGTTGATGAACTGCTGCCCGAAGAAAGAGGCGCTTCCCGCCCCCTGCTACATAATCACACACTAAGCAAGTTGTCGATGAAGTGGCCCAGAGACAAGAAAATCAGCAGTTTTTATACCCTCGTGGAAAATTCGAGACCTTTCAAGAATAAATAAACACACCCCTTCAACTTTATTGGTAGACTAGGAATTACACATGGAAACCTGAGGAAGAAAGCTATGATTGGAGGAAAATTAATTACAGAAATTACTGATTGGTTAAATTCTAAACTGGCTGAAGGAGAAAGGTTACACTGCCAACCCAAAAAATGAATGAAAGAAATTTAACAAAGAACAAACTTATGAATACCAAATTTCTTCAAAAAACAGTTCCTTCACTTCGCACCAGGGTGCATAATTATAGTTCTTAGGCAGTGACATCTAGAAGAGGACGTCCACACTTCTTGCTAGATAGTAAACAAAAACACGTAGAGGAGTTTAAATTGGCGTAATATTTGAACTACCGGCGTGGAAGTGTACCGCCCGGTACAACATGTATATTTTTTAATAATTTAATTAATGCCTTCCTTTAGGCTAATCGGCTTATGGGTGCAATGCATACAGAGAGATTCTACTGCACTCCTAAATGCAATCTCTCTCTCTCCCAGGTTTTATTGCAGGTATCCAGGAGTCAATCAATCAATCAATCAATCAATCAATCAATCAATCAATCAATCAATCAATCAATCAATCAATCAATCAATCAATCAATCAATCAATCAATCAATCAATCAATCAATCAATCAATCAATCAATCAATCAATCAATCAATCAATCAATCAATCAATCAATCAATCAATCAATCACCACTGATCTACATTTATAGCAGTCACCCAATCAGCAGATTCTCTATCTGTTGTTTAATTAGTGTTTTCTTCATAATTGCAAAGAATTTGGAAGTTTGTTGAACATTTCCCGTGGTAAATTATTCCAAATCATAACTCCTCTTCCTATAAAGGAATATTTGCCCCAACTTGTTCTCTTATATTCCAACTTAATCTTCATATTGTGATCTTTCCTATTTATTAAAACACCACTCAAACGTATTCGTCTACTAATGTCATTCCACGCCGTCTCGCACATAACGTGCGGGGTACCTCGGTGTATTTCACTGTGTGTACTCATGTCATCAATTCCCCTTGCTTCAGGGTCGGAACGAACTAGGCACAGTCAGGCTCCGCCACTGTCATTTCGCAATTAGACGTGAAGAGTATCTGGACGATATTTAACGAAGTGTGTATACTGTATGTGTGCATGTGTTGTTGACATTAGAACACAACGAAATACAGAGAGGTACTATGCAATCTACGCCATGATCGCTTCACATCGCATTTTCCAGGCACTGAATTCAACCTGGTTATCCTTGTATTGCCGAAAGTAACATAGAATTTTAACATTTAATAGCCTTCTCCTGTATTTCCTAATATAAATAATATTCATAATCAGTGAATAGCTTTCGCAACCTAAGTAATTAAATACATATATACGCATGACATGAAAATGATTTGATAGAATTTGAAGATGTTCCTATACAATGAAACGTCACACTCTCTTAATAATAAACTGTTCGATTTTCAGATACATTATACTCTCTCTATAAGCAAGGGGACAGGAAGGATTGCAACAACAATCGAGGTATCTCGTTGATTAGTAAATCAGGCAAAGTATTCAATGGCATCTTGGAAGCTAGGGTGCGATCAGTGGTTGAGAGGAAGTAGGATGAAAACTAGTGTGGTTTCAGACCTCAGAAATGCTGCCAGGATCAGATTTTCAGAATGCGCCATGTAATTGAAAAATGCTACGTGAGGAATAGACAGTTATGTTTCGTAGACCTAGAGAAAGCATATGACAGAGTACTGAGGGAAAATATGTTCACCAAATTCGGGGACTGTTGGATTAAGTGTAGATTATTATTGTACCGGGTGGTACACCTCTGCGCCGCACATTCGAATTTTCCGCCTTAAAGTGCTCCTCTACAGGAAGAACAGTGAACTTAAAACTGGATCTACTTAAACCTTTCCTCTGAAGACGTCACTGTGTGAATTTCGGCGTGTTCTTGTTTACTATTTATCAAGAAGATCTGACATTCTCTCATGGATGTCTCTGCCAAAAACTATGATCATGCACCGTGGTGCGAAGTGAAGGAACTTTATTTGAAGACATTTTGTACTCATAAGTTTTTTCTTCACTAAATTTCGTTCTTTCATTTGTGGGTTGGCAATATTAATTTTTTTCCGCCAGTTTTGAACTTAGCCAATCAATTATTTCTGTAATTAATTTTCAGCCAATCCCGTATGTCTTCTTCGATTTTGTGTGTAACTGTGTACTGTAGCCAATAAAAGCCTGTGGGTGTATCTTAATCATTCATGAAAGCTCTCGAAACTTCCCCGAGGGTATAAAAACTGCTGATTTTCCTGTCTCTCGGCCATTTCATCAACATCTAATCTAGTGTATGGACGTGTAGCAGGAGGCGGGACGCGCCTCTTCCATCAGGCAGCAGTTCTTCTGTACGGTAATGGCCGCTTAACATCTTTATTTCTTGCTAGCTTAGCAGTTTAACCCGCGGGAGAGGTCCGAAACCTTTACCATGTAACCCATCTTTATAAATATGTAAATTTCTACCAGTTTATGTAAAAACTTAAGTAAATTTGTAACTGTAATTCGGGGATAGAGAGTGATTTACCCTCTCGAGCTCTCCTTCATTTTGATCTGAGGTGACTACGTTTTGGTAACTGATTTTCTACTCTTCCTTAATGTGTTAAATTTATTCATTATACCAGTCACATCCATAGTTTGGGAATAGCCCCTGTTTCATCGGCCTAGTGCCCTTTAGGTTTTAAAATGAGTACTTACGAGTGCAACTACTCGCCTCCAGTCCTTTTGTATTGCGGGCCATTCACTTAACCTGTTCTTTTTCTGCTAAGGCCCAGTAGATTGGGTACAAGATACCCCCGTTTCAATTGTATAATTTGTGCCTTGATGGCAAGTGATTGTAAAGTATGGTATGGCCTTGAAGAGGCTTGGAAAACAGGGAGCGTGTCAGCTCTTTTTTAGTGTTCGAAAAGTGCCTCTAGGAGGCGTGATATTGTAATTAGGAGCAAGTGCTCCTTGAATGAAGGGATTTTCTGCCCTTGAAGGTCTTGTGCTTGGTATATTTGAGCTATGAGCTCATGGGAATTGTAAAGCGAGGGGCGTAAGGCCCTGAATTGTTCTGTATCTTGGCTTTTCCTGGTCTTGAACCTGATTGTCGGTTATTTGTTGACTTGTTATTTGTTAAATTTTGAAATTCTATGTGAAAATGGTTAATTTTTGCTATTTTTGAAAATATAACCTTTAATGAAATTTTAATTCATATTCGGCTTTGTAGTTAGACCTATTCACCCCGGCACCTTCTTTCACCTCTGCTGATCCACTAAACCTCGGTAACAATTATAATCAATCAAAGGCATTTATGTTGACAATTGGGCTACAGCGAGAATTGATGGTAGAATGAGTTCTTAGTTTAGGGTACATACAGGGGTTAGACAAGGATGTAATCTTTCACCTTTGTTGTTCGTAGTTTAAATGGATCATCTGCTGAAATGTATAAAGTGGCAGGGAGGGATTCAGTTAGGTGGAAATGATGACGACTTAGTGTTAATGGAAGAATGTGCGGAAAGCCTGCAGTCTAATATTTTGGAACTTGAAAATAAGTGCAATGAGTATGGCATGAAAATTAGCCTCTTGAAGACTAAATTGATGTCATTAGGTAAGAAATTCAACAGAATGTGATACAAAACAGGAATAGGTAGATGATTTCAAATATTTAGGATGTGTAATCACCCAGAATGGTAACTTACGAAGGGCGTACTATATTGACTTATACATTATCTTTTCTACCCAAATGAAGTACATTACACATCAGTTGTTACGTCCACCTTCTCAACATAATCTCTTTGTAATTGTACGCACTCTTGCCATCGATGTGTCAGTCTCTCCAGACTTTCCTGAAACCATTCTTTCGGAGTGCTGCGTACCCATGCCTTGACAACTGTGTCCAGTTCTGCAAAACCGCAAAACGGCGACCACGCAGAGGTTTCTTCATCTTCCCGAACAGCTGATAATCACTTTTCTTTGCCGTTGGACTGCCCCTATGATTCCATTGCATCTATTGTTGTTTACTTTGTGGCTCATGGTAACTGACCCATGTCTCATAACCAGTCACAAACCTAGGTATCAAGTCGGCTGGATCTTTATCATGAAGAGTAGGGCAATGTATGTTCTAAAATAATAGGTGCTAAGTCAGCATTTTCCCACGAGGTTATTGACCCCTAGTTGAGTAGTAAAGCTATGCTGATTGTGACGCGAGGAAATTGACCCCTAATTGCGTAGTGGGCCATCTGGGTTCTAGACAATTGAACGCGGAATAACGTCATGACCTTGCGTACGAGAGCATGCCTAACCTCACAGACTCCATTGGAGGGGCCCAATTGGCCAGGAAATGATCTGGGTTGCTCTTAGTCCCACCTAGGTGAGGTTATGACGTGAGACGCATACGTACGAGGGCAGTGCCTATCTCACTGGCCAACCTGGTGTGTTTTGACCGTTAGGTGAGGCTATGACGTCATACCCTTACGTGCGAAGGCACTGCTAACCTTACGGTCCACTTTGCAGGAGCCGAATCGGATGGTCCCCCATTGGAGGAGCCGAGTCGGAAAGGTTACGGACCCCTTTGGAGGAGCCGAATCGATCGGGTTCACATGGACGGGACACAAATCGGTTAGGTGACCTGCAGATGAGGCTAAGACGTCATTGTGACGTGTTAACTTGCGCACGAACGCTAACCTAACCTCACACACAGGCTCCCATTGGAGGAGTCCAATCGGTTAAGTGACTGGTAGATGAGGTTATGACGTGTTCACCTAACCTCGCTAAGAGGACCGCCAACCTTACCTCACTCGGGTTCCCCTTGGAGGAGCCGAACTAGTTAGGTGATTTGTAGGTGTGGTTAACACATGTGTTAAGCTAACCTTGACCAGGAACTGTAACCTAACCTCACACACGCTCTTTGTCATCTCCTCCTTGGAGTAGTGATGGGGCTGTGTCGTAATAAGCGCGGACGTTTTTAAAATGCATGCTTATCTTTACAGAATCGAACTCGCAGTCCTTCTCCTGACAGAGATGTGACGTCATAGCGTGACAATGACTATCAGATCCCGCTACAGTCTTATCAGTGC
Organism: Anabrus simplex; assembly: GCF_040414725.1. Taxonomy (NCBI): domain Eukaryota; kingdom Metazoa; phylum Arthropoda; class Insecta; order Orthoptera; family Tettigoniidae; genus Anabrus; species Anabrus simplex. Next base: position 496,604,945 of record NC_090266.1, read on the forward strand.
GCTCTCGCGGCGACTTCGAGAGTTAGTGTAACCACAGGACCATCAGTTCCTGCTAGAGACATAAAAGCGCATTCTCGCCGCGACTTCGTGTGTTACTGTAAACAAATGACCGTTAGATCCCGTTAGAGACATAAAAGGGGGAATAGCTAGTGGGCATGTGAGCATGTAAATGAGCTTGAGGTACACTCTGACGGAGAGTTTGCAAGTTACTTTGAAACGGATTACTAACGCACTCACAGGCTCTTTGGCCGTCTCCCCCTTGGTGTAGTGACGGAGCTGTGACGTAATAAGCGCGGGTGATTTAAACATGCATGCTTATCTTTACATAACCGAACGCGCAAGCCTTCTCCTGACAGAGCTGTGACGTTACAGCGTGGGTGATTTGGAACGTAGGCTGCTGGCTAAGGGTGCATCTAATATGTGTATATTAGTTGTCCCGCTTCTCTGTGGTGTCGAGTTTGTGGTGCGACGAATTTTTAAGATGGATTTTTACACGCGGATGCCCTTCCTGACGTCAACCTCACCAGGGAAGATAATAAGATGAAATGAATGACATGATATATGATAGTAGGAAGGGGGAGGATAAAAGCCGGTAGTAGCACATAGCCTTCTCCTGTCGAATAACATCGAGAGGTCTTCTCAAGGCTTTACGTCTCCATCCGACAAGCAGATAACCATCAACGCTCCTCCTACTCCTCTTCCTCCTCTTCCTAAAATGGATCTCTACTTAGTTCAGCACCTGTGCCAGAGTTGACTCGGTTTTAGGCCTTGTACCGCTTTTCAATTCCTTAACAGCTGCGAATCAAACACATTGTACATACTTTATGTGTAGTTCTATTATTTGGGGACTGGGCACGTGCCATACGAAAGTCACAATGATTTAACGTGCAGCGATCACGTTGAAATGGTTATGCATGTTTATACTTGTTCGTTATCAAAGTCACTCTCTAGTCTTTATATATGCTATAAGTGAGAATGTTTTCTTTAGTCAATAAGATACGGTTATAGAGAGTAGAGCGCTTCATGCGATCATGATAAGAACATTAATAGTTGATGTACAGGGCTTTAAAGTGAATGGCAACAAATTTGCGTTCACAGAGGAGGTTGTGTTGGTTTGCACTGTGTTGTGGGCGCCAAAACTCGTCAGTTTAGTATTTATCCCCCCTTTCCCTTACTGGTTGCAAATAGATGAAGACAAAGAGCAGACACAATGGATAGGAAAATATAGGTCTGCAGTGGAAAGAAAAAGGAATAAGTTATCGCTTTCTAGCTATGGCCATGAACGCTCATTTGTCATGAGCAGATCTAGTTTTTGTAAAAGTTTGTAGGAAGAAGGAACAGTTGCGTGAGTATCTACCGCCAACATGCGAAATTATCGACATTCATGAGTTAGGATTCAAGATCCTTCTCAAGGAGCATAATGGAGAAACAATTAGGCAGTCTTCACGCCATGTGTGCATACTATTTTATTGGTTGTGTGCATGCCGGGAGATGAACAACATATGTAATTTGCCGTGTCGAAATGAGAACGGTTTGAATGAAACATTTTTTGAGAAAATATATCATGTAATTTATATCTGATACTAAGTATAACGCAGTTGAAAAGGCAATCATAATGTTTTACGCATGTAAAATGAAACTAAACACTTTTACTGAAGAAGAGTTGAATGCATTACCAAAAGCATTTTTGGTCAATGGAACTGCGAATGCAGTATATATGATCTGGGATAAGGTGCCTCGTGAGTGGACTCAAGATCCTGTTTGGTCAGAACTTCAGGCGTGTATTTTACATCATGAACAACTGAGTTTATATAAGAGAACTTCAGTTAGACAGTACCGTACTTGTCAACTCATTAAACTGTATCACGAACCTGAAACTAACGAATTGTCTTCGCTTATCATGGCTGTGGAAATAGTAAGCAAGCTGGCGCATGAAAAGGTGAAGAAAAGTGCTGGGAGAAAGGTGAGCAAGCATGCTGGGCATGGACTCATTAGTAAGGTGATTGATATTCTACCTTTTGAGCTTCATCTTCCTAGTTACCAGTACTGTGGCCCTGGAACTCGGATTGACGTCCGCTTGGCACGTGCTGATCCAGGTATTAATATGTTTGATGCTGTCTGAAATGAGAATGACATTGCTTTTTGTCAAAACAAACCTGAACTAAGACGTGTAGCTGATGAAAATCTGCCCCGTAAAGCGATGCAGCGTGTGACGTCGCCTAATGCTACAGATGCTGAGAAGATAGCAGTACCTACCGTGCAATGAAAGGCAAACTGTTACTGGTTGCTCGCACTAAGCAGCGAAGACAGTAGAAATAATCTATGTAAGAAAGAACAGAACAGATTTACTTGAAGAAAGAAAAATGTATGTATAATAAAATAAATACGATTTGTGAAACATAATGCAAGTGTTGTTTGGTTTCTTCATATTAATACTACCCTACAGAATGTCCTACATTAACTAGTAGTAATAATGTTGACTTTCACGTTTAAACTTGTCTGCTGCAGTAGAGGAAAAGAGATGTAGAGGTTCCAGAATAAAATATTCAAATTTTAAAAACAACCTCTTTATTAATCCATGAATTGAAGTTGTTATTAAAACCAAGCAATTTGACTTACATTTTATTTCCACAACGACGAATAACACGTTCCATTAAATAGTGATCAGGACATTTCTCTTTCTGCAATTCTTCGATGTAGAATCTTCATTCAGTAGGCTGTCCTGATAGATCGCGAAGTAAATACGTAACTGGATTATTAAGCTTAACGCGCCTGATTGGAAAAATGTCTATGCTCGAGTTAGGTGTGTATCCTTTTGCAAAGAGAGACTTGCGTTTGCTGATGCGAACGAAATGACCTTTCTAAAGCGATAGCGACGCAGATCAGCCGTTTTGATAACAAAATGAATAGCATCTAAGCGTGATGTATTCTTAGTAACAAGACGTACCTTTGTCCCGATTGTGCGATGAGGTGTATCATTGAGGGTAGACACATGTCTAGGTAGGAGTTCAATCCAACGATAAGAATCTAGAGCTGTAAATTCTCGTCACATGGTAACTGAATAATAAAGTATCCCATAGTAATATATATATCAAACGAAACAACAAGTAACTGTCAGTTCATAGATCGCTCTTGACGTGTACAGAATGGTGAAACAACGTTATCCAAACGTTATGAAGAAGAAAACTAAAAATTGGATAGAAGGAAGTCGTAAAGTCTGCACGAAAAGCGACTCGAGGGGCATTCAATCCGCAAGTAGCCATTGCTAAGGTACTACGCGCAGCAAGTGCGATAATTTCGGCAATGTGCTGGGCAATATCTGGTAAACGTGCACGAATTACTCCTGTACCAAAACGAGAAGGATTTCTTGATGCGCTCACTGCTGGACTAGCAGCTTTAGGGTGTTTTCTGGGTGGTGCTAGTGCTCTAGAAGAACTGTTAAAGCCGTAGAAGAAGCGAAGCAACAGTTGAAGGAGAGTGAACGTCATAAGAAGACAATGGAAGCAATTGCATTGCCAGGCAAAGGCGTACACATGAATCTAGATACAAAAATGGCTTGGCATGTACATATAACCAAAAAACGTCTTCTGAATGCCCTGCCACATCGAGCTCTAACTCACGAAGAAGTTTTTACGTTTGCTAAACAACTAGGAATTCATTATTTTCGTGGTGTGTATATGCGCGATCAACTAACAGCATGCCCACGTAAACTTGAGGGTGCTGTAATTAATTTAGACAACAGTCGCTCACCTGGAACTCACTCCGCTTCCTACGTAAAACGTGAATTTAAAGTAAGGTATTTCGATATCTAAGGAGACTAACCTCCTCCATTTGAACTCATACGTTATTTCGGAAGCAGTGCAGACATTGTTTACATTAAAAACCGTGTGCAAAAATTCAATAGAAGCATGTGCGGGCGATTATGTCTTATGTTCTTGTATCAAACCCAGACAGTAGACAAAGAGCATCAGTGTGCACGTGATGACCAATAATGTAATAACGTTCGCTGTACGCGGAGAAGGACCTGAAACAACCGTCTACTTTAATCCACCGATCGAACTCGGTCATCAGCCATATAGTCTTGGATTTGTGTGGTTTGAAAGCTACAATAAAATCTATAATGAGCGTGATGGTGTAAACACGTTCTATTACGGCGAGTGTGTGCTAACGCTACCTTCAGGCAGTTATTCAGTAGACGATATTCTCGACGACATTGAAACTGTGTTATTTGAACAGTATGCTGTTGAGAGTAATAGTAATTACAAGTTCTCAATTACTGTGAGCAACATCACACATAAATGTGTTACTGAGACTTCATTCAAGATTGACTTCAAATCACAACCTGGTTCGATTGGACCATTGCTTGGATTTGCACTAAGGGAACTCATACCGAACGTACGTTATGGGTCTGATCAACCTATAATATTCTTCGATGATTATCACGTAAACATCACTTGTAATATAATTACAGACTTGTATAGTAATCAACAACCTCTACACGTCCTGCATGACTTTATTATTATAGAGGATAGTCGTTATACTATTCTTGAGAAACCGTCAGTATTTCTTTATCAGCCTGTGTCTGCAAAGCACATTAGTAACATCACTATTAGGCTTGTGAATAAACGTAATCCGCTCATTAATTTAGATCGGCACGCGTACGTAGGTTACAAACTTCATCTTAAAACAGTATGAACATCTATAAAATATGGTGTACATTCAGGAGACATACTACATGTTTGCGAGGACTCAACGAGTTAACAGATGACCACAGCGGATTCTCCTAGATTTAGGTTATACGCTACTACAACAAAATGGAAGAAATCCTAGACGTTACGTTCACAGTATAAACTCATGAAGGTGTAGTACGAAGTGAGCTTCATTCATATCAACATTTTACGTTTGGACTGAATAACAATGATGAAATTAGCTTTAGCATTAATCAGCAAGATGTATACAACCTCCCACACGAAAGCTACCTCTATGTTGAAGGACGCTTAGATAAGGCAGGTGGAAGTGGACCAAAGAGATCTCAACTAAACAACCATGGTCTAGCATTTTCTTTTTTGAAGCGCGTTATGAAGTAAATAATGTGGAAATAGACAGATCGAAGAATGTTGGTATTACAAGTGCAATGAAATTCTACCCTTCTTAAGGTGATGAAGAAAGTAATATATTGCGGAGGGCAGGATGGTGTCCGAGCGTTAATAACAACTGGATGATTAATCAGGACGGTACGTTCTCTGGTATATTACCGTTAAAACTTTTTCTCGGCTTTGCTGATGATATCAGACGTATTATGATCAACGCAAAACGAGATCTAAGGCTGATCCGTATTCGAAGTGATTAGAATTCTGTTAAAGCAGCAGAATCACCAGTGGACTTGGAAATTACTCTTCATCGTATATTGTGGAGGATTCCACATCTAACATTGTCTGACCGAGAAAAACTTGATTGCTTAAGATTGTTGAAAATGATACACCATTACCTATACGTTTTCGAAGTTGGGAGGTGTGTGAGTATCCTGTGTTATCACCTACAAACAAGCACAGCTGGGGCGTTAAAACGTCACGTTTTACTGAAAAGCCTTTGTGTATTATCTGTGGATTTAAAATCCATCGTGAATTCATCCATGAAAAATATAGTTCACAGTTTGATCACTGTAAATTAAGGAACATTAGACTATATTGTACAAATATACATTTCCCTTTCGTATTGCGTCATCAGCTTTCCTGACATACTTGAATGCATGAAGTATTTTTTACAGCTCCACCCTCTGCGGATTATTCAGTGGCATGGGAATTGAGTTGATTTTCCTGGTCAGGCGCACGTTGGGCCTGAAGCTGTAGGCTCTCCGCTCCTCTACATTCTTCTGATCGACCTCTGCCATTTGTCCGTTCCGGCTGGTTGATTCCTTAATTGTTCGATATATCTTCGAGATTCGGCGTGACCCTCTCGCACCTGATTGTCCGAACCTCTCGGTCTTTCCCATGACTGCCTGCTGTCGTTCCTCCATCGGGAGTACGGTCTTCGGAACCGATCAACTTGACCATATCTGGGTCTGCTTCTTCTCTCCGAACATCGCTGGTACTCGGAATTTTGGGAACTCCACCCCTCTCGGTATCGGTCTCTGGGTCGATTCCATATTGGAGGGGTCCTATCACCTCCCCTCTGCGAGGAGTAAGTCTCTCTACTTTCTTCGGTACTAGCTCCCCGAGTTCTTTATTTTGATGGTCCTCCTTCTCATTTTACGCTTACCGCGTCGATCACCTCTTGATGTCTCTGTCTAGAATGTCCTCCATTCGTGTTTTGCTCAAGCTGGCGCAGAATATGCTCAGCTTCAATATCCGTCCTAACGTTTGCAGAAATGAGAATCTTCTGCACATCTGGGGGCAATTGATTACCTATCGCCGATATCAGTTCTAATTCAGACAGTGGGCTGTCAAGTTCCTTCATCCTCAAAAGTTGATGGACGAAGTATTCGCAAAATCGCGCCCGTCCTATGGCGGGGTATTGTCTAGAGCAAGGTTATAAACGTAGATTCTGTTGTCTCAATTCCCCAGTATTTATCGAGGAATCGACGCCTGAACTCTTCATAACTCTCAAAACATTATTTGAATGACTTAAAACCAAATAATAGGCTGTTCTGCGAGATATCTCTTCACTGCTCTAAGACGCTTGTCCACGGGTATGTTATGGTCTACAAAGTACTGATCCATCTCAGAAAGAAATCCCTTCGGAGTCATGCTTGCGTTAGATCCGAATTTCTTCGGCTCATCATGAGTCATACGTATACCGTTATAGAATGGCATCGAACTAATGTGCTGCGGAGTCGAACTGTGTCCTGGCGGAAGGTGACGTAGAGTCGTTTCCTTTATGTGTGACATATCTCCCGTTATTTCTGGCTCGAAGATGCTCCCTTTGATATCCTGTTCATTTTTATCCTGTTTCTTCAGGATAGATTTCAGTACGTCATCTCCTTGAGACTCTTGGATCTTAAGATTCTCAATCTCCTCTTGAAGTTCCAAAATTAATTTTAATTTTCAACTCGAACTTGTCAACCTTTTTCTTGATGTTCTGAATTTTACCTTGGGTTTCCCGATGTTTTCCATCGGCGTTCGTACACAAATCGTCCTTCACTTGATCTATTCTCTGGTTGAAATAATCTGTACATTTTACTTCATTACTCTCTGTAACCTGCGTCAATTTTCCCTCAAGACCTTGGGTTTTTAATGACGTCTCCTCAAATTGAGTCCGTAAATTTACGATATCCTCCGGTGTTCACCTTCGCTTCTAAACTCTCAATTTTATGTTCATGGGTAATCATCTTCGTATCCACTTCCCTCATACGTTCATGTAAGCGAATGTTCGTTTGCTCTAGTTTTTCCGTCACAGAGTCTATATGGTTTGTTACGTCATTAATACGTGAATTAAAATGTTCCTTTAATTCTGCGGCCTGAGCCTTACACGACGCTTCGTACCTCTCTAAACGCTCAGTGAGTTGTCCTTTAGTATGTTGGTTCAAACGTTCATCAAGCTTATCAAACTGCTCCTTTATGTCCGCGTTTGCCTGTTCCTCTCTCTCAAAACGTTCATCAAGTTTCGCGCTTGCCACTTTCTGTCCCTCGAAACGTAAATTGAATTTCGCATTAGGCTGTTTCAGTCTGCTAAACTGTTCCTTGGCATCCGTGTTTGCCTCTTCTAACTAGCTAAACTGCTCCTGACTGTCCGCTATCAGTTTGACGAACATCTTTCTTAACTCCCCCATATTCGTACTAACAATATTTGAGAAACATATGCTCCCCAAATCGAAGTGATCACAATTACCTCAATCACAATGATTTATTTTCCTATATTTAGGCAGGCGTATTTTGGAAAAATTGGAAATCGCATTAAACGCCTCCTAATAATTAATTGTGATTTTCTCAGTATGCCTATAAATTATTCATCAATACTATCCCGAAATTATTAAAATTACTTTACTTCAGCCCTTCATAAAATTAAAATATCCGAATTCGCGACCTAAAATGGGCTCGATAATTTACACATACCGGAAACGGGGTATATTCAATAAACATTGGATGCTTTCAGCTTCGAGATTAGTAAGGTGCTTTAGCAGAAAACTACTCGTCTACGAGCTGACAATATTTGAATATTCATCGTAAAATTTAAGAGTAATGGGATGAGGCTTCCCCACTTAACCGCAATATCTAAGTCATAAACAATGGGACGTATCCCCTGAGCTGACAATATTTGAATATCCATCGTCAAAATTTAAGAGTAATGGGATGAGGCTTCCCCACTTAACCGAAATATCTAAGTCACAGACCGTGGGACGTATCCCTTAAAATACCAAGGCTTGCTACAAATGCATCACCTTTAGCCTAGACCCGTACCCAGTAGTATTTGAAGAATTCTTTCCAGTCACTTTATCCTAAATGTTGGGAACATCATTTTATTGTTTCCCTAAAGTTTCACAACTCCATAATTTTATTGGGTCTCCTACAGTTTGAGTGACTATCGTGTACGTCTCCATTTAAAATGGACACACGATTTTTCCATTCTTCTCCCTTTTCTATTATTATAATTTAATGTCCATCTGCCACTCATTTGAATATCATTACGTGTGATATAACTGTATATGGTAGTGACTTTAAGCACTTCCTCTAACATATTTATTCATTATAACTACTGCAATCACTCGCTCTGATTCCGTCTATCTCGTATTCCTCTTTCCTAATAAATTTAATATACGGTATAAATTCGGTATTTCCATTGATTTAGTTCTAACCATACCAACTTGGTAATACTATTTTGTTGGGTACTCCCATTTATAGTAGTGGTATTCGAACTTATGCCTTAAAAATTTGCCACACGTTCTTTGGGTTCAAAATTATGCGCAGCAACGGAATGTAGAACTTGCCCACAAAACACCCTGCCCACGTTCGAAAGCCACATTACTGAACTGTCCAGGGCTCCAGTGCATATCTAATGATTCAAGTTCATGAGTACGGTGGCTGAATGCAATATATTAGATGAGATCTTCGGAAACAACCCCGGCGTCGAAGTCCCATCACCCCCACTTCGTAGTATGCGCGACTGAGCTCGAGAGCAAACTGGTCGATTGTCTGTCTGTGTAAGTGGGCACTAAATTAAAGTTCTATGAAGTAGGGGAGTGTAAATATAACAGTAATACAACTTCACTACTAAATTAGAAGAATGGTGTTACATACTTTCAAATATAATCGTTAATGAAACTGAGAAAACACACATATAATTCTCTATGAAAGATGTGACAGAAATTTGCACTGAAAAATATATATTGGATTTAAGGTCGACAATTCCATGTCTATCAGTCTTTTCTGAATCGCATTATGTATCTTATAACCTTATAACACTGAAGAGGCGTCCCTCTTATAATTAATTAACACTCGCCAATATTCATCATATAACTACACATTAATTAATGAACAAATACACATAATATAAAGGCACATTTCGCAACTACACATCATTTCTGAATCAGGAATTCATATTTTGCAAATTCGTAATTCATGTTGTCATGATATTGTGATTGATGCGTTAAACAAAGCCATAATAAGCACACTTTCGAGAAACTTGAAAGTCATATTACAACATTAGCCTATTAAATCCTATCTGCATATTATTTACAAATAATCAAACTGTCACACACGCTTGATTCACCAGGATATTAAAGAAGACTATTTGACAAGACAAATTCCAAACAACGTTGTTTCCTGTGGGACAACGCATTCGACAAACAATACCAGAACACAATGTACAACATGAACAATAACACTCTATCTGAAAGAAAAACACAGAGAACACTACATTTTACATATGCACAGGCGTATGGAAGGTATGATCCCTCCATCATCAATAACAATGACTGTGGTCGTCACTGTCGAGTGGGATCGAACTCACGCTCCTCAGACATACTGGGTATATGTCCTGAAATGACATACTCCGATTTAATTGGTAAAGAGAAATTTGGGAGGAATTCATTCATCTCGTGAAATATCGAGTCTTCTAACGACGGTGGTAATCTATGATTTTGCATGTGAATGTTACGTCGTGATTAGTCAGAAAGAGCATACCGCGAATGTCACAATTCATGGTAAGACACACTTCCTCCCGCCGTCTCCTTTCTCAGAGAAGGAGCCATAAATCCTTCACGGCCCTCTGAGCTGGTGGGCACCTTCACTGTCATCCCATGAATACAACGGCAGTTTCTATACTGCTGTTATTCTTCTTCTTATTATTTTTATTATTCTCATGGAAGATTATCTCTCTTCCTTTAATCATCCGACTTCTATCAGCCACAATATCATAATCTGGCTTTTATTTAGCCTCATTACCATTATCATCTGTGCTGAATGACACTTCGGATTTACATAAATTCGCTTGGGGGACTCACATTTCTATTTACGTTTCAGCCTACCAGACTCTGACAGGCAAGCCAACTCCCGCTAACATCCTGATATCTCAGACACATGCATATTTTATATAATGGAACCTATCCTTCGGGAAATTCAAGTTAACTTTAACACTCGCGTTCTAAGTATCTCACGTTCGTACCCCGTTGTCGTGTCTCCAACATCTTGATCAGTAGCCTCAAAACTATAGCTTGGGGGAATCTTCTAACTTACGTGCGAAGTATACAGATAATTTAAAAACATACCGACTATTCATAACAATATGTGAATTGTTGGTAGCTGAGGGCAATCTAATGAATACTAACACCTTTCATTACAATACTTCACACCTAATCAGTTCTAGGATCTTATAACTACATCATGCATGAGTTTTCCCAGGGTAAAAAATAAATACTGGTTTCTCAACCAGTGAAGAAATATTCCCCATAAAATAATAACTAGGAAACTACAATCCCTTTGAAACCGCTTGTGACAACTACCTACACTATAATTTATCTACATGCATAAAGTATCTATTTACAGTTAAGGGATAAAATGACTCTCGAGTGAAATATTTTGAAGTGTGCTTATCACTTCTGCATTAAGATGAGTCTTCCTCAGGCAGGTACATCCATGACAATTTAATCTGTCATCACGATGTCTTCAGTAGAGTAGGATCCTGAGTTCGTCTGCTGTTCATGCTGTCCAGATCTTCACTGGCGTCGGATGGTCTCGAAGTTCCCAGACGCGCTGGGATGGGACCCAGGCAAACAGCTTGTAGATTCTTCCAGGCTCCGACGATCTCACTCGTTCACATATGCAAATGAGGAAATGACATTGTTACAGCTATGTTAATTATATTTTACGTCCTATAACTCGATGCGACTAGAATCATTCATAGACTCGAGGGTAGTAGCGCAGTAACGATATCGTCCTGTAGCTCGTTACTTATTCATCTCGTTAGCATATACAGTTATTAACACTCATCTAGATTCTTCAGCATCACACCTCCATGCACAAAGTTTATCTAGTATGACACTCTGCGTGTTAATGATCTTATATTCGCCTAATTCACGGCACTTACTACACGTAGGACATGTTACTCACTGTGTTTTTATGGTACTCAGCAGACGCTGCCCGTTTTATTATTATTATCACACATAAGCCGCTATCTCCTTCCATCAAGTTTACTTCCCGTCCATATTGTCGTGACGTTATACGTATTTCCACGGCACTTCTCTTTCTCTGTCTGACCATGCCCTGATTACGTCATGTACATATTCACCCGTACACAAATAAACGTCGCCGACTTGCCACACGGTTCAATGTAGGCTAATAACATCTGCTTCACTAAACATATATAGTTTTACATGACATTAACTTCACAATGAGTGAATAATTAACAACTCCGTAGCACTTGAACAATTAATTTACGCAGGTCGATAATTAACACCGTGCCTCATAGATCACTGTGTACATATCTGCACACCACACAATATGACGAATACACTGCATTACTACTGCAGTGAATAAAGACTGCGTATAACACTTAACAAAGACTGCACCAAGAAGTGGATAAAAACTGAGTAGGAACTGGAGACTGGATAAATAATGGATATAGAGTGGATAAATGGCTTAAAAAGCGATTTCTTTCATACAAGAAGTGAGCTGGCGCTGGTAGAAGGGGCAGGACACGCCCATTTCTCAAACATCGGTCCGCTAATACGTGCTTCTCAACGTTGGTTATCAAATTATAGCTCAAATATTCTTCTTTCCACTGATCGAATTTCATTCTGATCGCATCGTAGGTTTAATCACAATCTCCAAAGCATCATCAGAAATTTTTCTGTAAGAGACGCCATGCCGTGGGGACTCCTGGCCTTATATCGCGCGGCTAGACCTTTGACATCTGTTTGCAATTTTCTGTACCCTAACACAATGCGTAGTTGATGATGCACTAATTATGTAGAACACATTTTGATATCGTAAATCAGCATAAAATTTCCTGATTTAGACGAGTCATTACTCGTAAATATCCGTCGCATATTTCAGAATCTCGTTTTTAATTGTTAATTACAACTGAAGGCTATCGGTTTGCATCAATGGATAAGCAGGTAAACTCACAAAGTATTAATGTTTCACGGGATGAAACAACTTTGACCTGGATCGCGGATCACGTGCCGCTTGACTCTTCTTTCCTCTCTCGCACAGAAAGAGAGCGTTTTTCAAGTACTGGCTGGCGCAAACCCTACTTTCTCTAAGTGCGCGACCCTAGTATCGCTAGCCAGCAGAGAGCAACTCGTGCCCCGTATTGGGCAAAACATGCTATTTATGACACTATTTATTATAGAATGGCGCGGGAAACCGCATATTATATTCACAGGATATTATGACATGCTCCTAAGGATGTCATGACCGGTTTCAATATGTCCTCACTCGTGATGAATCTTCCTCATCTTTTAGAGGCTAGCTATCATCGGACGCTTGATGAGTTTTAAATACTATTTTCAGGTTATGCTTTTGGTTTTGCTTTTACTGGCCACCACAACCTAATACACTTGCTCCGGAGATACATTTCTAAGTAGAGTAATTTGATTAATACTATTGTCGTTACCATTGACTTCAACAGATGTTTATTTAAGAACAAAGATTAGATTTTTACCAAATGTTGTAAGGTATTTTCATGATGTGTTCCCGCTGCAGTTTGAGCAATTTAATAACAGAGTGAAGCGCCAGTGCCAGTGCCAGAAAAATGATTTCCCCCTATAATAAGTCGACTTCAACCATTTCAATTTTGGAAATATTGAGAGAAACAATCATTAGTGTGAGCAACTACTGTGTTAATTCAATTAAAATTACCATAAACTAATGCCAATTTAGCTAAGGAAATATAGAGCGAGTCCCGTGAGGGTTGCTGTCCCACCAGCATGCAGCATGTCGGTAAGTAAGAGCGTGGTAGTCGTCTAAACGTTTCCGTTCGCCCGTAAGGAAACTCACCGACTTCGATGAATACATAATCATATTGATGAACATACAGAAAGCAATTCAAATTACCCCATTACAGTATCTGCTGAAAATTCTCTCCTCCTGCCAGTAGACATGCGTTGCAGTGTGTGATGATATTCCCGTTCACTCTGTACAATTCATCACCATAAACCTTCAAAATTTCGAGGCGAGTTTAATATTTTATTTCTTCTGCAGTGCGGGGGTTACTTTTACACACCTACTTTCAAAATACCCCGTCAATAAATACCGTAAGTCGAGATCTTCGCGAAACGTAAAGAATTTCACCTTACTTTCTTGACACGGCATAAGCCCAAAAGTCCTACATCGTGTCAAAAAATATAAATTACTAAGAGTTATGCGAGTGATCGCGAGACTCGTATTCAATACAATCCTATCGAGGCTGGGAGTATAGAATGTCGTATGGAATACGATGACATTCTTTTGATAGCAAGAATCTTCGAATAAGGAAATTTTGCGAAATAGAACACATTCCCATAGAGAGAGATGTAAGGGTAATACTTTCAGGATTCACCACCAGAGACTTGTTAACAATACAGTTGGGATGGTTGTCGTCTATTGTATTAAATCTATTCAGATGTTATATTTCACCGGTGTCAGCTCAAGTCATAGGTCAATGTTCAACATATACCTATAGTCTACGATCTACATTATTCCCCAAGTGATGTTAAGAAATGGGGTTACACCGTGAGGACTGTGGCATAACCAGCATATCGTTACTTGTTATTATTTAACAACCTTAAACAATCATTAAGACGTCTACTGCATTTATTCCATTTTAGTTGTAGTCTCTTGGCGAGGTTAACAGTTGATTATAGGACCAAAACCAAACCAAACCCCATGGCACTACAGCCCTTGAAGGGACTTGGCCTACCAAGCTACTGCTGCTCAGCCCGAAGGCCTACAGATTGCGAGGTGTCGTGTGGCCAGCACGACGAATCCTCTCGGCCGTTATTCTTTGCTTTCGAGACCGGAAACGCTATCTCACCGTCAGACAGTGTCGCAACTCTAATCACGTAGGCAGAGTGGACCTCGAACCAGCCCTCAGGTCCAGGTAAAATCCCTGACCTGGCCGGGAATCGAACCCGGGTCCTTCGGGTAAGGGGCAGGCACGCTACCACTACACCACGCTGCCGGCACTGATTACGGGACACTGTTGTACAATTATTGATTTATATAGAGAGGTGATACGTTTACAGATTTATTTTTCTTGTTAGGTTATTTATAAGTTATTTATTCTCGATGAGAATAATTTATGTTTAGTTGAGAAGTGGATACTTCTTTAGTGTCTCCTAATTCACATAGGTAGTGCCGGGCCGAGTGGCTCAGACGGATAAGGCGCTGGCCTTCGAACCCCAACTTGGCAGGTTCGATCCTGGCTCAGTCCGGTGGTTTTTGAAGGTGCTCAAATACGACAGCCTCGAGTCGGTAGATTTACTGGCTTGTAAGAGAACTCCTGCGGGACTAAATTCCGGCACCTCGGCGTCTCCGAAGACCGTAGAAGTAGTTAGTGGGACGTCAAGGAAATACTATTATTATTATCATTATTATTATTACTGTAATTCACATAGAACCGGGCGAGTTGGCCATGCGGTTAGGGGCACGCAGCTATGAGCTCGCATCCGGGAGATAGTGGGTTCGAACCCCACTGTCGGCAGCCCTGAAGATGATTTTCCGTGGTTTCCCATTTTCACACCAGGCAAATGTTGGGGCTGTACCTTAATTAAGGCCACGGCCGGTTCCTTCCCATTCCCAGGCCTTTCTTGTTCTATCGGCGCCATAAGACCTATCTGTGTCGGTGCGACGTAAAGCAAATAGCAAAACAAAAAATTCAAATAGTACTGGTTAGTAGCGTACTTGGTTAGTAGCGTATTAGATCACGTTGCGATCCTGGATTGAAATTGGTCGCAAAGTTAAAACCAGCACGTTCCGTATTTGAAGAAATTTGAAGTTAACAAATTAACTTTTAAAATAAAAATTCCTGGATTCAAGTGAATAAGCTTTTGTAACACAATTGATATTGCAGGTCTTGTTCGGTAACGTCAATTAAATTGATAATTTGAAGAGTTTATTATACTTTGATAGATAATAAATTTCCCGAGTTATGAAAGGCCGCAGTAACAATCATTATCTGTTTGAACTTGTGCAGCCATGTAGATGAGTTTGATGTTCATGTGTCATAACCCTCCACTCTAATGTCAGGGTGGACACATTTTTGAATAAATTAATTTTTTCAATTTTATTTCTGTATTTCTTTTCTCCGCTTCGTGCCTAACTTACACTATTATTTTTTTATACCCCTAAGTACAAGTCTCATACGGGTTCAATACCGGCCTCTCTTAGGGCCACATACACTTTAATTCGCTGAAAATATTCATAAAATGGACATTGCATGTACATTAGGGGACTGTAAAAACTAAATAAATCACATGTAATATTGGCATACCAAAGCGTTCGGCTTTCTCTTACAATCCACGCTATACTGCACATCAGCACGGTACTTTCATATTACAGCTCCTGTGGTAGTTTTAACACGATCGCAATGTCCCTTGCGTGTTTGTCAGGTATTCCAATTAGTATTAGAACTTTTAGAGAGCGAATTCGTGGTTTCTTACTCAGTCTAGGGACAACAATCAAATCAAACCCCATGGCACTACAGCCCTTGAAAGGCCTTGGCCTACCAAGCGACCGCTGCCCAGCCCGAAGGCCTGCAGATTGCGAGGTGTCGAATGGTCAGCACAACGAATCCTCTCGGCCGTTATTCTTGGTTTTCTAGACCGGGACCGCCATCTCACCATCAGATAGCTCCTCAATTCTAATCACGTAGGCTGAGTGGACCTCGAACCAGCCCTCAGGTCTAGGTAAAAATCCCTGACCTGGACGGGAATCGAACCAGGGGCCTCCGGGTAAGAGGCAGGCACGCTACCTCTACACCACAGGGCCGGCAGGGACAACAATATGACCTGAATATCTGGTACTATACAAGTGGATGCATAGAACGTCGTTGATTGTCATAATTTTTCGTATATACAAACAACATCGGTGATTAAGTATCAGTCACACTTCTCGACGTTGATTATCAAAAAATAAAGATCATTCCTCATTGCTTCCATATATGCTTATTGAAATAATCAGAAACTTCCT